>NC_062968.1:28863350-28916350 GCF_023119035.1 Salvia hispanica | reverse complement strand
GTATCTCACAACTTCGTATCCTCGTTCCACAACCTTTTCATGAACCACGTTCGCACTCTTTTTCAAGGCCTCGGATGCTTTCCACAAGAAAAACTCAATGACAGATCGGACTGTCTCAAATGTCACTCTCCCGGTGACATCAAGCACAAACTTTCTATTGCTCGGTACAGCCAGTGTTGATGAAACGCTACTGACCCATCCGTTACTCTGAAGATCAACAGAACCATTCCCATTCTTTCTAGAATGAGTCTCTGCTTCAAATCCTATCTTGTTTCCGAAGCTTGGAGCTTCACTCGATTCCTTCTTCGGAGAAGCTGTCAGCACTTGGTGAGAGGTCTTTACAAGAGTTTCGACAGCCCCATTACAAAGGGAGACGAAGAACTCAGTCATCTTAGTATGATGCTTAGGATTAGTCAAGCCCGAGAACATCTCATTATAGACATTGACATCCATGGTTTTGTCGAGGTAAACTGTAACAGCAGAGCTAACGAAATTCTTGATGCAATCAGCAACCAACACTCTGCATTTATCATCCGACACCACACTTAACCACGATGAGGAACTCGACTTCTCATGGATCACACCCGAGTGGCCATTCTCACTACTAGCATAGAATCCCAACACCATATTCCTAGCAAAGCTACCAACAACAACCGAGACAAATCCTGCACCAGCATCCGACATCACCTTATCGACAAGCCTATCAGAAAAGCTCGGATCACCATCTCCTTGAACGTTACTCGCGCTATTCTCTACCCTATAACCCCTCAAAACGCCTACTGTCATCGACTGGCAAAGACGAGCTACTGACTCAGAAAACTCAGCAGAGCGAGCAATCTTCGACAACTGCTTCAAACTATTGGGGATTTCATCCGAATCAGACTCCAAAAACTCCTTCAAATCCCTAGACACCACTGTCATCATCTCCGCGGAATCAGAAACCATTTCAGCCACTGAAATTAGGGATCCTAAAAACTTCAAGATTCTCTTTCTCTTCCTAGCTACAGACGGCATGTGATACACCCTATACACACCGTAGCTCGAAACCCCAACCAATCCCACCACGACCAACCATTTCCTCTTCCTTCTAGTGAAATCAAAACCCCTTTTCACCAACTCACTATCCATAGAGCTTCAAAAGAACAAAAAAACAACCTAAATTGAAGAAGTCGAAACAAACTAGATATGAATTGAACCCCAGAGCTCACCGAAATTCAAACCCCGGGGTCCAATAAGAAAGAAACCGAGCTCTTCGCCTCAATCGAAAAATCAGGATAAAAATTGCAAATACCAAGAACCCTCGCCCTCGGTACTTGCTAAACTCTGATTGGTCTAATGATTACTCAGAGAAAACCCCCCAAAATTGCAACTTGACAGTATATGTCCCCTTTTTTCACACGTAATCGATACCTCGACGCTATGTATTAACCGAATACATGAGAAATCGGGATGGGTTTTGATCATACGTACCTTGGGGGATGAGTCGTCGGAGAGAGAGAGGGGGAGAAATTGTGCTAGTCAAAACTGTGGTGCATATAAAATAGGGAAGGAGGAAAGAGAGGGAAAATCAATGGGAAAAGGGGGAGGAATTTTAATTCTAGGGATTCAGATGGAAAGATTGGCATATTTGTTGTGTGTTTGTGAAAATGAGAGATTGGTGACTTAGCAATATCCATAGCTTGGATTCTTGTATGGTTGATGAAAATTGGCACGTGCTTCTGCGACCATGATCACGTGATTTCTTTCTTTCTTTCTTCTGAATATAGCTAAATAATCGTCTGTCTCATAGATTTGTATGTATGTATGTATTGGTTATTTAGATGTGGTATTCCAATTTTCAATAATAGAATGTGGTTGTATACTTTATCACAAATGAATAATGTACATACATATTGTTGAATTAGATAATATGAGAGGAATGAATATATTTCGTTACTTATAATTTGTTATACGGTATTGTCCACTTTAATAAAGGGGATGAAACTATAAATCTCCAAATGATCATTCTTCTTCAAGTATGATTTGTTATGTGTAGAAAGTATGCTTAGATTTTTACATGGTGTATTTTATTTTTTGTGCAAATTTTCTCGTGATTTATGAACATATACCATTAGAAATTTGTTTACATACTCTGATACTCATGAATTTAAAATTTAAATAGTTGAGTACAAAATTATCTTTAAATTGTTTTAAGGTATTTTATTAGAGAGTGTGTACACTCAAATGAACTGGGTCGTCAACAATTCGAAACATGTTTTAAGTGCGGATTTTGCATTATTACATAAATAAATAAAAGTTTGTGCTATGTTACGTGAAAGACTTCTTTCAACTGTACGCTATCAGTGGTTACTTTCATGGAAAAAAATTAAGATTTTAATCTAAATATGGTCCTTTTGAATTGGGTCTTATTCTAATGCTTATAGCACCCTAATCCAAAATCAAGACTAAATCTCCACCCTTGGATTTTAAAATGAGTGGATGAGATTAAAGCTCACAAATCTCAATAAATAGTAGACAAAATATCAACAAAAGGGTAATATCGTCATTATGTTATCATATGATAATTTTCGTGAATGTTTTTTTATATCAACATTGTATATTACAAATATCAACAATATGATATAAGAATATCAACATTAGTACAAGAAAATATCAACACATATTTATTGAGATTTTTACAATTGAGATTTTTTTGATGTATTTGTTGATAAAAATCTGGGTATCAACATTTACGAAAACTAAAATAAAAAATATCAAATTTCATCATCCGAACGTCGTCGAAACATATGCAATTGGGATCTCGTTGAAATCCTTAATAAATTATCTTTAATTTGATATATTTTTTGCGAAAAAATAATTTAAATTGAGAGAGTTACGTAAATTTAAAGATTTGAGATGATTTTGAGGAGAGAGAAAGTAGTTAGTTATAATTACTACATATAGGATTTGACATTAATACCCTTTTAATTTAATTAATAATTATTTAAATTTAAAATATATTACACTTGGCATTATATTAACCACAAGATCTTCTAATCTAATGGTTGAAAATTGGTCTCAATTTAGGATTGATAATTAGTTAGCAATTGATTACGTCCCCTCCTGAATTAAATGAATAGTAGTAATTAATTTGTACGGCTTCGTTTATTTACTATAAACACCAACTATTCTTCCACACAACAAAATAGGACTAACAAAAAACAACTATAAGACAAAATCAAAGCTATGCTATTTAAAATAAAAGTTGTTTTAGGGATTTAATTGACATAGTTTCTAAAACTAGCTGATAATTTCTATATAGCATGCGGTTGGTAGAATATTGAATATTACAACCAACCACAACCTATAACATTAACTTGGGGGTTGTTGTGAAGAAAATATTCACATCAATTTACCACAGACCAAACTCAGTCAAACATTTACTATGTTTTTTTGCATTTCCTTGTCATATGTACATCCAAACAGCTGTAGTTTGAAATCTTACATTTGAATCTATAGTTGTCTAACAACAAATACAAAAGGCTAAACCAAAAACTGCTGGCTTCAGCTTTTCAAGATATCAAGTACCATAAATAAGAATAAGGGCGTTCCTGCTCGCTGCTTTTAGTGATCATACAATATACTAAATCCATGATATCATCGAATATTTACCTCCGCTATAATCTCATCGCGTGCAGCGAACTTTAGCAGCTAGGGTTCAAGGATGGTCTTACCAGAAGTGTAGTAAATTGTGCACAACCAAGCATGATCAAGTGACTCACGATTCCTTCAATCTCGAAAACCAGTATACGAGTGATCCACAACCGACTCGTGACTCCTTCAATCTGGAAAACCAGCTGAATACGAGTGCTACGTGTGTGGACTGAGAAAGGCCAGCACAAATTCCACTTATGCCCTCCCGAGAGATGCTCTCTAGAGCGATCTCCCCTGGCAGATTGACTCATGGAGTTTTGGTTGTTCTATTCCTTTCAGCTGTAGTTGTTTTGTATTTATATGGTACAGTGGAGTCTAAATCGTCTTCTAAATCACTAAATGATATATCATCTTCGTTCAAATTAAGTGAGGTGCCAGTATACCCAATTAAGTCCGAGTCATCTTTAAGCCAGTCATCATCATCATCATCGTCATCATTAACAACAACAGCCACAACTGGCACAGGAATTTCTACGGAAGAACCCACAACAATCTCCTTATCCCGAAGTATGGCTGGTGGATCTTCCTTGATAACAGACTTGTCAACAAACTGAATTTCGTCGAGTACGTGCTTCTCAATCTCATGCTCAGTGGTCATTTGATGCGTTGAAGATTCAGAAACTGACCTCCAGTCTGTCTCATTTCCATACTGGACATCATCATAAGTGCAGACAATATTTTCACGGGGTGAGTCCGTGCCACCTTTGGATTGGAAACTACTTATTCCGGACCAATAGGAGTCCCCTTTAGTTTGTTTTTGTAGCTCATGTATCCACATGGCCCTAGCTTGCGCAAGCTGCAAATGAATAAAAAAAGTTAGGCAAACTAATTGCATTCAATTATTCGTTTATATAGCAGATGTTTTGATTTATCTGCAACAACATTAAGCCAGCCGTAGAACTCTGACACTCTTTAACAACAAAAACCAACTTTGACTTCCAAAATTAATGAGATTTGTAGGAAGAATAGAAAAGAGAAAGTGAAAACGTGTGACAGGTAAGCTATCTGCTTCGATTGAATACCGGCAGTACATTAAGGGGCATTCGGTTGCCATGATTACTTGTGATTAAATGTCATGACTAATCTTATCACTGGCTTGGTTGCGTTTTTTTCAAAAGTTTGGCCCGTGACAATGTATCTTGGCCCGCCTCCATAATGGCAAGATTGGATTGCATATCAATCTCACCTTCACCCCTATGACTAATTTAATCCTAGACAAATCCTATTGTGACTTATCCAATAGTGAATCTCACTATTTTATTATCTAACGAACCGAACGCCACCTAAGAAGACAATCATTTAAGATGCCATGCTCATTTTGTGAAGTCCATTTTTAATCCAGTAATGTTTTGTGCGTCTGTAATATTCTAACATCAAAGTTCTAACAATTGGGTCACGTAACCAACTACACCATGATCACCATCAGTCTCTTATTAAATAACATCAAAGTTACTGATGGTACCTATGCATACTTGGATATGTGTGTGTTGTGAGGGGGGGGTGGGGGGGGGTAGGGTTAGAGGCGTGCCTAGTACCTATTTATTACTACTACACAAGAAGCACTCTATTGATTATCCCAAAAATGATAACCATGGAACCTAACTAAATGAAACATAGAACCACTGTATCTAAACATTCTGTAGGTCAGGTCATTGAGTTAAAATCTGGGTCAAAACATCTTGCAATTTGTCGAAAAAATCAAAGTACTGATATCTGGATATGTTAATCTCTCTATTCATTAGTAACAACCAACCTGTGGCGAAGACAGCAGGTTACCATCGTGTTTATTCAACCTTGAGTGTAGAAGAACGAAATAGACCATCCAAAAGTAGCCCACACCCATATGGACTGGACAAAGTTCAAATCTGAGAGCTGCTAATCTTGGCGCTAAATGTTCAATTGCCAACAAATGCTTGTACTGGGCCTCGGATACATCAAAATCTGTGAAAGATGAAAAGAGATATCATAATTAGATTAGATAGCCCATCAACGTATAAATTTATGAATATATTAACATTTAGGATAATATTATGCACATTATAATAGCTGTAGTTGCAATCGCTGACTAAACATAATCAACAATTCCCTTCCAGCTCAAAATAGGAAATAATCAGTAGCAACCACTGAATGATACAAGTCATGTATCCATGTGTGCAGGCATTCATATAATCACCCTTTAACCACTATTCTTTTCAGGGACACACTCATCGAAAGATTATGTCGCATGAGAACATATACAGACCTTCTACACTATAGTATTGAGAAACGGATAAAAGGTGCCAACATTTTACAAACGTGATTTCATTATATGAGTTTACAAGCAAAAGACTCAAAATCTTCTGAAATGAGTTCTCTGCTTATACTGCAAAAAAATGAACACAAACAAAATATATACTATTATATTAAAATATTAAGGAAAATATTGTTCTTTCTAAAGGAAAGTTGAAGGTAAAGTTTCACAGAGGTCCTGAATAGCGACCACAAAATGAATATCTTGGAACAAGAAAGCGCTGAAAAATAATTATACTAGAATTTTTGGAGCAAAAATGGAAGCATCTTTTAAAGGAGAAAGTCTACTTGCTATTATGTAGAATGAGTATCATTCAGACCGTCGAAGACCATTTATACAAATTATAATGGACTTCTTCTCCCTGGAGATAAATGAAGATCAGCCAAACCCTCTACCAAAATTCACAGAGTTGAGCACATAAATGGTTCATTTTTGTACTAGCATGCAAATGACCAGCAAACCAAGTAACCAACAGCCAGATTGGCTTCAAACACGATCAAGAACATGCTCTAATATAGTCACCTTAGCTACGATGATATGAAACAGCTCAGTCAGAAGTATGTGGTCTGCAGATTGACACTAACGTTTACTCAACAAAGATAGATCCATATACTTAAGTCATCTAGATAATCAACTTACTACTCTATAATGTACGTGACAATCCCTGAGGGAATCACAAGTCATCAAAATCTTCTATTTATTTACTGTATGTATCATCCCTAGTTCAGGTTCAGTGCTACAAGGTAAACTCAATAAACCGAGCTTGCTCCATATTTGTCTTTGCCTGTGCATTCTCTTCTAAAAGATCAAACCTTTTTTACAAAGATAAATTCATAAAGCTACATGAATGATAGTAACTTCTAATAGTTCTTGGCTTGAATAGCTGAAGGGAAACAAAGGACATTTCTTCCAAATGTTTCGAAATGATTACTAACAACTCCTCAAAATAGTTTACCAGATTATACAGCATTCACAGGTAGTCCAACTTTCTCATTCTATCAGCCATCCACAATCAATTCAATTCTACACGAAGTCATAGCAAAAGCCAAAAACAGAGTCAGACCAAACAATGACGGAAAGCTCAAACTGAAGTCAATCAAATTTGATAATCCACAAAACTAAGTTTCTTTACCATCAAACTCCTCTTCCTCTATTGGGAAATCCAACCAAGTTTCTGGATGATGCGCGATGTTCCTCGCAAAGGCCAATACTTCCTCAGTAATCCCTACTGCATCCTCAAAATGAAATGCATCGTCATCCTTCGATGGAGAAAATTCCGCAGATTCCCCCAATCCACCAGACCCTCTCTCATCATACTCCGACAATTCTTCTTTTTGTTCCTCCTCATCGTCAGCATTGACCGTACCTGCCGGATCAGATTCCGATCGTACGCTCGATCTATTGACGAAAGGCGGCGGAGGGAGAGGCGGCGGCGGGGGCGGAGGAGCGAGAAAAGTAGCAACGCCCCAAAATTGACGCGTGAGACTTTCTCGAAATTCCGATAAATCCTCTTTTAGCCCACGGCGATCGTCGTGATTGTCACTGGCGCCGCCATCACTATCCGGCGGGCGATCTTCGATTGAGAAGGTGGAGTGGCGAGGCTGATCCTCCCGGAGCACGGCGTCGTTCTCAGTGGGACGTAGAACGGAGTCGGGTACGGGTTTATTGACATCCTCCACCGCCGCCGTCGCATCTTCTTCGCCGTCGTCGAGGCGGAGACTGTCGGCGATGGAGCGAGCCAGCCAAGACATGTTCCTACGACGTCGTTTTTCGTGATTGAGATATCGACCTCGATTTTGAAATTGGCTGTTTTTTTCTCGCGCTAAGAGAAATGATTTTGTTTTTTTCGTGGAGATTATTTTCTCCCTTTCCCCACTTTAAAATGCTCACGCGGATCTAATATTTGTAGTACAAACGTCAATTTTTCAAATTCTAAAAAAAAAACGTCCATTTTTCAAAAATTCTAATTTAATTTAGTTAAATTTTGATTTATCTCATAATTTTAAAATGATTATTATATTCTAATTTTGAAAATTTTCTTTAACTAATACTGCTACATAATGAAAAATTATAGCATGCTAGTATATGGATTTGTTAATGTGACACATACATATATCAAAATTAAAGAAATGACTAATCGAGTATATTTTATGTCTTCTTCTTAAGTAGTCGAATGTTTTGTCACATAGTAGTATTTTATGTTTGTCATATTATGCACAATTTCTCTCAAATATGAGATCATTGGATGATTGAGAAAAAATGTCAAAATCTAAGATATCATCGGTCATTTTAAAAAATTTTGTGATTGACCTAATTTTTCTAGCAATTTTCCATCTAAAAATAAATTGGCAAAACACGAAGCTCATATAGTTTCTTATTGTTATATGAAATGTTGTCGAAATTTTTCACTAGAATTCATAATCTAAAACTAATTCTATGCTACGAGAATATACAAGATAAATACTGAATCATATTTATTCAAATATTCAACTAAACAATGTTCATAAGACTCGATTGTATTTAATGAGCGAGCAACATATGAACGACTTCTCTCATACTAGGCCTTGCATCTCTCTTCTCTTGTGCACATTGCAATGCCACTCTCACTAGATTCCTCAATCCATCAGACTCCTCAATCCCGTTGGTAACTATTTCCGAGTCTTCCTCTACACTATCAAAATCAATCTCTTTAGGGCCTTTTCCGGTGACCATTTCAAGCACAACAATCCCATAGCTATAGACATCCACCTTTGCAGTTATGGGAAAATTATACACCCATTCTGGCGCCATGTACCCTCTCGTGCCACGTATCAATGACATATCCAAATTCTCAACTCGATCACTTCGCTTGAGTTGTTTTGACAAGCCAAAATCCGCTACCTTGGGATTGTAATTCTGGTCAAGAAGTATATTGTGAGGCTTCACGTCGCAGTGCAGAACCCACTCCAAGCACTCGTCATGCAAGTATGCCAACCCTTTCGCAGTTCCTAACGCGATTTCAAAATATTTTGACCGGTCAAGTTTGTTTGAGCCTAGATTTTCCGCTAAGGATCCGTTCCTCATATACTCGTAAACGAGTAACCTATGCTTCCCTTGTGCGCAGTAGCCCCAACATTGGATCAAATTAGCATGGTTTAATCTTCCTATTAGGCTTACTTCAGCCAGAAACGCTTCTTCTCCTCCTCCTTGGCTAGCTTCATTCAAGCGCTTGATTGCTGCTACTCTGTTATCCGCCAACATGCCTTTGTAGACCACACCACTCCCTCCTCTGCCGATCTCCTCACTAAAATTGCGTGACGCCTTCTTGAGGTCCTCATATGTGAACCTTGTGAACCCGGTGGCAACCTGGAAGAAACCAAGCACACACACATAAATAAGGCAAACTATATATGACACTCTCATAGCAAGAGAGCACAGTTAGAGCTGTCAACTGGGCGGGACCAACCCAGTCTAGCACAAGCCCAGTATGGGCCGGCTTATTAGACTCGATCCATCAGCAAAATGAACCGAGTCTGGGCTGGGCTCATATATTGAGATGGGCTTCAATTGGGCCATTTATCAAACCTAGGCCAATCCAGTCCAGGACCATCAGAAACTCAGCCTAGACCCGGCCCAACTCGATTCCTCGTACAACTTTAAAGCACGGTAAGCACATAAACCCTCACAGACCTGGATGAAACCTTGGTGGCGGAGCTTCTCACCAGACGCATGCGTTTTGTACAAGAAAACCAACACGCATACAAGCTCAACCGCGCCAAGCACGCCCACGCACCAAGCCAAGGACCTCAACCGACCGTATTTGTTCTCCCTCGTGTATACTCTTTCTAGTTCCACCACAGAGTTGTTGTTGCACTGAAGTTGGAGTTGGAGAGGCCTCGTCGACGCTGGTGGCAATCTCAAGTAAAACGGGGAATCAAATCCGGTCGATTGATATCCGTTGAATAAGAGGGTTTTGGGGAAGCAGTTGTAGAAACCGGAGTCCCAATCAAACTTATACTGAAACCCTCTGCAGTCGCAGTAACTCAAGCAGATGCTCTCGCACTCTTCCAACGTCTTGTTCTGCTTGAATCCAATGTCGTAACCGTAAAACTCGGTATGGCTAATACGAAGGAACACATCGCCGCTGTCACATCTCCGATCTAGATCCGGCACGCATCCCTGCGACCAGTCGCCGGCGGAGCTGTAAGTGCAGAGGCTGACGCCGTTAATATTGCACGGCGGCACCGGGAGCTGCCACGTCACCTCCCACTTTTGCCGCCATGAGTAGACACGAAGGACGCCATCGGCATCCAGCATCATCCTCCTCTGTGATTGAGGACGGCGGTCTTGCTGTTGTTGTAGGTGGACCGCCCCGACTGCCAGCTGTTCTGCCAGAAGACGGTGGTGAGGTCGGATTTGGAGAAGAGGAGGCGGAGGACGTTGTCGTTGTCGAAGTAGAGCTTGTAGGGGCCGGAGGAGTGGTTGGCGAGGCTTGCCGATGAGGTGAGCTTTGTGTTCGCGGTGAGCGGCTGCCCCGGGAGAAGCGTGTTTGTGGGAGAGTCGAAGCTTCTCCATATCACGTGAGAGGAGGAGTTGAGGACGAGGTTGCCGCGGAGGGACACGGCTGTGGAGGAGGCGGTGTTGGTGGTCCAGGCGTCGAGGAGGAGGAGGTTGGCGGAGTGGAGGAGGGAGAGTTTGGTGGCTTTGCCGTTGACGGGCGGTCGCGGTTGGCCATCCAGACGACGGTGTTGGCGTGGGTGAACCAGATGGAGAGGCAGTAGGCGTTGTCACCGACGGGGTGGAAGCCGGCGGTGAAAATGCGGGATGGTGAGACTAAGACGTCGCCGGGAGAAGAGAGGGAGGAGCCTTGGTTTAAGGTTGTGTAGATTATGGAAGGGGAAGAAAGTGGTAAGAAAGTTACAAGTAGGGTTATTAGTTTGGTTAATTTAAACGCCATTTCAGAGAGTGCTGATTTTTGGTTAGGATGAAAGAGCTCCTACCGTAGTTGAGTATATATATAGGTGAAGCTACGCCGTCGAATTCACGTTGGGGCTTTTATATAATCCTATTTCAAGCCTTGTAGGATATCAGAGAAGGTCACTTCACATTTTCATTTCCTATTCACACCATGCATGTATATAATATTAATAGGGTTACATAGTACTTCCTCTGTTCTGTGGCGGTGGTGGCGTTTTTTTTGGTACACGATTTAAGAATAATTTTGATGAGTGAGTTAAGTAAAAGAAAATAAAGTAGGAAATGAAAAGGATAGAAAGACGATAAAGTAAGAGAGAGTAAAGTAAATGAGAAGAAATACGTTGACTTTTATTAAAAAGGAAACGAATCAACTACATAGAACGTATAAAATGACAAAATAACTTCATTATTATAGAATAGAGAAAGTGGTATTTGATAGTAGTAATTTGAGACATGAAGAGAATTGTATGATTTATATTCGGTTGAATAATGGTGTGTTGGATCACTTAAGAGTGTGAAGTGGGTGAAGTCGGAATTATGTTGGTGGGATCCAAACGGCATTCATTGAGTATTATGATAATTAACGTTATTGGAGTTGATATCGACTAGTCATATACACTATTTGTCTTCTTTTTCAGATACCATAAACGAAGTTGGAAAAAAACTTCAAACTAGGACACCGTATCACGAAGGGCATGTATTGAGTGGGAAGACTTGTTGACGTGGTTCAAGTCAATTTAGATTAGACAAATTTAACAAATAGAAATATAAATTAACATAACCTATGTAACGTTATTTTCTTAAAATATTTTTTCAATGAGGAAAAGAATAATGTACTTTACTATTTACCTCAATCCATTATTTTAAAGAAATTAAAGTGGCTAGTTAGAAATTGAAATAAATTAGGGTTAAGTTTAAATTCAACTCATTCATAGGGGGTGATGAAATGGATAGCGGATATCTAGTTCCATTCACATGAAGAATCCGGGTATCATGTGCACTTGCATACCTAAAAATACCCGACTGAATTAATATTATATATAGTAATTAAAAAAAATGAAATAGTTGGTAACTTATAGACTTAAATTATAGAATCCGGGCAATAATTCCATGCTATATAAATGCACTAATTCACGATTAATATAATCATTTGATTTAAAATTACTAACGACGTTTATGTTGCATCTTGAAATATAAAACGATAATTCGAGTTTTACCATAAAAATATAGGTCCACAATTATTAAAAAGGGAGAAGAAAAAGAAAAGTCTTCTAAACATGCCAAGAGGTAGCGCAAATCTTAATCTAAGATGTGTATATTCTTGAGTTAGATAGGAAACCACCAAACTTCGAACTTTACTCTATACAAAGTTTCAAAGTAGAGAATTCCATAAAAGCATACCAATTTCATATTTTAAATTAAAAAAAGTACTCACTAATATCATGGTTGCTAGTGACTTAAACTCAATGCATTTCTCGTCCACCTAGAGATGAAGCCACTAAGTTTTTTAAATATGACATCGGTTTGCAATTTGGCTTTCTATAAATATGTTTATAAACTGGTCGAATTTGAAGCTGACACAATTAAATTCGCCAAGAATAAAAACATTATGGGTGAAAAAATGGAGGAACTGTTGTGTTAATGGAGAATTTATGGTTATTTATAGGTGAAAATAAGAATAAAATAATAAGAAAATTTGGAGAAGACCTGTCTTCTCGACTAGGTAGAAAGAAGAACATTTAATTGGTAAATTTATACTAACAATTATTAAAAATGATTAGTTAATTTCATATTTTATTTGTCAATAAAAAGTAATCTTATTTTCCCATTTTTATTCGTCCACCAATATTTTTTATATAGTACATTCATTATGGAAATTTTTTATAGTAATATTTTCTCTTTCTTTTTCATTTTAGTAATTTTGCTTTAAAGTTTGTATCGTTCACAAATTGAGACTACTTTCAGTCCACACGATGTGCTGATTGGCTCTATATGAAATTCTATTCCATGTTATGATGAGTTATTGAATTTCATTTGTTCAAATGAAATGATGATTTGATAATAGTAGTTGATTTTATGTTCCCAGACATATTTAGAATCAATAAAGAATGACTTTTAATTAAGGTTACGTGTTTAACTAACCTAGAGTCATAGAAGGTTGTTTAGCATGTTTACTGTTTACATAATAGATTAATTTGATGGTCTGATTTCACCTGTTCATCGTTAAGAGAAAAAAAAAAATCCAAATTGTTAATCGAGTTTGCCATGATTTTTTTGTTGGAAACATTTTGTTATGCTTCATCCATTTCGGCTGAAAATTATATGCCGACTATATTTTAATGGGGTGAAAATTAAATTAATTTACTCCACTTTCCTATGTGTTTTAAATAATTTTAACGCAAGCACTATATAAATGTCATTAACAATATACGTCTATCATTGGGTTATGTATCACCATCTTTAACTATTTAAACCAAATTCAAATATTTAATTATTATTTTTATATTATATTAAAAGTAAATTTATTCTAACCTAATGGATGTGGAGAGAAGTGAAGCGATAATCATGGAGAGAGTCGACCTGAATCGCGATGGAATGGACATGTGGAACTTGTATGGACAAATCTCAGATATCCAAAAATATGAGGTGAATCTTATGGCTATAGTAGCTTAGGAGACGATTCCAGAATATTCTTACACTCCAAACAACATCAATTGTGACTGAAAAAACTGTGATTATGAATATGATAGTAGACGGGTTTAGGGACCCCTCAACCCCTAGATGGCGTGACCCTTATTATCTTATGATTGATTATACCACCCTTACCATATTTTTTTTTATCATTATGCGGGCTATAAATGTTTTTTCTCCTTAGCCCAGTATTTCTTAATCTCGTTCTATTTTGGGTTTTATTATTAGGCCATTTTGTACGTTCTATTTTAGGTTTTATTATTTGGCCCTTTTGTAGAGCTCTTAAATTGTTAGTTCAAATTTGATTTGATATTAAACTTTTAGCATGTGATTTAATTTTTTAAAACTATAATCTCTACTTATTTTCATTGTTCATTGGTATCCCAGTTCATAATTTTCTGATTAACTCAGTTAAGAGAATTTTCGTTGTCTTTTTTCCATTTAGAATTTTCCCATATGTATATAGACATATCGATATAGATTTAATTATCTATTAATGGGACTTTCATTTTTAGGATAAAGTATAGATTAATCGATATGTTAAGGATTCAAAGCTTTAAATATAATGCTGTAGACCTAAATTGTATAATGACTTATATATTTACGACTAAAAGTGAACTTTAATCTTAACTAGTATCACCTACGTACGTTGCACGATCCATTTTCTTTTATTTAAACTTATTTTATACTGTAAGCTGATTTTATAAATTCATAAAAATATTATTGTATGAAATCTGAAATCATAAATATATAAAATAAAATAAAATAATTAAAAAATATAAAATCAAACAAAGAAAAAAAAATAACACACAAATATATTGATTGGTGATTTTGGCAAAAATATACATACATATTATTATTAACATTATGATAGTTTAATTAAATTATTTATATCTATTTTATGATTAGTCAATATCTATAGTATCAATAACTTAATAAAATTTAAATTTAAATAAAAGATATTTGAAGTGTATTGGCGTAGACCATTGTAAATTATTTTCTTTTATATAATAATTGTAGGTACAATTTTATAATTCAATCACTAATAATATAATAGTAATTCACGATCATGACTAAAAAATTAAAATAATTTTTGCATTCAATTTGACCTTCCATTCGATTTGACATCCAAATTGGTCGTTTGAGCATTGGTAGATATCCCTCCATAACTATAGAATATAGGCTCATTCCGATAAATCTCTCCATTTACTATAATGTCATGTCTAGACCTATATTTCCAAGAGAATTCATTCTTCCTTCCCCACGATATACCACAATTTGTGTCATGAATTTCGCTCCCTCCAAGCCAATGAAATCAATCCCACCCATCTCCATAATGATTTAAATTGGTACTCGGATGGTAAATGCCGTTATTTTTGGCAAGACTTCAATGCGTAAAAATAACATATTTTCTAGATATTTACATGAAATAATTAAATATATAATTGATTCAATACGTGCAGATTTTGTAATTAAAACAAATTTAACATACCATTTGGCTTGTAACTTCTATTTTTAGGAGTTATATATTATGGAGTAATTTTTATTATTAATATTATTTTTAAAAATATATTAAATTCATAATATATCTTGTAGTAATATATTTAAGTTAGAGTAACGAAATTCAATAAATTAAACTCATAAATTATTCGTAATCAAATTTATTTATTAAAACAATTAAAAAGATCATCTAGTCTAGACTATTCAATAAAATAATTGGGGCAACATAATAAGACCATTACTAAGCTATAAATTTATAAGGTTAAAGAATCTCCCTAAATCAATACGCCTCTATTTTGTCTCTCTCCCAACCTCCACTTCGATCTATCACTATGCTCCACGCTGCCGTACAAACGAAATTCATCTTTCTGATTTGCATCACCTCTTCTTAAAATAGATATCGCTGACCATTTCTCATCGCAGAAAGAGAACGCATCGCCTTTCGGTTCGACGACCGCCATAGCATTACACCTCTTTTTGACGCCTACTTCGTATCCCCGTCTTTCTTATCCTCCACGCGTGCGACCGCTGCTTCGCCACCGCATTAATGATTTGCAGTGATCACGTCGTTTCCCAATTATCTCGACTGACGGTGGCGAAATCGAGATCATCATCTCCAACATATTTTAGCAGACCTGGCTTTTCCTCATGCGTCGCAGAGAAATTTTGATACAAGAATTGTTTCATGGGAAGAGTATTTATAGAGAGTTTGCATGCATTGTTCACGCTAAGAGTCTCTTTAATTCAAATGACTCCTCACTTTTCATATTCCTATATAAATTTCTCATTTCTATATTAATCCCTATATTAATGGGTGTCGATTGAAAACAAAAAATTACTGATTATAACACCAAGCAATGGATAGTTAATGCCATTTCAATCAATAAACAACCTATAGCCAACAATGTTGGAAATTTGGGCTTCCACATAACTAATTTAATGTGTATGGCTACCTTTCAGTTATCCAATTAAAGTGATCTATTAAATATTAAAGTTTGGGTTAAAGTGTATTTATTTGTTATGGAAATAAGTGTAGATATCATATGAGATTTTCTATTTGATGAGGGATCGAATAGAAAATAAAGGGGTTTATATTTAATATAAATATAAGCTAGGGTTATGGTCCCCAGACGTTAGAAGAACTAGAAGAACATTCGATATTTCTGATATGTTTTAATTGCAAGATTCTTTTGATGATTTGAGATATGGTTTCCTTTTGTATTCATGTCATATATCTTAATATATATACACGGCAGTTTTGGGAAAATTGATTTCGGTAAATTTATAATTATGCACACTTATTGGATGATTGTCATTGTTGTATAATGCATAATCTTGTTTGCATAATTCACGTTTTCTGTTTAGGAATTGATATTTCAATTCATATTCACGCATATACTCGTTCTGTGGAAAATAATATATGTACGTATGTCGTGACTTTGTGCTCGTGAATTCAGAATTCGTGGGAATTCCATTCATGTTATATGTCTGGTCAGTTCTGTTAAAGTACTTTGCTAATTCTATATTCTTGATTGGAGTATTAGGATTTTTGTTCTGGATTGTTTTGGTAAATTCATAAAATCTAGAGATTATTTTATGGATTTATTTAGTTGTTTTGATGTTGTTTTTAGATGTATTTATGTTCGTTGGTTATGATCTTGGGAACATCAAAATTTATTTTTTATGTCGATTTTATGGAAAATCGAATTTAGAAAAATTATACAGAATCCCATCAGGAGACAACAACTTGCTTTAGTTGTTGGAGAGTTATTAAACCGGCCGTCGGGATTTAGCGACTCACTGAGTTCGCAAGGTATGCGAACCTAGTGACTCGTTGGCTAATCACTTTATTCCAGAAAATTACAAACGACTCCCTTGCGAGCGTTTGTATTCGGTTTTGAATTTTTGAATTCAAATTCTTGGGTACATCTCATGTTCCTTATTTTCTACTAATGAGTGTGTATTTTAATGCGGATATTAGTCGGCCAAAAGGAAGATTAATATTTGGCACGAGATACACATATACCTGTGGTAATAAATACGTGACAATTATTCAGTTTTCTTATGAGTGGTGTGATGCCAAAAGGTGGACTCTACTTAACAGGATCTTATTGTTAGTATAACCACAGTAAGGAGGTTGTCACTTACAAGTTTATATTACTGTCAAAAGACTTGATATGGATGTTGTGCTCGGTACCTCGTAATGTTTTACTAATGTTCAAAGTAAATTAGTCGAAACATGACGTTGCAAAAGTAACCTCTCTTGTCTAGACTTCTTTATTGCGAATGTTAGGACGGTATGAGTGTGTGTATTTTAATGCGGATATTAGTCGGCCAAAAGGAAGATTAATGTTTGGCATGAAATACATATATACCTGTGGTGATAAATACGTGACAATTATTCAGTGTTCATGTGAGTAGTGTGATGCCAAAAGGTGAACACTACTTGACCAGATCTTATTGTCAGTGTTTGATCACTACGATGTGGTTACCAATTACAAGTTCATATTACTGTCAAAAGACTTGATATGGATGTTGTGCCGGTACCTCGAGATGTTACCTTTTATTTGAATTTTATTATGTGAGCATGACAATTATTTCAGTTTTGTTCTCTGTTTAATTATGATGTCTGCTTCTGCAGTTTCTTCCAACATTAACAATATGTTAGTGTTGAATGGGTCAAATTTTAAGGATTGCAAAAGATTATATTTTGATTGCTCTGGGTTGCATGGATCTGGATTAAGCGCTAAGGATTGAGTAACCTACTTCTTCTACGGACGATAGTACTTCTTATCAAAGGATAAACTACGAGAAGTAGGAATACTCGAATCGTGTAAGTCTACTGATCATTGGGTTTAGCATCCTACAAGCCTTTCGAGGCACTGCAAATACCTTGCCAAAATTAAGGAACATTTTGTGAAAAACATTAAGGCTGAGACAAGCATGCTTGATCTCAATAAAGTGCAAGGGAAATGCAACATATGGGAGCACATTATAAGAATGTCTCGCGTTGCTTCACTTAAACTTGAGTTCTAAGGACTTGCTTGTGCATTTTGGTGTTGCATATTTTGTCAGTATCTCAAGGAATAAAGTAAAGGGCATTAAGAAAAAGTGTATTGAGAATACTGCTATAGATAAGGGTTCATCACAAAAGAAATAATATAAGGATAATGATAATTGTTTCTTTTGTGGTAAACATGGATATAAAAGGAAGAATTGTAAATATCATGCATGGCGTGCAAATGAAGTTAGAATTCTTGTTTTGGTCTGTTCTGAAGTTAATTTGGCTTTAGTCCCTAATGATATTTAATGGGTAGATTTTGGTGCTACTACTCACATAAGGTTATCAATGCAAAGACTGTCTGAGCTACCGAAAGTCAATTGATGTTGTAAGATACATCATAAATGTGATATGATAAATCGGTGGAAGTATAGGCTATTGGGCATTGTAGATTGTTATTAAAGACTGGAATTTTTCTGATTTTGAAGGATACTTTATTGTATTGTATTTTAGACAAAATTTGGTTTCTATTTCTGCTTTGAACAAATTTGGTTTTTCTTGTTCATTCAGAAATAGTTAAGTTCTTCCTTCAAATAATTCTAGTATTGTGGGCACTGTTTCTTAAGTGCATATAACAATCTTTGTATGCTCGATTATGTTACTTCATATTCAGAAGCTTTACATGTTGAATCAAAGGGGACTAAGCAAATTAAATGATGAAAATTTGGTTAATTTATGACACAAGTGTTTTGATTATATCTCAAAATAAAGGATTGTGAGACTTGTGTCAGATGTTATAACGAATACACTTATTTTTTCAGAATTTAATTTGTGTATTTAATGTATCGAATCAAAGCAGACCAAACTAAAGAAATTAGGTGTCAATAAAGATATACATTTTAGAATTGATATATGCGGACATTTGTGGTTCATTTACTTCGGTTTCTTGGAATGATCAACAATATTTTATATCATTCATAAACGAATATTCTTGTTTTGGGCACCTACATTTAATATATTAAAAGTGAGGCTTTAAACAAGTTCAAAATATTCAGGGCTGATGTTGAGCTCCAACTCAACAAAGGCATTAAGAAAGTCAAATCTGACCGTGGTGGCGAATACTACGACAGAAATGACTGCTCAGGTGAACAATGTCAAAGACCTTTTGCCTTCTATTTTGAAGAGTGGGATCGTGCTTTTGTAAACCATGCCGGGATCGCCTAGCATGAGTGGTGTAGCTAAAAGACGAAATAAAACTCTTAAAGATATGTGAAGGAGTATGATTTATCATTCTTCCTTGTCGCATTCGCTTTAGGGAGAGGCATTAAAGACTGTAGCATATATTCTCACTTTGGTCTTCTAGAAAAATTTAGGGGTTTTTAAATTTTATGATCCCACAAAAGGAACTAATTTTTGGGACGAGAAATATAGTATTCCTTGAGGATGTTGAGTTTGGGGGGAAGAATGTGTTAAGGAACATTACTTTTGAGGAGGAGTCTGTATAGACACCTACTACTGCTTCTGACAATGATCAGGTATCAATTACTATCATTGAAGAAGCATATTAAGAAACTCAAGATGATATTGTTGTAAACATTCAATCTCATGCGGATGATATCATTTAAAGTCAATCTCAACAACCTCAATTAAGACTCTCGTCAATGGTACCACAAATTTTATGAAGTAGTTCTTTCATTTGGATTCAGAAAGAATGCTATTGATAGTTGTGTGTATCACAAGTTCAGTGGGAGCAAATGCATCTTCTTTTGTATTTGGAATCGAAAGAAATAATTTTCGATAAGGATATGTTGCACTAACACCAAGAATTTTCTCTCAAAGAAATTTGAGATGAAAGATCTTGGGGAAACCTCTTTTGTATTTTGGAATCGAAAGAAATAATTTTCGATTGTCACAGAAGGGATATAGTGAAAGGTGTCTAAAGTATTTGAGATGCATAATTGCAAGTAAAGAAATACCCCTATGACTAAAGGAGACAAACCTAGTCTCATTTAGTGCCCTAAGATAAATCTTGTGATTTAGAAAATGCAGAAGGTTCCATATGCTTCGGTGATTGGGAGCCTAATGTGTGCTCAAGTATGTATTAGACCCAATTTGGTTTTAATTGTTTATATGTTGGGCAGATATTTCAATAACCCGATATGGATCATTAAGAAGCAGCAAAAAGGGTTATGAGCTATTTATAGAGAACTAAGCATTACATGCCCACATATAGAAAATCAGATCATTTGGAGAGATCTTTAGGCATTAGATTCTGATTTTGTTTGATGCTAATACAGTGTAGGATCCATTTTAGGTTACGCGTGTTTGTTGGTGTTGGCTGTAGAGCCATTTCGTGGAGAAGTGCTGAGCAAACACTTGTAATTACTTCTGCCATGACAACAAAGTTCGTAACTTGTTTTGGGGCATCTAGTTAATGAATATGACTGTGAAATTTTGTCACTAGGCTGCATATTGTAAGGTATTGAAAGACCACTTAAGTTATGTTGTGACAATAACTCTGCAGTATTATATTCTAAAACAACAGGAGCTTCCTAGTTGTTAAATAAAGGGTTTGAAATGGACAAATACATATAGAGCATAAGGGAATGGATTTGATGATTACAAATCCAATCATTAAGGGACTATCACCCAAGGTCTTTCATGGGCATGTAGCTCAAATGGGTGTTATGTTGTTCAAGGATACTTCCGTTCAGTGGGAGTAGTTTTAGTTATTGCTCTATATTGTGTTTTGAACATGTAGTTATAAAACTCATGTTATTCTCTGCAGAAATAAAGTATTATGTTTTGTCCATTATTTTTTGGTTTGATCTCACTTTGGGAGGACCAGTTGGAAATAGACATGTATGATCACCTTGCATGAAATTTTCATGCTACACTCCATAATTGATCTGTTGTTGATTATATTTGCATATGTGATTACTGATGGGTTTAATCATGAAAAAATATGGTGACTGCCCCTTTAGTCCTATGTCGATATGGTTGATGATAAGATTGTTCGGAAATACACTATGTGATAGCACTTTTGAGCGCTCATTCGGGTTGTACACATTTATTTGGTGTCATGTGTTGCCCAAGTGGAAGATTGCTTTTGGGCTTCCACATGACTAATTTAATGTGTATGGCTATCTTTCAGTTGTCCAATTAAAGTGATCTATTAAAGATTAAAGTTTGGGCTAAAGTGTATTTATTTGTTATGGAAATAAGTGTAGATACCATATGAGATTTTCTATTTGATGAGGGACCGAATAGAAAAAAAATGGGTTTATATTTAATATAAATATAAGCTAGGGTTATGGTCCCCAGACGTTAGAAGAACATTTGATATCTTTGTATTCTCTCGGCACACTATTGCAAAGAATGTCTCTGATCGTTTGGAAGATCCATAGCTGCTGCAAAGCAATTCCGCCGTTCAATTCGTTATGAATTAAGGTACGCTTCCGCTCTACAGTTTATTCTCCTTCTCCGTTGTTCTCGGTTAATCATCATAGAGAGGTTTATGTAATTGTTCACCCAATTATTCCAACAAACAACAGCTACTTAGCCACTCTTCAATCTGTTAATCAAACACTCACAAACTCCTAGCAAGTTTGGAACAACAACAAATTATCATGGCAAAAGCAATCAATTAAAAACATAATAAGTCACAAACTGTAAATCAACAAAAAAATTCAGGAACATACTCCACTCAATGGTGGCATTGACAAAGCGCACTGCTCACCAACCCCATCCTTCTTATCAACCTTCCACTTCTTAACTCCATGTCGATGATCCTCCTCCACGGTATCACACATCTTCCTCTTCTTTTTACCCCCTACATTCTCACTCTTCCCCTTCTTATTCCTCACTTTCCACACATTTTTCTTCCAGTACAACAGTTTCTCAAACTTCCGTGACTCGTTAATTATACGTTATAAAATCTCCCACTCATTATAAAACCTCCCACTCACTTTCTTTTTTATTTACATTCATTATAGAACCTCCCACTCACTTTCTTTTTAATTTTAAATTAAATAGCATTCTTTTCACATCTATATAACTGACGCGTTGAATAAATATATTCAAATAAAATTTTAATTAAGATACAATATTAAATATAAAATAATAATTTTATAAATATTTCTAAAACTCAACTTTTATCTCAACTTTTATATATTGTATGATTTAATCATCTTATTAAACCAAATTCCAATTAAGCCCACAATGCACACACCGAGGCCCACTTCTTTTGCAATCTACCTTCACAGTTGACATTTACATTGTTATATACGATAGACTCTGTAGAAAAATAAATTTATTATCCTGGACGATATTCATTATTATTTCAAGTTGGATGCAGAAAAATAATATTATATCTTGGACTGTAATCATTATTATTTCAAGTTGGGCTAAAGTGGACCATAAACATTAACTCGATTCTTAACGCCAAGAGGACCATAAACATTAACTCAATTTATAACGAACTTATTCAATAACTAATCGAGAAAGTTCGCCATTTGTGTCATTGTTTGTGTGGCTTAGTCCATTGGTAAATTGGTATTGTCTGAAGTCAAAAATATAGGATTCGAATATATTGTCGCTCTGACCTTTAAATTTATATTCATTTACTTATAAAAGATTTGCCATTTTTAATATAGAATTTGTTTGGTAACATGAAATTAAGAAAGTAGATTTGAAATTAGAGCATTCATTTCTAAGCCAATTATTTAATACCATAAAATATTATCTTTGGAAATTGATTTATTTATGTCTACAATTTGAATGTCATAATAAAGTAAATATTTGAAATTTCAGATATTTATAAAATTGGGCACACAAAATAACATTGCGCATGAACACAACACATACACTGCGCACGCGCATTGAAATACAATATAGAGAAATATAATGTGTAAGTAACATAAATTTAAATAAAATATTCAATTACAATTTAATGTCAAAATTTAGCTGATTTTTTATATACGAAACAAAGAATTTAAAACGAAATTTGAATAAATTTTTATTTCAAAACTACTATTCTAATAATCCAATTTCATGGTACCAAATGCATCCGTGATTTTATATTTTTATTCATAGTTGACTTAATAATTTTGGGTATACAATGTCTCTTCTAATCGAGGTTATTTACAAGAAACAAAATGGCTCGGGATTTTAAATTGAACTCCGTTGAGACATTATTTTCTACACAATTGTGTATATAGTCAAATATAACCACCTAACAATAGATTACATAGTAATATTCCAAACTACAGGAATTAAATAATAGAAAGCTGGCATGCAAAAAACATTCAATTGAAGTCAAGCAAACATTTATTATTCATGTTTTTGTTTGAATATCAAGCATTGCTTTCCCTTTAGCTTCCTCTTCTTAATCTTATCTGGTGTGCCATTGAAAAAGTCCACCATTCATACCCACAGTTTGATCACTTCAATCAACCTCCTCCTCTCCCTCTCTTGTTTATATATATACACACAGCTCATTCTAGTTTATTCATCTACAACAATACACTTCACTTCATTTCCAAGCAAGAAACATTTCTCTTTTTTAAGAAACTTCAATAAAAAAATCCAGCTTTCGACAAAGATGAAATCGAAGCAGAACCGGTTCTTGAGGATCATCGCGGTTCCGGTTCGGGCCCTGAGCAGGGCCAGGGATTTCTACGTGAGGAGCCTGTCAGACTACGCGGACAAGATGAACTACGGCAGTGCCATGGCGATCCCGGTGACGTCGCAAGTGACGTCGCTGCCGAGGAGCTTCAGCGTCAGCTCGGGCAGGTCTGAGGCCGAGCCGGATCTGGTTCGGGCCTCGTCGACCCGGAGCATGGGTGATCGGGCCGAGGTGGAGTCGTTCATCAAGCAGCAGATGAAGATGAGGGCAGGGCTGGCTGCAGGGGCCCGGTCTGGCCCGCATAGGATGCCGCCGAGGAGCAGCAGCGTTGCGATGGGGAGGATCGATGAAGATAGGGCGTGTGTCTATTTTGGGGAAGAAGATGTTAGTACCAAGTTTCCAAGAAGCAGAAGCCATGCTGTCTCTGCAAGAAGATTGCAAGCCTTTTGAATTTTTTCTATTTTTTATTGGTTTGGAAAAGATTGTTGCATAATTGTTGTAACAAAAAAGATGTGTTGGTATATAGAATGGAGAAAGGAAATGCTTTAAATTTAACATAACCATACAGAATGGGGATAATCGAATTTTCAGAATCATAAGAATTTTATATATATATGGTGCTCCTCAAGTACATTATACTACATAGGATTACTTGTGAATACACACTATATTGAAGCATATGGCTTATTTACACAAAATAGACACACTGCAGATTGACTTCCTCCAAAATAATTGATTAGATGTTCAATAAGATACTGATACAAAATTATGAAGTTACAGTACCTGGATGTTTAACTAAGATGATAAAACTCAACCCCAGAATATAGATTCAATCAATTGCAAACAAAAGTAGGCTTGACCAAGAATCCTAACTTGCTCTCTCAGTCCAATTAATTCGACACAATCACCCGTTTTCCAGTGGCTAATGCAGGGAGGACTCACTGATGGTTAGGCTTCAGCATCCAGTTCCACTACTGCTACTTCAGCAATGTCTATGGTTTCACATGGTCAAGTGAAATCCAGTTATAGCTAATAACCCTTGTTTCCACGAATTCGAGCTCTCATATCAACCTGAAGGAAAGGGTCCAAAACTTTACTAACTTCCACATTTATATATTTAAAATATGTGCATACTTTACGAGGAGTAGGAATTTGATCGCAAAACTGGCAAGTAATCTTTCTTTCATGCGATGCTCATTCATTCAGCAGTGAAGTGAAGTCATGATAGCATGTGCATATGGAAATGAGATAAGCCAGATAAACAAATTAACCTTAAACACATATAATGCCAAAGCCAAGGATTTGTATAGTTCTTCTCGGCCTATTCAAAAGCCAACTTAAAGCATAAGTATGAAATCCATAAAAGAATGACATAGTGATCCCGGGAGTTCAAAAGTTAAAATCTAAGCCACCCCTTCTTTTTTCTAACTTACTATCATTTAAGTGCATCCGTTTCCTCTTCCCTGAAACATTCCTCTTAGCAGAACAAGGCTTTTAAGACTCCCTTCACTTTCTCCCAAGTGTGATGTCGCATAGTTCCCACTCATGCTTAATATTTTTCTGTAAATATAGACCTCAAGTTTACTGGTGCACAATATTCAAAGTGTGATTGAACAATTTACCCCGAATCATGTATGTGATCCATAGTATTAGTTCCATATTTATGACAACTTCTAGAGTATATAAATTGACTTTAGTTTTGCTAAACCAGTGTAAATGTTGCACTAGACAGTGAAGCAACCAAAAAAGAACTTACTTAATCCTTTCCTGAATACAATTCTTTTTAGAGCACCTAATCATTTTTTGTGGATCTTCATATTTAATCTACACAGAAAACAACCTGCCATTAGTGCTCACGAGCATAGTTACATCTTGATGTCTCATGGAAAAAAGACAACCTAGAGCAAGGCAGCATTGCTATCGCATGGGCCAATCTACTCAAACATATATTCAGGTATAGGGAAACTAACTATCTATAATGTATTTCTCGATGCCAAGAACAAGGGCGGAAGAAACTAGGCCATGGATTTCCATCCCTAGATGAGTTATCACCCCTACCAAACATATAGAGATAATTTGAAAGAAATCCTCCATAGATTTTTCATAGACCAGTAACACAAAATGACATCAACAAGTCCTTCAACATTCTTCACAAACAGCAGCCAATGGCCATAACTCAAAGCTAGAACACTAATTTTTATAATGAGAAAAAAGAAGAAGGAAACGAGAATAGGTAGGAGGATCTATTTCTCCGAATTGATACGAAGATGAAGATCATACTACTACAAGGTTTAATTAACCATAAACACCCACCAGTCACTAACTCCACAAAATTTACCAGACAGATAACGCAGTTAATCAACAAGAACCAATTATCAACAAACAGATTAAAATTCCCCCAAATCCTGTCATTTAAAATGAACAGAACCACATCTGCAAGCCAACTAACTTAGATAATGGATGGGAGAGAGAATACATGCCTGTCCTCTCTTGCAGTTGAAATACGTTTCTCTCAGCCCCACACACTCGCTCGAAATATTAGGGCTTTGCTCTTTAGCACACTCTCTGTACGGCCGGTTCTCCACCTACAAAACATTCATTCAAACTTTTTTATTCAATGATCTCCAATGCTAATAAATTCTGTGGAAGTAAACCTTAATGCAATCCGATTCGCTGAGACATTTGACGAGCTCCGTAGCCAGACCTTTGCAGGACTTCGCCATTTCTGCAGAGTTAATTAGGCAAAATAGCCTATTTAAAAATAAAAAAAAAAATGAAAACCGAGTCTATATCTATATCTTTTACATATATAAAAGCTGAATCGTGAGAAGCAATTGCAATTTTACCGGTATTGAGAAGAAATTTGAAGAATCAGAGTCCTTCGCCTGTATTGGAAGAAGAAGAAGAAGAAAGTGAAGAGGGGTTAGTTTGGTTAATTTTATTTTATATTACTCCACTATAATATAAGTTTATTTAATTTGAAAATGCAATATTTGTTTATACAGTTTCTTTCTATTTCTATCTCTCTCCTTTCATCCAAAAACCCTAGCGAGAAACCTTCACCATGAGAGGAGCTCTGCTCAGAAATCTCTCTCTCTACACTCGCACTCGCCATTTCTCTATCTACCATAGACCTACAGCCATCGTTTCCAATGCCTGCACCACTCTTCATCGTAAGCTTGTTGCCACCGACAATGCGCAACATTTCAACCATTTCCCATCCAGAATGCGATTTTTCTCTTCCGAAGATGGCACCCAGGATCCCGACGCGAATCCAGAATCCGAATCTCCCGTCGCCCTACCCGAGGAGAAGATCACTGCGGCGGTTGAAGTAGAAGACGTAGATAATAAAGGTGGTTAATCCGATTAATTGTTACATTGTTCATCGCTCTTTCCTTCCATTTTGTGCAAAATAGTGATTAATAGATTTTATTGAGATCAATTTTGGAAAACTTCCTACTTGTCTAATCTATTTGCTAAATATTGAATAGGCAAAATGTTTTATGAGCTGCTTTGATATGTTTTATTCCTATTGTCGATTGAAACCTGATTATCGATGTAAGATGTTAGGGTTGGTTTTGTATTCTGATTCTATGCGACTTCGTTGGCTGTAATTTGGTTTGCAGAACTGAAAGCGCAGGTAGAGGATTATTTACAAAACGCTAATGAGGAGGCAATCCCGAAGGTCTTCGAGTCCATTTTAAAGAGAAGGCTTTCAGATAAGCATGAAGAGACAGATGATGAATTTCTGGACGAGCTCTGTCGAGAGCCAATTGACAATGTAGCTGATGAAGATTTTGAATCAGATTTGGAGGATGCTCTCGAAACTGATGATGAAATTGATGATCTATGCAATGCTAGGGATTATGTGATGGAGAAAAGGTCGTCGGATCCATTTTTCAACATGACTGACCAGAAATGGAACGAGATGATTAAGGAGGCTACTGAGCGTGGTCATCTTCAGGATACGAAGGAATGTGAAGACTTACTAGAGGATATGCTTAACTGGGACAAGCTTTTACCAGGTATGATGGTATAATTTGATCTGTTGCCTGGCTGATTTTCGTTCTTTATTTTATATCATGGATTTTGTGCTTAGTTAGTTTTAATGGTTGGATGAAGTTGTTTCTGGACATGATGGTCATTCATCTTCTCATTTAGATATGCTCTTGGATAGTTTACCAGTTAATTTGAATGCAAACTGTGATAGGACTTGACTATGTATGAATTCAAATGACGGAATGACTGTTGATTATAATCAGTAAGATCTTCCAATTTTGTTTACCTAATTACCTTAATGTATATACTTCTAAGAAGCTAAGTTGCATTTTTACCTGCGTGTTGTTCTTGGAGTCTGCATGAATAACTTCAATATGGTTTTTACAGTTTGTCAACTTGGGTGTGTGATAAATATGCATGAAATGCTTCTGCTTATGTTCCCTTCATAGAGTAAGATTAGTGTGTATGCACACTACTTTTTAACACATAATATCCTAAAATTGGAATTTTGTTAACCACTGGTCATTCTGGCATCTGGATACAGGTCACTTGGGGCACTCGTTCTGGATTGTGCAAATTAGTGCCCTGTCTTTTTTGGGTTTTTTGAGTCTGGGGAGGGAAATGCAGTGGGGAGTGAACCTAATATCTCTTACTTTTACATAGAATGGTCAAACACTTGGGTGTCCCTAAAGGGGCAACAGAGGGCCCACTTTTAGGGATATGGATTTGGGTGAATTAAGTGGTTGGTTATGGAATATACATGATCTTCTTAATATGGGCTGTTGTATGCTGCCAAATTTAATTCATTTAGTGATCAAATGTGGACTATCTTGTAAATTTGGTGCAGAACTCACAAAAATAGTTTATGGAATCTAAAAGGCAATCTCTAGCTGCATTAGTGTGGATGTAAATGTTATTCATTGTCAAACAGACCACCATTGGCATGCTATCTTTCTTTAGAGCCCTTACTTGCGATTTAATTATCAATTCAGGATTTAACTTCACAAATTATATGTCTTGTTCTTACTAACATGGCTTGATTGGAACTGTGCTCTTTTATATTACCAGTCGACAATTATTGTTGATCACTTTATTTATTTATCAATCTGTAATTTTGAGAATGGACTTGTTTCAGATAAGATAAAAAAGAAGGTGGAAGTCAAGTTTAATGAGATAGCTGATAGGATTGAAAAAGGGGAGATTAATGATGAAGAAGGTTACGAGATTTTCAAGGAGTTCGAAGACCGGATTGTTTTGGAATGTATAAAAGAACAAGAACCCCCTCAGTTTGACAAGGACAGTGACAGATCCATGAACTGTGAAATGAGGGTGCGTTTGACCTGGTTCGCAGGCAGTGGTGCAGCGCAGCAGGAGTGTGAGTTTCGGTACTCTCAGCAGTGTGAGTGTCAACTCTCTTTTTCTTTTTTCTTCCACTTTTCATCTCTCACTCTCAGTCGAATTACTCCCATCTCCCTCCCTCTACTTTTAAATGGGCTGTGAAGTGTAGATAAATGGGCTTTTATAATAAATTTTCATAATTATTCTTTTGGGTACAGTTGTTCTCCCTCATTTCAATGTAAATCCGCCACTGTACAAGGATGACCCACAAGGTAGGGCTGCAATTCTTAGATGGCGATCTCGGGTGGTCCTATCTCCTGGTGGTGATTCATGGCACCCGAAAAATAGAAAAGTAAAGTTGTCTGTAACTGTGAAGGAGCTTGGCTTATCTAAGCATCAATTTGTGCGGCTGAGAGAATTGGTTGGAAATCGTTACAATCCAGGGAAAGATGAACTGATGATAACTAGTGAAAGGTATGTCCATTTGCTTGTCCATCCGAAATTATGGTATCTGAACATCTATATTTGATCTACATTTGCTGCGTAATTTCAGCTGAAATACCGTTACTGTGTTCTGAACTTTTGACAATGACATGTTCTCTTCTTTGTATTTGCGACTTAGATTCGAACATCGGGAAGAGAACAGAAAAGACTGCCTCAGAACTCTATATGCTTTGATTGAGGAGGCTGGAAAAGCTAAAGAGATGGTGCACGAAGCTCGAGTTTCAGACATGAAGGAAAGACTCAAAGCCAACCCAGACTTCATGCTGAGATTGCTAAGCAAGAAAAAGGCATCAGCCACAAATCCAGAAATTGCATCATAGGAACTAGGTTGTTACCATAAAACCAGCTTTGAAACATCAAATGGATGCACGTTCCTTCAAAATTTTGTTTTGGAGCGTGGAATGTTTTGTTTGGAATTCACTCTAGCAATTCTGGCATTGCCATTTTGAATCTTGTAGTATTTTTTTTGTTTGGAAACTGAGGCTGTAATAATAGTTCTCCTTTACCTTGGTGCAGTACGATGAAATTGGATTAATTGAGGGAGAGAAACAAAATTTGAGAGAGAAACTTCATTTGGCATGTGTTACAAATTGCAGTGAAGACACCTTCAATAAGTTGGATTATCTATCATGAAGAAGGCATCTATGAAAAGAGTTAGAAATGTCAAAGGTTCAATGCAACTATGTCTTCTCTTGAAAGAAATAAGGGCATCAAGATTACAGATTGAACTCCTTATACAGTCTATTTGTTAATATGGAGTAACAGAAATGATAAGAGTAATGATTATAGAAAAACAAAAATCATTATGAAACTGAATACAATAGCTCCTCCAAATTTCCATCCCAAACACCAAAATTCCTAGAGGCAGAGAACTAGCTATCAAGCAACTACAAATAATAAGATGGTTTGAGACTTGAACACGGGCAACTCGCTTAAAAAGCTGTAGACACACCCCGTCTTTCTTCTTGAGGTACGGTAAAGGGCCAGGCATGGTGGGGTAGGAGCATCCATTCAGCAATCGAGAAGTCTTATGTCCTCCAAGTTGCACGGCGCTTTAACCAAAAGAACTTCTGACGCAATTCAGACGGCCTTTGAGCTTTTATGACATAATATTCTTTCTTAGTTATCATTTGAAATTGTTCTCTAGACTTTTTATCAATATGAGGTGATCGTAGCACAGTATATAAGACTCGTGAGTCTGGCAATGCAACCTTCTTAATCAAGTCACAAGTACCAAACTCTTGCTTCATCTCTTTATATCTGTCTTCATCCTTGCCGCCTGTGAGAATCCAAAAACAAACTAATCACATGATCTAATGTTTGAGACAACATTAGCAACTGACAAAGAAATATACATCTCCAACCAGCCAACAGAACATAGTATATAGAATAGACAGGTATCAAATCTCAAAAGGGCAATATTAGCTAAAGATGCATACAGCAAAATGTAATGTCGTGATACTATTGCTAACATCTAACTCCTAAAAAACAAAGGTGAAGGTAACCAGGATAGCTTTAGAGACTTAAGCAGGAATAAAGGAGACAAATCAAAATGAGCATACCTAATAACTGACCAAGATCTAAACCTTGTTTGGTGATGTCCACAAAGTTCTTGTCCTTGTAAGATTTCAGATTTTGGATAGCAACCTTATCTACAGGGTCCACCAAGAACAGAACCTGCAGCAGAAAGAAAATTGTGGACATCAAGAATGTGGGCAGATGCAAGATTTATTGTGTAGCAGATTTAGAATACCTCGATACCCTTTTTGACAAGTTTCTTCAGCAAGGGTGTATTCCTTGCACTAGTTACGCTGTCAGCCGCAATGAAATAAATATCTTTCTGATCAGCTTTCATGTTCTCAACATACTCATCCAAGCTGATAACATCCTCCGTGCTTTGAGATGAAAAAAATCGAAGTAATGGAGCAATGCGTTTGCGGTTCTCACGTTCAATGCAACCTAACTTCAAGTGTTTGCCAAAATTCCTCCAGAATTTCATATAGTCCTGCACATGAGAAGTTAAATTACCAATGGATACATCATACAGTAATCCAGGAAAAGCCTGCTCTTTACTGGGCAGAAAACTGTCTATGTTTCTCTAGATATTAACTGAATGAAGCACAATCAAAACACAAAGTATATCAGGAAGGTATATATATACCTCTCTATCTTCACTCATAGATATGCCACGGATCATGTCAAAGGCCTTGCGCACCAGACGTTTTTTCATAATGCGAACCTAAAACAACATGAACTTGAGAATTAGGTCATTCATACTCACACCTCAGACACACAACATAATATTTTATATCTGCATCAAGACATCCACTAATCCTGCATACTTACAATATGGCTTTCTTGAAGGATTTTGCCTGAGACGTTTAGAGGAGGATCATTTGAATCAACAACACCCATGATGAATCTCAAATACCGTGGTAACTATTACATAGAGAGAGGAAACATATATGGGTTACAAATACCATAAATAAACAATCCGGATATAAAGACCAATTAATTTTCTCTCACCAATTCACCATCGAAACCATCAGAAATGAATTTTCCTTTTACAAACAGCCCTATATTCTTTGTCTTGGGGTTGATAATGTCATCCTTCCCTGAGGGTTTCATAGACGGCACATATAGTATAGACCTAAACTCAACTTCACCCTGAAAACAACAAAATCTAATAAAGACACCATCTTGTATTTGTGATTTTATAACAGAAGTAGCATCTCAACAAAAGGGGTGCAAAACAGACATCAGATGGAAGATTTATAAACAAGAAAGAGAATACTGTCAGAAGAAAAATGTGTAACCTCAGTCCCAAAGTGTGAAGAGGCAAGGGGTTCTAAATAATCGTTAAATGTTTTCTTGTAGAACTCATTGTACTCCTCCTTTTTAACTTCATCAGGGTTACGCAGCTGCATCAAAAGGAACTATTAAATTCTGAAAGATAGCAGCTCTGGTAGCAAAACATAACAAATCCGATACAAAAGGCTAACCCATATTGGCTGCCTCTCATTTGTAAGCTCCCAATCCCAATCCCTTCCAACTACACTCTTGGTCTTCTTTTTTTTCTGTTACATCACAAACAGAAAAAAAAAAAAAAAAAATCACCCGCCGAAATCAAACAGCTTCATAAATGACACATAATTATAAAACAATTAGAAAGGTAATATAACTTTCTACATATATTCACCTCTGCTTGGATTTGAGGTTGCGGAGGTGGATTAGCTGAAGCAGCAGTTGTCTCATAACGACACCACATAAAATGCCCCATTTTCAGATCAAATGACGTGGTGCCACCAATAGCATTGCCGCTGCCGGCTGTCAGCACAGAGCACCATCTCTTTGTTGGATCACTCTCTCCGGACTAATCAGCATAGAAGATGAGGACTTATCATCAACAACAAACAACAATGGCGTAGGGCGTGAACTCAATTTTCAAGAAGGATGCAATTCATGAAATTTTAATTTTAAAAAAAATATACATAAAGCATAGTAGTATCGAATCACAATCAAAACTGTTAAATAAGTAAATGCTGACATTTAGAAGGAGAAAGAGGAGCATACGAGCTGATGGTCGACGGAATAAATAGCGCGATTGAGCGCAGCGCCGCCTCGGAGGATAGCCGGAACAGAACGCCTCGATAAGCTGTACATTTCGGGAGATAGAGAGCGGATTGCAGCAAATTTTGAGAGGTGGTTGTAGGGTTTTCGAAGGTTTTTCTGGAGCTGAGATGAAGAGTGAAGAGAGAAGAGAGAAGAGAGAGAGTTTGATTTGGGCCTTTCACTCATTACATGAATAGTTGGGCTGGGCTAGTGAAGTTGGGTTACCATCTATGGGCTTTATCATAATGGGTTACTGAATTCTCGATTAATATTATTTTCAACATTTTAATTATTTATTTCTTTATAGTTTTATTAGAGTTAAAATTAGGTTATTATTTTCTCAAATTTTATATGTCGCCTCAGGTTATGATGTCGAGTTGATGTAGCTATTGTGTCATGTTGGATTCATATTGTTATCAACAGTGTCAACACAAACTGAATCATATCGCTAAAGGGTTTATGTTTATATCGTGTCATGGCGGGTTCGTGTTGTTATTGGTCTTGTCAATGTGAATCACATCATGTCGTTAGTCAGTCGTGATCAGGTTTGAATGTCGAAAGTTGGATTCGTGTTTGTCTTTAAAATTTTCTTAACATGTTAGTATTTGAATTTGATAATATATTACGCGTTGTAGTTGTTGCGCTATTGTTGATGTCCTAATAAACTTTATGTTTTTTCATCTTGTGAGTGGCTTTAACGAGGATGTGAACTGATAAGAGGAAGAAAGGGGACAAAAATCTAAATCACATGGCATAGAACATCACACGTTGGGAATAATGCTTGGTCCACACAATTTATTCAAATTTCCTTTTCTCTCCAAACACTACAACTCGAATTATACACATCATTACCATCATAACTACAATTATTGATACTGAAATGAAATCTATTTTTTTTTCTTGAGGAAATGATGGAATGAAATCTTGCTTCTCCTACCTTTTAGATTATGAGCAACAGCTAGGAATGAAACAACAACTGTATTTCTATAACTATAACTAACATATCTAACAAACTATATTAGGGAGGAAGAGGTTTTAATTTAACGAAGTCAATGTAGAACATATATAGGGAGATGTCGATGTTCTATGAAAAAAACAACAACCTTATTTAGCTTCCCAAAATACCTAGAACTAAATCAAGCATGTTAATAATGAAAATAAATTAAATGAAACACAAGTGCATAATCTTAGCAAATTAAACGTGCAAAACGTGAAAAAGTTCAATCCCCAAACAAAATGTTCATGCATGATAGATGAAAGGCTCATAGGCTAGGAAATTTTGTAAAAAATAGGATACTAACTTTAAACAATAGACCAAATCATATTTTAGAGAGGGTTTACTTTGAATAATATGAAAATTTGATAAATGGTATATATGATTGAGTATTTAATTTGAAGAATAAACTAGTAGCTAAACAGATTAATAATAATTAATCTATCTGCAGGATAGGTCTAGGCCTCCCAAATCAAAGCCAACCTAGCCCGGCCCAGCCCGGTCTATTTCCATATCTCGATCTACAAATTAAGCTAAGGTCAATGTTAAAAATCAAATATCTTGTCCCTCGGCTTGGTGATGATCCAATCTAATCTATATAAGTGTGGATAACCCTCCCCCTTATGAGGCCTTTTAAGGGGTGAGTGGCCCATTTCTAATATGGTATCGTGAGCGGGCCCAAGTCGATGATGGATTTATTTCTTTATCTCTTCTCTTGCCTACCCACGTGATGGAAGTCCGATGTCTCATTCCGGCCCACACGTGAGGGGGCGTGTTAAAAATCAAATATCTTGTCCCACATCGGCTTGGTGATGATCCAATCTAATCTATATAAGTGTGGATAACCCTCCCCCTTATGAGGCCTTTTAAGGGGTGAGTGGCCCATTTCTAATAGTCAAGATGAGTGAACCACTTCAAATATGTGGAAAATGGAACTAAAATTGAATTTAAGTATAATTGCTAGCTTAAAAATTACATGGATCAAAGCTCAAAACTTGAATATACCTCTTTCTCAAATACACACACACACAACACATTTACCTTTTCTTTTTCTTTTTCTTTTTCTTTTTGTTTTAAGAAAAAACTAAAGGAAATTAATGTTAATATGGATGTACATTGGTTGTCACTGGGAGAAAGATAGTCCCTATTATGTGATATGTTTTGTGTTAGGTCCACTTTGTAACATTTAGATGCCTTCCTTTGAATTATTGATACTATCATTTGGAATTTTCTATGTTATTAGGTGATGTTATTTTTCACATTGTACTCCTAATTAATTAAAGTGGTCGTGGACTTGTGGTCTAGAATTTGGAGGCATAAAGTTGGACAGTATTATTACCAATTTAAGTTAATTATACTCGAGCCTTGTGTTATAGCTAATTTGGAAATTATAATTTGAGTAACACAAAATGATCAATAATGTCTAATGATTTTGTTACATAGGAACGAATCTAAGAGTTTAAGAGACTTTCTAGTGAATCATAGAAGCCGGATTGGGATGTCTACTATATAGTTCACCAAAATAAGAAGTTTTTGGTATCTCTCTTCTTACTTTTTATATTAGATGAAAGGCTCGAATCGGCGAGGAACAACTATATAAGTTTAAGGCAACTAAAAAGAAAAAAATACAAAAAATCGTTGGAATATGACGCTTAAACTAGATACATGGATAGCCAATAACCAACAACAAACGAAAAGCAAAAGAGAAACACATACTATTAACACTAAAGGTAGGAAGGAAAATAACCAGTCAACTATCCAATCACCAAAGACCGAAAGAAAACACAGAAACATCACACATTAGGGGACAATAGAAGCAAAATGAGGGTCACCTTAATTTGTATCGTTCGACAAGCGATGTATTGGTTCTTCGGCTACTTCCTGACCAACTTCTAACTTTGAGAAACTCGTCATGTAGCTCTTCTGCACAGAAGGAAAATCTGGGGACCACACCTTAATCAAGAACTCAAGTCTCCAAAGAATGACTTGTTTTCATCATCTCAATTTAGTTCATTTTTTCAAAGATTACTTTTTTTCTAAGTTCTCTTTATTCTTCTTTGCTTTGGTGCATAACTCAGTCTTGTGAAATGCAATGTTCAACACTCCCTTTTATTATTTGAAGTCGTTGGCATGATCATTTCTATTTACGGTAAGTTATACTTTCTAATGAGGTATTCCAAACAATATTTCAACTACTTATTTTCTCTATTTTCTCAGATTTGATCAATTTTAAATTAAATACTATATATCGACCATTGCTGAAAAGAAAATTGTACGAAGATAGTATTATTAATCGGGCCCTCCTACACAATACTTCTAGCTCGGAGACTAGCTAGCTAGTTGAAATTCCATATGAAATTTTATGTTACTACTTCACATTTTACTATTTATATGACATCACAAATATACCAATAGTTGTATTAGTTGAATGATTGACGAAATGTGACTTGAAAGAGAAATCTATAGCCCACCTTAAAATTAACAAATCGTGAGAAGATGGCATTAAATTACTTCGAGGAATCTCTATCACTTCTTTTATGAATACGGACAGTGTTATAACATAATTAGCTGCATGAGAAAGACTGATCTTTTTTATTTTAAAAGGGGAAGTGAAAAGCTATGAATTATTAGGATTTTAAAAATAGGCAAATGATTTCAACTAACCTAAAGAAGATGACGGCTAAGAAAGATTGATATATACAAAATCCTCAAAGAAAGTAAACAGTCAACCCTGGATTTAAAGACGTAACTAGTTATATTTCCATGAAGAAAAGAATTTCAAAACCTCATTGCTATTTTCAATTATATAAATGTAAGTTTAGGATTATGTTAAGATGACAACCCTTTTTAAAATGACAACGTACCACCAATCTCGTGCTGCCACATGGCACGCTATCCAATAATATTATAGGCATATCCAGCAATATTCATTTAGTATGCGTTTACAGATTGCATGATAGTAATATGTGGATTGCTATGTAGATTGTTGAGTATTGTTGTATAAGTATAGAATGTTTCTGTTGCAGTATATATACATATTGTTTTTTTATACCTTTATGTTGCATTATAGCCTATACAACAATACTCGGCCCTCTACACAACAATCCACGTAGTACTATCAAACAATCTGTAGAAATCCATCTAAAACGCTTACTGTGATATTGCTGGATAAGCCCCTAATATTGTTGTATAGCGTGCTACGTGGCAGCATGAGGTTAGTGGTACGTTGTCACTCTAACTATGGTGGCATCCTAATGCTCCCATGTATGTCTATGCTTAAAAATTATTATGTGCTTAATCTAAATTTAAACAAAAGTACCATGCAAGCTGTGCAAGAATAGTAGGTTTTTTTGGGAGTATCATTCCAATTATTATTAGAGATTTGACACTAAGTTTACAAACATATTTGAGTCTCATTCAATGAATTGAAATGCTATTTAGTCACATTGACAAGACTTAGAAATACCTAAATTGGGATAAGGAAGTTGGACCTGCCTCTTAACATCACTTTTAAGTTACAGAAATTAGACTATGATTGATTGTGACAAATTAGGATCAAGTGAGGCTTTGGTATTTAATACTTGTATGTGTTGAGCTGTTAAGACCTATACCTTTTATTATTTGCCAACATATTAAAATTGTCACCTAAAATCCCATTAATATCATGTTAAACATGCAACCTCTCACATGAGTGTGACCACAAAAGTTGTCAAGATTGGTTGTAATTGTACCATCTTAAGGAAGGGCACATGGACAAGATATATAATCGAAACGAACTGAACCGAATCGATACATATAATTATTTGTTTTTTAAAACTATGTGTATAAAACTTCATTACTAAGCCGTCAATTAAATAAGGATATTATGTTTAACAAATTTGATAAATTAGATATATACATGATTTTTGGGACATATTAGTATTCAAGAACTTATAATTTCTAAAATATGAGAGGCCCAATTGATTATGGATATACTTGGGGAAGACTTGTGTTACATAATTTGGAGAGACACAAGTAGACACAATTGATGTGAAACGGTAGTTTTATTCGCTATTTAATATAGCAATGAAAAATATGGTAAAAAAAACTTTCAGGAAAAATATGGTAAAAAATGTCATATTCTTATGAAAATTTTAAAAATGATTCTGTCTGTTCTTTAGACTCTTGAATTTGGAAGGGACCATTGAAGCTGAAACTTCTATTTTAGTCCACATTTCACCTTTTCAATTTCGTCCATAATTGAAAACTTAATAATTACTTAATCTTTTTTTCATAAAATCAGTATTCATCAATCCCCAATGATTTACTACACTATAGGTGTACTATAGGTGTATTATTATTATTATTATTATTATTATTATTATTATTATTATTATTATTATTATTATTATTATTATTATTATTGTTGTTGTTGTTGTTATTATTATTATTAACACACACATATTGACAAATGCGTCGGTACCATATGATTCATTTGAGTGCTATATACACGATTTCAATTATTTTTCTAATTGTACGATTTGCAATAATTCATAGCCTTTCTTTCAAAATGTTGTAATAGCTAGGAGTATTAATATTATTAATATTTTACAACGGCAAATTAAAAGGTGGCAAGATTATTGAAACACTTCTAAATCATTACAAATTGTAAATATATAAAATCATGTGTACAGAATATTTAATGATATAAAAAGGACATTTACTTCCAAGATCTTAAAACCTACTCCATCACTGAAAGAGATGGTTAAACTGTCCTATAGCAAACTCAAGATTTTTTTTTCTTCAACAAAGGTGATTTCCAATGCCATCTTTGACAAATTGACATTTGCAAAAGGGACCATATGAATACGATAAGCTAATTAAATAGTACAGTACTACTATAACTTATGCATAGAAAAGCCCATACTTGACAAATTTCAGGGAAGATGACAGCCAAGAAATGGATTAACTATTTCAAAAAATTTACCTACACATGAATCATGATCATCTCAAATAGTTAAAACTAAATCACATGGCCAATTCAAACCAATCCATACATGATCTCAAATTAAGTGTGAACTGGATTTTTGTTTTGCCATATCAAGGCATGGCAAGAGATGAAACCCAAGGCCATGATTGGAAGAAAATGAGCCTCTAAACTTTGTCCATGGCTTTGCAACAGCATGTGCAAAGGGGTGAAAGGACCACTTCTTGCTGCAACGATCGAATTGCACCTGTACTCGCGCTTAGCCACATTACAAACACCACCTTTTCCTCCACACCACACACACTCACCTATGCTTGTTTCCTCTTTTTGAGGTGTTTTCCCCTCTCCTCAGCCCCTCAACACAACTTGCATGCCCTAATCCAAGATTAGCCCCTCATCGGTGTCACAATTAGGTTTTCGAGTGTGTGTGTTTTGTAGTACTAGTATGTGTCTGTGTTTGTCACCAGAGGCACATGAATGGGCCTAAATATATAGCATCAATCATACACTACTGTTCCCATCTCTGCTGGCCTAATTCAACTGTTCCAATCAAGCATGTATATATGTTACACATTTCAAGAACTCAACAAAAAATAACATGATCATGACTGGAAAACTTGAAATTAATGATGTCTTGATTAGGCTTGACAATTAAGATTGCACGTTTCTTGGTTTGTTCCTTCCTTTTGATTGATTTCAAGAATTCATGGTTGTCATGATGTATATACATGTGACTTGATGTTATCAGCCATATGCATATTTTTTCTTTTTTTCTTTTTTTGACATGTAAATAGCACAACACATTCTATTGCAATAGATTCACCTGTTTTCACTCAAAAACACTAAATATACATGATTGCAAACGTTTGAGTTTGAATTCTACATCTCTTTTGATATCAGTTAACTTTTTTTTACTCCAAGTTATAATTTTGCTCTTCCATACACTATCATTGTCCATGGACCTCTCTCTCTCTCTCTCTCTCTCTCTCTCTCACATCTCCCAAAACAAAACACCAAAGTAGACTAGACAACTGGCAAGTTTGATTCCTACAGCAACATATGTATAAAATTAAGGCAAAGGGATAGAGCCAACCAGAAATATAGTCAAGGGATTTGAGATTTTGAGTTTATTTGGTCTCACACAATTCCTATCATTATATAAAGACACATTATATATAATATTCCATCTCACACATACATCCATCAACACATCTTCACAAAGCAATCACTAGAGGAATAATGAACACATCCACTTCTGAGTGCAGCAGCGGCTGCGAATCCGGGTGGACTACGTACTTGGATCATCTCTCCAGCTCGACAAATCCGTACACACACTACACACAACAAGACTACCAAGGCAAAGGAGCCAATTATGTGCATGACCATGATCATGATCAAGAAGCTGATGAGGACCTTTCAATGGTCTCGGATGCCTCGTCCGGGCCTCCTCATTTACACGGTCCTCCTCCGCCTCAGCCGGAAAGGAAGCAGAAAAGCAAGACAAAAGAGAAGAAGAGCAAGAAGCTGCAGCAACATAGCTTCTGCCTTGATGACACTGCTAGCTCCCCTTTCTTGCAGGCAAGTCCAACATCTTTTTATGTATCATTTTTTTTATTTAAGCCCAAAATTTTAATTTTCCATTTGATTAATTTCAGGGCAATGCAGTTCCACCTGAAAATCAACATCACTCATTTTCCACAGCCCAATTTGAGGTGCTTTGTTTGTTACTTCTTTTTTTTCTTCCCTCTTTTTTCACTTGTTTGTAAAGATTGCTTTTTTACAATGTTTAGGAAGAGAGAATGCCAAAAACTAAGATGGTATTCTTCAAATCCTCAGGTGGGAATTTGGATTGATTTTTTTTTTTTTTTTTTTTTTTGTGACATGAATTTTGTTAGTCTGATTTTGGCTTGTGCATATTTGCAGGCAGTTTGCTGGGAAGAAAAAGGCAGTAACTAAGAAGCCATGATTTTTTTCTTTCCTCTCTCTCCATGTCTATTCTGTGCTTCAATGTCTCAAGAAATCAATTCAAATAAACAGGCTATGTTCTAGCTCTCCTTTTCTATTTTTTCTTTTAATAGAATTAATTTCTACATGGTTACTATTTCCTGTCCATGCAGCAGGAAACAACTAGCTCTCATTAATGTAAAAAAATTAGGAAAAAAAATTGTAACAAAAATTGTTCCATTAGTTTCAAGACTTGCACACGCATTACAATTTACACATAATAATTAAGTCTCTTTGTTTTTACAGAAAATGAAACATCTAAAAATCTAAGGTGATATTTTTCCACACAACATATTGATTTTCTTTACTTTTTTTTATTATTTTAAAAGTAGGCTACATTGTTTGAGCACTCGTGTGAGCACATCTCAATTATGAAAAGGGCACGACGACAAATTAATAGATACAAAAATAATGAAGATAAAGATAAGAAAAATAATCAGCAAGCTAAATTTCTACAAAGAGAATAGCCAAGAACAAATTTAGGCTGAACAAATCTTGCTTTCCCCCAACATTAAAAAGGGGGACAAAATTGCTTTTTTGATGAAAAAAACTTGTTATAACTCTCCACATTTTTTTTCTTTACACCAATGTCCGAAAATGACATCTCACCACTTAATGACAGCAACACGGTGTGTGCGTTTATGTCACGTTCACGGTTCACCCACACGGGGCGAGTAATATGCGAGACATATTACTGAATTATGAGGCGAATTAATTGCATAAGAAGAGTGAAAAATTAATGGAGGGAGAGGGGTCTTCCTTTTAAATCATGTGATGAAGGGTTGCCATACTTCAGAATTTTAAGTCCATATCTTGAAGAAAAAATTGATAGAGATTTTGAGAAAGGGACAAGAGATCACATCTATGTATAGTCTTCTCAATATCTCACTACATGGTACTTCTAATAATTGAGAATAATATCATAGGGGTGTAATAAAATTTAATAATCCTATAGAATTAGAATATACTACTAGATAAAGATTTATTATGATTTGTATAGATTTTTGTCCATGTGGGGTAATATATACTCTCTCATTTCCATTATTCATCACATGGATTCTTTTTCAGAGAGTCATATAATATAAAATATTTACTTCCTCCGTCTTACTTTAGGAGTCCCGGTTGAGTTCGACACGGGTTTTAAGAAATGTAAAGAAAAGTGGGTGAAAAAAGACAGTGGAATGTGGGTCCTACTTTTTTATATTAGTTTTATAATAAAATGTGAGTGGAAATATGTTAGTGGAATGTGGGGTCTACTACCATTTATGGAATATTCCAACTGGGACTACTAAAATGGGACACCCTAAAATGATAAACCGAGAGCATCCGCAATGGTGCTTAGGCCAACAATAGGCCAACCATAGGCCAGACCATTCTCTCCCTGTGCCACGTCGGCCAACACTGAAAAATCTACACGCCACATCAGATTTAGGCCGACCCATAGGCCGGCCGCAATAAAAATAATTCAAAATATACTACATTTACGGAATTAAAATTACGATTAAAATACGGAATTAAATTTACGAGACATATACGGGAAAATTCATTAATTTTATTTAAACTAAAAAAAAAGTACATTAACTAAAAAAATCATAAAAATAACATAATAAAAAAAATCCGGGCTTCCACACACGAGCCACCTTGAATCTGTTATAGTTTGCCGCTAGCCGAACGGGGGTCTCGCTGTACAGAAATTGGGCTAGTTGTTGTTGTCCATCGCTAGATGTTGCTCTTATACAGAAATTTAGAGACAGAGAAAATCGCGTTTATATAGTTTTTCAAATATTTAAAAAAAGAATTAAATTTTTTTTTTAAAAAGAATTAAAAAAAAAAAAAAATTCGGCGCTGGCCGATCGGGCCGCCACAATGGCGGCCAGCGCATCGGCCAGCCCACGCCGATCGGCTCGCCGATTTCGCGCTGGCCGACTCAATGGTTCGGCTAGCCGATCGGCCAGCGCGACGAATCGGCTAGCCGGTCGCTAGCCGACCACTGCGGATGCTCTAAAGTGGGGTGGAGGGAGTACTATTTATTACTCAAACAGTCACATAACTATATTAACTTTTTAAAATAGTCATGTCTGAAAAAAAAAATGTGTTATAAATAACAGAAGAAGATAGAACAATCATTCTCACATGTAGAAACTCAATAATTAGTTGTACACTTGTACATTAATGTGTCATATATGATGGAATGAGGGAGTACAAAATCATTCTCTCTTGTACAAACAAATAGTAATAATACTAGTCTAGTGAATTTGTGGTTATTTCAAACTCAATGATGAATATAATTGTAGTACAGGGATAATGTTCATATATTTTAGGTTCCAAAATTGGGCCAATCGTGTTAAATTAAATATGCCATATAAATAATTAATTGGTAAGTCTTTTTAGTGCATGACTGCTTTCATTAGTCAAATTTTTGGCCAAATGTTGATCGATGTATTTGTCCAAAGCATAATAAACAAACAAGAATTTGGCCATGGTGATTACCCCAATTATTGTTTTCTCTAACACTTAGTGCAACAATTATTGAATAAATTCATGCACGCACGTGACCTACATTTTGGCACACCTACTAAATTATCAAATGATAGACACCTTTAACTTTTTTCGATTTTTATAATAATGCTCAAAACCCAGATTTCAGCAAGCGAAGTCCACTAACAATAGTGATAATTCAAACCATACAAAATAAGGTGCAATTTATCAAAAAAATAATAAGTAGACCTCATATTCCATCAAATTATTTCGCTCACATTTCATTTTGAAACTGATACTGTAAAAGTGTGATGGAAATTCAACCAATATATTTCCATCGATTGAGTCAAAATGTGACAGTTTATTGAGGACAGAAAGAGTATTAACTATGCTAAACTAAGGATGACAAGTTAGAAAAACATCTAAAGACTAAACAAACCATCAACAAAAGTTAGAAAGATGGGAAGCATGAATTGAGTTTGCCAGGCAGCTTATAGAACTCATTATTCCTAACATCTTTGGCATACTGAACAAACTTATCCCACCAGAACGAACCGTTGTCTTTCCTCGCCTGCTCAGAGCTACGCTCGAGGCTGCAGTCGAGCACAAGCGCCACCAACCCGGCCACGGTCGCATGGGACATCAGCATCACAGAGATCATGTCATTGAACTGCACATAAATTGTATTAAGAGATATTTTCTTGTTTTCTAAAAAAAAATAAAAACTCTGTTATAGCACGTACCCATCGTGCAGGGGTGTGGAGGGGGCCAGTGCCCGTGGTCGCGTGATTCTCTCTGAAATACTGCGGCAGTGAGATTCCAACGAAGAAGGAGAATCCGAGTATCAGTTTTGTTCGGAAACTGTTGAGGTTGCAGAACTGGAGATAACCTAACCCTGCAGATGCTGCATTCATGCACGAATAAATGTTTTTTTCGAGTGCGTTATCTTTGATTGCAAATTTATAATAATAAAACGAGAGATAAAAAAGTAGAGAAAATATTGTCGCGTCAATATTACTAGTATAAACTGTTTTCACTCAACGAATCTCGACAAAATTATGTTTTGAATCCACTAATGCTTTTTAACGGATGGTAAAGAAATCTACTTACAAACATAGCCTAGGAAGATGCAGTAGGATGCTGCGATGATTGGTAGGGGCATTGATGCGAAGACAGCGCCAAATTTCCCTGCGATAGAACAATGTCACGTTCGATTAGAATTGGACCCGTAGTCCAGATTAACAAATTCTCATCGACTTAGATCTTAGATATACTACTGCATTAGAATCCGCCCTTAATAGATCTTATTCTGATTTCACCAAGTCGATGTGGGATAATTACCGAAAATCGAGAAGAAGATCATGAAGAGGGATGAATATTGAATGATTCTTCTGCTCCCTGCTTTTGTGAGGGCTAAAAGGCCAACATTTTCCCTGCATATGTATAGCACATGCCTTCAATTATACATATGTTGAAATAGTTAAAATTTATACATATGTTTAATAAATTTATGTATATGTTTTTTGTTACACTGATACTGTAGAGCAAGTGATGCTTCCAAATAAGGCATTGAGCAGAGTTCCAATCCCCTAAAACACACACACACACACACATTAAGCAAAATGTTGAGTTTTTTCATGAATGAAACAAACACACATATATATATATATATAGCTGACCAGCCAGCCGACGCCTCGGCTGATCACTGAAGGTGGTACAGGCGTTGCACTCCCGTACCTGGCTGCTGCAACGAACGAGCCAGTCGACTGCAGCGACAAGAAAAATATGAAGAGAAACGTCGCGAAAAATATAAGTATGTAGGGATGCAAAGAGAGTGTTTTAAGACCTCAGTCAGAGCTACAAACGAAGCGATCATCGCTGCAAATGTCTCTCCGCCGTTGAAAGTTGGAGGCCCCCACTGAAACGGAAATGGCGCGTAAAACCTGCGAAATTCAAACTACGGCCTCATGTACAAACCATTAATGGCGCGGTTGGAAAACAAAAGATGATCCAAGCTACCAAGGCGCGGAGCTAATGAGGCCGGAGCCATCAGTGCGACAGCTAGATTGCTTCGTCTTGTTGAATGCGCCGCTTAATGTTAGGATCTCCGCGTAGATCCACACGAATGCAAGGGATATGAGCAGAGAGTATCTGTCCAAAACTGGCCTCTTGAGCTTTATGTATTTTGGGAGAATCTGCTGAAAACAAGTACCATTTTTAGTACTCATGTGTTATATTATAGTATCACATATTTTTCATGCTTGTGTAGTGAATTCATTACCTGAGAGATAACAAGGATTAAGACAAGCTCTGGTATGCCTACTTCAAAGCATTTAGCTATCTACAAACAATGTTAATACATAATATGTTTAGTAAGCATGATAAAAAAAATAGTACTAGTAAGTAAGTTTACCTGTGGGAAGCCAAGATAGTAGAGCCCGAGACCCGTGAAGGTAACCAGAGGTGCGGTCGACATAGGCGTAAGCAGCCTAATAAGATGAGATTCGAGAAGTTATTTCTACAGGAGGAAAACTAGTATCAGCAGCGAGCGGTATACCTTGTTACGTTACGCCACAAGCCAGTGAATCCGAATACCATTTGGAAGCAAGAGCTCATGATCAGAGCACCTTGGATTCCCCTCATTGTTAGTACAAATCTCTGAGACAATACCAAACAAATTAAAATTTATTGAAAAAAACAACCTAGGAGATTAGGAAGAGCATCAAACCAGCTCGGGTGGATGCAACGTGGCGTATCTCCTGGACTGGATGATGGAAGTCGCGGGGATGAGGAAGGCGTAAGAGCCGCCTATGACTGAAGGCAGCCTCGTCCCGAAAAGGGAATGCATCAGAGTGTTCACACCAGAAACAAATAGTAAGGTTTGAATCACCTTTGCCTTGTCTTTCTACATTAGTTCATTAGTAAGCTGATTAAAATGGGAAAAAAAGGTTGAAGTTTATGTAAAAAATGGGATTGATCTTACATCACTTCCACCCATTTGAGGTACTAACAAAGTTGGGATTAAGACAGTTGAGCCAAGGGAGAGGATGTAATGCTGGAATGCCAACAAGATTGATTCCACTGCAAGAACAAAATGAAGATGATTTTATTTTATTTTACATGAAAATCAAGAAAAGAGAAAAATGGATGTGGGAACTGACACAAGGGTGGTGGGCTGTTGACGCAGAACTGGACTCCGGGGAGTTGCTCGAGGGGCGGATGGGACGGAGGCGGAGGCGGAGGTGGAGGAGGTGGCTGCTGATCGCCGGTGGCAGCGGCGGCGGGTGTGGCGGATGGGGCGGGTGTGTTTGACATGTTTAGAGATGAGAGGGGAAATGGGAAGAGGTGGAGAGGAGCTTCTTGTATATAGAATTTGAAGTGATTGCAGAATCTTTGTAATGATATGTAACTTATCACAAATTTTAAATTGGTATGAATTCTATACTTATGGAAATCTAAACATGAAACCGTTACAATGGAGACATGAATAACAAGTTTATGAATGATCTATGCATTTATGTAGTCTATCATGAAATATTTAATTTTCATGGGATTATTGTGTTTCATATGTTGGTGGATTGTTGATTTTAATGCAGCTCGATTATTAAGACGTTTCTCCGTGCATAACTCCAAAAAAAAATAAAAGTATAAAAAACAATTTGGTTAGAATAGTTCGATTATTAACACGTTTTGTTTATAATTTGTGTCAATTAGTTATTGACAGGATATATTTCGCACATATAATGAATTCACATAACCAGAAATGCATATTAATGTAAATCAAGGGACAATTTTGAGCTTAACAATCAGAATTCAGAATATTTAATACTGTACCATTGTATGTACCAAATACATCAAGAAGGGGATGTATATTTACTGCATAAATGACTACAAGAATATACTGGACCCCGAACTGTGCTAAGAAACAATAGAAGGAAGATTCAGCCTCAAAAAGTAGCCATCCCGCTTGGAACTATGACAGTCGCACAGATAGAAATCGTCATTCTTCTGATTGGTATGTATTTCACTCACTCCTCATGATGTACTGAAGCTCCTAACAGCTGAAAGCAGACACGGGAAACATCATTCGAGGTTTTCAATGAAAAAGATTGAGATATAATCAAATGAGAAGCTCTTTTCCTGTTTCCTATTAGATATAGACAGCAAATGTATGAGTTTTACATGACAAACCAATCTATAATATCCACAGTTAGTGTAGGCGTGTGACAGTCAGAATATGCATTTCCTTTTCAATGAGATAACCGTGCAACACAACGTTTTTGGTGAGTGTGGAAGAAGTATTCAATCGTTATAACCTCTATGAATAAACGAGCTTTGTCAACAGACATCACCTCCAATGTCCATATTCACCAATATCATCCACTTCACTTTACTCGTGAGAAAAATGAATCTTATCCACGACCACTACTTAGTATTGCATAACTATTTATTCTGGCAGAATTAGTAAATATTAGTAGATCATGGAAAACTAAAGATTTGATGCAACAGATGAGACATGATATTGATGATGAACCAAAATTAAGCAGAGTGTGAATGGTTATAGATCACATTTCTTCAACAGCTAACGCTGTTCAACTCGTCTCAAGTTTGACTATATGATTCAAAAGCTGTCTCGACTATTTCAGCATCTTACATCTATTTAGAAACACTGACACAGCTAACTTGACTATACATGATTCCTAAAGCGTACTCCTACAAAATACACAAAATCAGCTCTAGCAATAGCAACAGTAATAGCACAATTAGCATATGATGTAGCAGAAATGGTAAACTGATAACAGAATTATTCACAATGGAGATGAGTGATCAGAGAGAGTTACCGAAGAATCCAAGTTCAGTAGCATCATGCATTCAGCTTGTCTTCTTTTTTCACCCACACCCGAATTCTCTCTCTCGGTTTCATACTGTAGTCATCATATATGTTCGGCCTCGTGTGGCTCATTCCCCTCCCAAAAGCTCCCCTCCAGTTCGCATTTGCTGGATACGCATGCCAAAAGCTCCCGTTTTCACCTTTTCTTGGTAAAACCTTATGATCCACCTTCTTCTCAATCTCCACTGCCACTTCCTCACCATTTGAGCCTCCAACTTTAACTCCATCCTCTTTGGTCTTGTTCTCTCGCTCAGATATTTCATTTTCTCGATATCCCCTCCCATAGCTCCTGTTTTCACCTTTTCTTGGTAAAACCTTATGATCCACATTCTTCTCAATCTCCACTGCCACTTCCTCACCATTTGAGCCTCCACCTTCAACTCCATCCTCATTTTCTCGATATCCCCTCCAATAGCTCCTGTTTTCACCTTTTCTTGGTAAAACCTTATGATCCACATTCTTCTCAATCTCCACTGCCACTTCCTCACCATTTGAGCCTCCACCTTCAACTCCATCCTCTTTGGCCTTGTTCTCTCGCTCAGATATTTCATTTTCTCGATATCCCCTCCCATAGCTCCTGTTTTCACCTTTTCTTGGTAAAACCTTATGATCCACATTCTTATCAATCTCCACTGCCACTTCCTCGCCATTTGAGCCTCCATCCTCTTTGGCCTTGTTCTCTCGCCCCCAGATTCTATTTTCTCGATATCCCCTCCCATGGCCCCTGTTTTCACCTTTTCTTGATACAACCTTATGATCCACCTTCTTTTCAATCTCCACTGCCACTATCTCACCATTTGAGCGTTCCCCTTCAACTATGCCCTCTTTTTCCTTGCTGTCATGCCCCCGGATTCCAATTGCTCGATGCCCCTTCCAAGGCCCCCAGTTTTCTCCTTTTCTAGCTAAAACCTTATGATCCTCCTTCTTCTCAATCTCAACTGCCACTTTATCCACATTTGAGCCTCCCCCTTCAGCTCCATCCTCTTTCGCCCTGTTGTCCCGCCCCCGAGTTTCATTTACATCTCCAACTCTTAAACTAGCTATTCCACTAGGAACCTCGGAAATTTCATCCTGATCAGCCTTGTTTTGCAACTTCAGTTCACCTTCGTTACCCTCTGAAACAACAGGCCTATACTCCTTCAACATGTTTATCTTCCTCTCTAGATTGCCTCCATTTTTCCTTCCCCATCCTCCTCTCCCTCTCCTTCGCTCTCTTTCTTCCTCACTCCTTCTCCCTCTATCTCCACCTCTCTCACTCCCTCCCTCTCCACCTCTCTCACCCCATCTCTCCCCTCCATTCCTTCTATCTCCCCCCCTCTCACTGCCTCTCCTTCTCTCCCCTTCTTCCTCACTCCTTCTTACTCTATCTCCACCTCTCTCATTCCCACCATCTCCACCTTTCTCACCCCCTTCCCCACTCTCACTACACTTCTTACCACCAGCCTCCTCTTCACTCTGCTTCAACTCATTCACTCTAAGTGAACCCTTACCCCTGCCATTTTTATTGAATCTACCTCTCAAATCACTTCTATTCACATGAGCAACCTCTCCATTTCTTGGCAAAACCTCAACCACAGACACACACCCTACCAGCTCAACCGCGCTAGACCCGCAGCCACTTCCACCTTCCTCACCCAAAATCAACACCTCAGCCTCAGCCCCAAGTTTCTCCCTTTCAGCCCCTTTGAAATTCCTCTTGTTTTTACCTCTTCCTCCCTTTTTTCTTATGTTCTTATTAATTTCTACTCCATCGCCGGGCCCACCACAGACTATCTCCTTCCCCTTCTCTTGAATCTCACCAGTCGCCCTCACAAACCCGCCCCCAATTTTCGCACCCCCTCTCTGATTCTGATTCTGATTCTGATTCTGATTCTGATTCCGACTCCTCCCCTCCCCTTCCTGTTTTTGCTTCAGCGCCAACGCTTCCCTCTCCCTCTTCTCCTCTTCTTCCCGCTTCTGCTTCAGCTTCGTCTCTTCTTGCTTCTGCAGCCACCGCTCTTGTAGTTGAGCCAGCGAAACGTAGTCCGACGGCAACGCAGCAGCCGCCTCCTTTCTCTCTCCTCCTTCCATCGCCAACGCATCCCTCTCTCTCTTCTCCTCTTGTTCCCGCTTCGTCTCTTCTTGCTTCTGCAGCCACCGCTCTTGTAATTGACCGAGCGAAACGTAGTCCGCCGCCTCCTTTCTCTCTCCTCCTTCCATCACCGTCTGAAACCTCAAAATCAGATGCGAAAAAAAGGGATCGCGAAATTGAAAACCCTTCAAATCAAAACTCAATTACTCCTCTTTTGCTTTTGTACCTTTATGAGGATTGTAGCGAGTTTGGTGTGACCATAAAGTATTAACCACTGGCCACTTTCCTTTCCGTCGATTTTCAAAGCACAAAATTGTTTGCCTATTTATATGCCATGCAACCACAAATTTCCTTCAGTTTTTTCCCTTGGGTCATGATGATTTAATGAATTTGGGTGAAAACGAAGCCATTTAACCACACTCGCTGTTTAATTTTATACTTCTACTAATTCATTATTGAGTATTATCAAGTGGATATGGTTCGGGACTCGGGTCTTCACCCGGATCCGTCTTAGTATTGACCTAACCAACAATTTTAAGATTATTTTATTCATACTTAAATTCCAAACTTTGCACCTTCTTCTAAATTGGATTTTATATAAACTAATTTTCAATATATGTCTCAATCTTTGAATTTGCTTTTACCTGTAGTTGATTATGTCTAGTTTTTAACACGAGTTTAAAATTGTGATTTTGACATTCATCCAACATTAATTTATGTTGGATGAATATGTGATAGTCGCGCGCATTCAATCAAAATAATTATGCATTAATTCAATTTATTAAGTATTAGACTAAAGTCCAAAATTGATTATTTATATTTACTGAAAAAATAGGTTATATAATTTGATAACTTCTTGTCCTATGATGCTTAATAGTTTTATCAAAAAATTAACAGTCAACAAAATTTTGAACATATTTGTTATTTATTGCATTTAACAGAATTTAGGAGGAGAATAATGTTTATTTTAGTGTATTTTTTTATTAATATTTGTGTTTTTATCTAAATATAAAGACTTGTTTATTTGACGAGAAAGTATAATTGGCAAAGAAAATGATTCAAGTATACAATATATGATTTCCAATAACTTCACTTTGCCATGTTTGGAAAAATATAATGATTTTGAATTTTATTGTTTATTTAAACACTAAATTTAAAATATACGGAAGTATTGATATATACATATAATCACTTTTCTGATTACAGAAATGCTAATTATTATGATAATTTCAATATATTTCATTAATAAAAAAATAGGCAATGACAATAAATAGATATCGTTAAGACTTGGGACGAAAAAGAAAACTATTTTTATCATAATAGATTCCGTATCTTTTGTACGAAAATATCAAGAAAAATTGTTAGGATTTTGAATTCATATTAATCAATTAAATACAATCAAGTAATTGATATAATAACTCATTTAACTAATTGACAAAATAATAAGTAGAGTACAATTTTTATTATTATATTATAACTATATCATACAATAATTTTAAAATTATTTAAAGATTTTCTTAGTAAAGTATTGATTGAAGAATAATGATTGTATTATTATATTTATTATTATAGTGTATAATTTAAATAATAAGGTTAAGATTTTATTGATAAGTTCTTAATTTATTAGTACATAATAATTATTATTGATTGAGATATCTTTTTAGAAAATAATTTTGAGAATAAGTACCTTCAAGAATCATTTTGAAAATCTTTTGATAAGGCCAAACAAAATAGTGTATCCTTTAGTGTAACGCCATTCAAGATTCATGTTGGGAAAGAGGTAGTATAAATGATCAAGTACAATACCCACGCATACATTGTATTCTTTTGAATTTCTCAATCTCCATTTTATTCTCAAACACCAAAAATAAGAACACAAGCCACACAAAACACATATGGAATCAATGTGGTCCCAATTAAAGTTCAAATACTATGATATGATCTTCAGCTACACTACCCCACTTGTGTTCTTGCTCTCTCCTTCTAACTGGCTCAAGTTGCCCTTCTCTTTGATGAGTTGAATGTGGTGGTGCTTGCAGTAGAGCCGCCCCTCATGCGCTATGTAGTTCGACGGGCTAATCGTGCACCCCCCATGGGTGCACTTGAAGCAGCTCTTGTGGTACGACGTCCCATTCACCGACACCTGCCATGGCACCATGTTACATTGTGCAACGAGACGAATCCCTTAAAAGTTCGTCCAAAGGTCTTGAGTTTGAATTCTTCATATAGATAAAATTATAACGAATGGTTTTACAATATCCGGTCTTTGACCTAGGCAAGGCCACATCTGCTCTCGCCTAAGACCCAAAAAGTACGATATATTCGTTTGGGAAATCTCCCAATTTAGAAGCTAATCATAGATTCTTTTCGATGGAACAATATGGTC
>NC_062968.1:28728974-28863250 GCF_023119035.1 Salvia hispanica | reverse complement strand
GCAACTTAGTTTCTCAAAATGCAGTGAGGTAATAAATTCTATAAAATATAATCTACATAAAAAAATAAAAATTAATACAATTAATAAAGAAGAAAAGGTTAAAACTACTTACATGAGCATCTTCTTCCATAACTGCACGATATCAAAACAAGAAAGAGCATTAGTAACTTAAATAAATGAAACTAATGCTTGATATTTCTTGATCCAATAAAGAAAAACAAATCATGTGTAATCAATTGACATTACGTTTGGGAAAAAGAACAACAAAAGGTGTAGTAAAAATTCAAACCTGTACTCATCTATGTGCAAATTAAAACAACAACTGGTGCAAACTTGACTAGCGAATTCTTGAGGAGGACTTGAGCGTGGAAAATTTGAGAAAAGCGATCAGCGATGTAATCTCAATTTTTTATGAAAACGGCATATTCAACAGAATTTTCATTGAATAGGTTAATATTGCGTTGAATCAGAGGCGGGAGAATTTTGTGAAAATAAAATAAAATAAAGATTGCTGACGTGGCAGGAAGAGGCGCTCATAGTCCCTCACAAATTGTCCCTCTGCTTATCAATTCTCATTCTTTATTATATACAAATAATAAATTTGATTGCACGTACAATCAAAACCACATAAAATATTTTTATTGACTATAGTAAAAATTACTAAACGCTGTTATATGCATAAAAATTAGACAAAAAAAAAAAGTGAGGCAGAATAATAAAAAAACAAATGAACTAAGTTACAGATTTAGAGTGAAAAACAAAAGGCAACTGAAACAAGATAAACCGTAAAAACTCTTAATTTTAAAAGAGCCCAAAAAAAGAACAAATTATATTGAAAGAGGGGTTTTGGGTTTTAGGTCATTTTAATCTCCACAAATTAACCGTAAAAACTCTAATTTTGAGCTGAAGAAATTGATCGGAAGAACAATGGTGTTCGGTCAAGTGGTTATTGGACCACCGGGCTCCGGCAAGACCACCTACTGCAACGGCATGTCTCAGTTCCTCCAGCTCGTCGGCCGGTACTTTATGAACTTTCACCAATCTTGTCCTCTACTTATTTTCACCTTTTTTCGCATCAAATGCTACTATAATGCGTTCTCGAATGCGGAATTCTGGAAAAAGTCTAATCTTGATTGTTACTGAGGTTTTGGGTTATGAATTTACTTTGGTGTTGTGTTTTTTGAATTGTTGCAGGAAGGTTGCGGTGATCAACTTGGATCCAGCTAATGATTCTTTGCCGTATCCTTTTCGTTTGTTGTTTTCCGTGTGATTAAAATTCGCCTATTGTTACTTACTGGTGGAGTTATTTTGTGTATTTGGATGTTATGTGAGCTTATTCCTTATTGTAATGAAGATATGACTGTGCAATTAATATCGAGGATTTGATTAAGCTTGAAGATGTCATGGCGGAGCATTCTCTTGGCCCTAATGGAGGTGTAACTTTTGTGCTGGTTGTCGAACTTTATAGGGTTATTCGAGTTGCAGATATGCAGCTAGGTGTAACTTTCGAATGATTATTTTTTCGATTTATAGTTTGCGGACTTTCTTCGATTCAGCTAGATTTGTAGTTTGCAGATATGCAGCTTGGTGTCACGCATTGCTTTCCAAAGAAGACTTCAGCATAAGGCAATATGTACAACTCAAACACGATCCAATCCTGTGTTATTTGAGTTTGCCATATTGTTTTGTTCTAAAGTCTTTATACTGTTTGAGTTCTGTAGCTATTTATGAGCAGTGCTACTTCAGTGATTCAACTATCAGTTACTGAATTATGTGTCGATTTTTGTGTACTGGTTTTATGTTTACTTGATGGACGAAGTGGTGTGGCTTTGAATGGTCTTTTACTTGTTGTGAATGAAAAATTGGTAATGTTTAGTTATTGTTTGTTTTTTCTTCAAGCACGTAATGAACCGTTCATTTTTCAATGTATCAAAACATTTATATAAAGTGACATTCTGTGGATATGATAGTATGTTTTTGTTAGTCTATTTCATTGATGGAAAATTATTCTGTCATGTTCAACAGGTCTTGTTTACTGCATGGATTTTTTGGACAAGAACATCGATTGGTTAGAAGCCAAACTGAAACCCCTTCTCAAAGGTTGCTTAGTCTTTTGATTATTAGTTCATCTTGCTTATTTATTTTTGATGCGTTCCATCTGTTTATAATTTTATGTCACCAGCAGATACAAATGATTCATCAAAATGGCTAGCCCTTTTTCGTTTTAGTAATTGTCAAGAAATGGTGATTTTTAAATGCTGATTTAAAAAATATAACTGATTATGGTGGGGTTTTCCAAGCTTCCTAAACCATATGATGGTCTTCCTTTCAACAAAATAGAAGCAAAATTACGAGAGATGGTAACAGTTTTGGGGCACCAAACATTGTTGTGTTACAAACTTGACAGAGATATATTTTCTTTGTTGATTTTCCTGTGTTTTAAAATTAGTAACTTTTGTAAGTAAAATCAAGATGTCCTGATTCTGTGTTACTCAACAATAAAGCTATTAATGGACTTGTATAATTGTTTCATACCTAGAGCAACAATTGTTGCCGACCTTCATGATACTTCAGATACTTTGTCTATGCAAGATTGTCCTTTCCATCAACGATTGTTGTTTTATTTGCTCATACTGCATTCTTCCTATTATCCTATCAGTTTATGCTTGCTGCTAGCAATTGTATTGTACTGTTATCTATGTTAATCCTTTTCATTTTATTCACTCCAGAACTATATTCCAATTTTTCATTAAGGAGGGTGAAACTGATGTCATTTTGCAGATCACTATCTTCTCTTTGATTTCCCTGGCCAGGTGGAACTCTTTTTTCTTCATGAAAATGCCAAAAAAGTCATCATGAGACTTGTCAAGAAGTTAGATCTCAGGGTATATTGTTCATCTCTGCAATTGCTTCCATTACCTTGAAATTTTACAGGATGCAACTTCTTTTTCAAAATGATTAGTTTTGTTATTTGACGCTTATGTATTAGTACTTGTAACCAATGAGGCTTCCTATTTGGAACTAGTTGTTGAAATTCTTAATGGTCCCTCTCTGTTTTGCAGTTGACTGCTGTTCACTTGATTGATGCTCACCTTTGTAGCGATCCAGGGAAGTATATTAGCGCACTGCTGCTTTCACTGTCAACCATGCTACACATGGAGCTCCCCCATGTTAATGTTTTGTCAAAGATCGATCTTATTGAAAGCTATGGCAAGCTAGGTTAGAGCTATTTGATTAGCTAGGACATAAACTATCTTATTTAAGTTCTGATGTCATGCTTGTATTAACCCTTTGCTTATTTTGCAGCTTTCAACCTTGACTTCTACACTGATGCACATGATTTATCGTATCTACAGCATCATCTTGACCAAGATCCACGATCTGCTAAGTATAGGTATGAAACCAGTCTGAGTCATATATAGAAGTTGACGTTGATGTTAGAATGCTCTATTTGGCATCTAATGACTTGATGTATTGAAGTAGCATAAATCTCCTTCATATTAGTGATTGAGAATGAGCTCTAGTGGAATTTAATATCAAAGACATAGGTCGTCCATTTAGTACAATCATCTGTCTAATGTTTCTGTGACTTGGCTGTTGAAACTCTACTCATCAATGGTGGGATCTTGCAATCTCTGGTATTGCATAATTGGCAAGATATGAAATGCATTCTGTGATCACCTCTTATAAGCTTTTATGGAGGATAATCGTTTGATATCCAATAGCTCCAGCACACCTCTTTACTTGCCTGCTAGTTGCTTATAGAAATCTTGATACTTGCATATACATTTTGAACAGATTATTCAAAATTTCAATTTAGGGTCTGTTGTTAGGCCCGATCTGGACGCTATAATACTATATACGATGGTAGCATGTTTGACAAGCTTAAGCTATGAAAGATTGTAATTGTATTGTATGTTGGTTCCAACAAAATGGCTATCTGCTTTAACTTCTATAGTTTCATTTATTAATTGCTATGTTTTCAGTGGAGATTCACTATAATTTGGAGCCAGGAATACTAGCATGTATGAGTTCCACTAGCTATCACATGTAGAGGCCCATTTTTCGCAATTTTCATCCTTTTGAAGATTAATCTGGTTCCATAATTGTGTATGTTTCATGTAGTCAAGCTACCAATACACTGTTTCTTTACTTTCTCCAGAAAGCTAACAAAGGAGCTCTGTGAAGTTATAGAAAATTTCAGCCTTGTCGACTTCACCACTCTGGACATTCAGGCATGTTTACATCCCTGTATGATGTAATGGTCAGTTCTGAGTGCATATATACTGAGCTTCTACCCATGGTTTTTCAGGATAAGGTGAGCGTTGGGAATCTAGTTAAACTGATTGACAAGACCAACGGATACATATTTGCTGGGATTGATTCAAGTGCAGTTGAATTTAGCAAAATCGCAGTTGGTCAAGTTGATTGGGATTATTACAGATATCCTTTTCTCGTCTTAATCTTTCGTCTACACATGCTCCCTTCCTCATTTTAGTTCTTTATATTATTTCCTTAGTATACATATGCAATTGCTTTTCACATTATCTTGATTTTTGTACTTTTGACACAGTAATTTTCGTATAGGAGTATATTCTTGTTCGATAATTCAGTGCGAGCTAGATTTGCATAAATCTAAACCTCAAAGAGTCTTAGCAAGCAACATTTTAATTCATGTTCCAGATATAAATTATTGTTGCTCGTTCCTCGTCTGAAGCTGTTTCTCATTAAACACTTGAACATTCTAACATTTGATCCAACTATGAATTCAGTCTGGTTTTCCTTGACATAGCAGTTCACAGTGGCAGCTGTGCAGGAGAAGTACATAAAAGACGACGAAGTATTTGATGACGAGATCATCACTTCACCACAACCACCATCGTCTATTGCTGAACATGATCTTCAAAAGGATGAACGTTGATGATATTGCTCGTGCACTTTAAAACTGTAAGTTTCCTCTGCAGTTGTGCCATAGATTTCGACTACAGCTTGAACATAATGTAGTACGGAGGCAACATTATTGTATATGTGAAGATCATGAATTTTGTCTTGTTACTTTAGCTTTGATGATCGAGTTCAAGATCATGTCTACTGAATTGAATTTCCTAGTTCTTTCTTTTTTGGAAAAAGAAAAGATGTTTGATTAAATCAAGTCTGAAAGATTTAGGAAGATTCTTTCACTTTTGCCGATGTAGATGTAAGTAGTCTAGTAGGTCGCACGATTTATGAACATATTTTTAAAAATGCGATTTATCTAGAAAATGTAAGTAAAGCATGAACAAACAGCAGTTTCAAGTCGTCTTCTAGATTACCTTGATTTTCAAATTTATTTTTCTACTTCTAGATGCCTTGATCAAAGATGCCAATCATTTAATTTTCATGCATAATTTGACTTGCATAAATGGATTTTCCATTTCATACATGAAGCTTGAAAGTTCTCTCAAAACTTGTGGATAAATAATGGTTTTAAATTCTTTGGGATCTTATCTTCAATTATTACATGCTATATATGGAAAAAAGTTACTAATATTCCAAAAAAATCTCTCATTTTCATACATCATTGGCGAGCTGAAATGTAGTCATTCTTGAGTGGCTATATGTTTGGACTAATTATAAACAAACTAATTCTGAATACTATTGACACGTTCGCACAGTAAATTTAAATTTCTAATTGAACTACAAATATGCGAATGCGACGCATATTTTGTTATTAACACAAGCTTATTTCGAATAAATAAATGGTTGTATTAGGAATTGATTTTAGTTAAATCAATTTTCGCAAGTGATGTCGTGAATCCCATTTGCAACAATAATACTACTATACTAGTAGTAGTATTTAATTAGAACATCTAAATCTCATCAACAAGCTCGTGTAAAAAATCATGATATTCGAATAGGACAAATTGAAAGTTTGAGACATTGTTAAAACGTTTTCCATTGTGAATTTTTTATAGTTCTTCACAACAGATTGAAAGGCTTTTATAGAATTAATTCACTTGAAATGATGAAAGTCATTTAATTTAGCCCATCCATGGAAATTTAGGACTCAAGCTTCCAAACCCTATTATCTATTATTACAGCGCGCCTTTTTCCATATATTCATTGACTACTATTTCAAATATAAACTAAACCTTTCTCATTATCGTATCATTATTATACTACAAGAATGGGATTTATTCGATGATGCGAAATACTTACACAATTGTCCAATCTGTGTCGTGGAAATACTGTCTACACCTCATCCAAAAAACCTGGGAAAATATCGGTGCACATATAAGATTGAACCCAAGATCTATCGCTAAGGAAGGTGTTTGTGGTACTTGAGCTACGTATTCATTGATGAAACTTTAATTAACATTAAATCCTATAAATGGCCGTCCATTTATAAAATACTAATTTAACCAGCCTTCTATACTATCGATATTTATACAGATTTAGGCAGAACTAATTATGCTCAATAAAGATATCCAAAACACACATATACTACTATTACGTTCTTTATTCGAATTATGTAAGATTATAACATACTGTCAATAATATGCTCCAAGTTTGATTTAACAAAATTAATAAGCTAGCTTCAACGGCTTATCTAGTGATCAGAAGAATATTTAATCAAATATAAACAAATCAAACTCAAGTTAATCTAGTACTAATATTCAGCTTGTGAGTTTGCTGGAAAATTAAAATATAAATTAAATTTGTTAGTTTGAGAAGTTAACATATTGTTTTAAATCCATAATTTGTTAGCAATATTCCCCTTGGAAATTTTAGTACTATCTTATTGATTTCCGTCGTACAAATACGTACAGCCTAACAAAATCATATACCAAAATTTATTCCTCCTCTCACTCTCCTCCATTGGCCTTCAGAAATTATATTATGTTTTTAGATAAAAATAAAATCGAAATGGATCATGTGATTGAGGCCTCACGAAGAATTGTTTAATACTACTGCAATTGTTTAAATAAGGATTATCTTACATTATTGACGTGGTATTTTAAATATTCCTATAATTTTGAAAAACAAATAATCGGTGGCAGTTGATAGCTTGCAAGTTACTCCACCTAACTATTTAATATTCCAGCCGCCATATCTACTAGTAATAACAAAATAGGGGTCTCAGTTCTTAATTGTCATCGGTTGTGAATTATCTGATTTTATTATTATCTTAATTAGCATTATCTATTTTAAATATATACGCAATATTGACTGTTGGGTAGCTTCAAAATAATAGTGTACTGTATTTTTCAATACCATATTTTTTTACGTTCGATTTGATAAGTTAGATTAAATTAAGTTTTATAAATTTTAGTACATTAAATAGATTGTATAATTTCATAGTCAATTTTGGATATTATGTAAGATTATTCTTGATTTATGAGTTTAATTTTTTCGAGGCGGTTTAATTTCAATACAAATTTAATTTTGAGAAATCGAACACAATAAAATTGTAATTAACTAAGAAAACTATAAACAAAAAAAGTTAGAAGGATGTCTTGCCGATCTATTAAGTAGTGTAGTATTTTAAAAACGGTGAGAGGCGTTTTAAATTAATCAAATGAATAAACCAACAACTACGGTTAATAAATACATTAGGTATTGTGATTAATGCGTACATGCATAGGTAAGTATATCTGAACGCCTAGGACTCTCTAGAAAAAAAATACTACTTGGACTATTTATAGTTTTTTATTTAGGAGAATTGGACTATTTCTTTGAAATATCAAAAAACCATCAAATTATAAGATCTTCTAAATCAGATCGAAATATTTGACTAATGAATATGCAAATAAATCAACAATTGCACCAAAATCCGAATTCAGAAACATCCGAATTCATATTAGCATGATTTAATTCTATATTTCTATATTCTTTAGTCTAAGTTCTCGCAGTTTATAATCTTGGAAAATGTCTCATATTAATAAAATTGGATTAATTCGCAACTTTACTTTTACTATTCGATAATTTTTTAAAATGTTTCACTCTAAAATACTCCTAAAAAGTAGGATCATAGTACACACCATGCACCATGTTCCCATTTAAGATTATGATCCAAACAAATAAATAAAAAAAAAGAAGAATTATTTACAAACCACACCAAAGTCGAATACTCTTCGATCGACTTTCACAAAAATAAAAATAAAAAATTAGAAAAAAATCAGCAACTGCTCTTACGATCATGCTGAAGTCCATTGATCACACTTTTTGGCGAAGAAGGTCCCTCACTATGCACAACCGCCATCTTCTCGCTCCTTTTCCTCACATACTCCTTCTTCCTCTTCGGCTTTCTCTCACCATCAGCCGCCGTCGCCATCGACGTGCCGCTGATCGTCGGAGCCAAATACCACACAATCGACGTGCACAGGATCGCGAACGACCTGCCGTAGATCGCCAGAAACAGCAGAATCAGCACCACCATCACCGGGAAAAACAATTGAGGACATTTCAGATCCTCCAGCTTCAAATTCCCCTTGCATCTCAGCGATCTCTTCTTCTTCATCGATTTCTCGCTCTTCGCCTCCGGAGCGGCGTCGTCGCTCTTGAAGCTGCGCTGATCGGTGAAATTCTTGGCGGATTTCGGGGGAGATCTGTCCTTGACCTTGATTACGATCGGCTTGACGCTGTCGGAGTCGTTGTCGTAGACGAATCGGACGAAGGAGATGTCCTCGGAGCCTTTCTGCGTGTAGATCTTCTGCTTCTTATCGTCGAGATCTGCTAGGAGCGCGTAGAATTTGTCGAGGCCGCGATCGGCGTAGGGATTTTTGGAGGCGCTGTCTCTGGACATGAGTTTGCAGAAGCTGGTGCTCCGCCGCGATCGCTTCGGGGTGGAGCAGGGGCTGAGGTAGGGTTCGTCATCGTGATTGCTGAAACTTCCACTTCCGCAAATGAACATCTGAGAATTTGTTTTGCTGAATTTTGATGATTTGAAAATTGTTTTTGGGGGTGTTCGGAACTTTGAATTCAAATTGGGGACATGAGGGGTATATATGTGTGGGAGGAGACTTGAGGAAGAAGGGCGAATTGGTCAGACAAATATTAGTTTATCTATGCCTGAATCTACGATTGTATATTTGTATGGAAGCTTCTATTTTTTTGCAGCTTATTCTATTTCTAAAGGTTTGACTTTTTGTGGGAATTGGGAATTGAAATGGTATCAAATATTGCTATTAGCGCCATGTTTGAACTTGGCCCAGGGTCTTTCCAGTAATATTACTAGTGGTTTGTCACAAGTACAAATATACTCCCTCCTTCCCCATCACGACTCACAGTTTTTCTTTACATTATTCTCTCTCTTACCTTACCATTTCTCCACTTTAAGAGCATCTACAGTGCCGGCTAGTCGATTCGCGGCGCTGGCCGATCGGCTAGCCGAACCATTGCAATCGGCCAACGGCGAATCGGCTAGAAAACCGGCGTGGGCTAGCCGATTCAGGGGCGCTAGCCGATGCGCTGGCCGCCATTGTGGCGTGCCGATCGGCCAACGCCTATTTTCTTTTTTCTTTATTTTTTTTGAAAACATATGTATACGCGATTTTAGTTTCATTTTCATTTGCAACACTTGGTTTAACGAGTTTTCTCTCTCTCTCTAACTTTCTGCACAAGAGCATCATCGAGGGATGAGTCACGCGGGTGATAGTCGTGGGGATGCTGAGGAGTACGAACGGCAGATGAACGAGGCTATGGAGGCCTACATGAACCGCGAGATGGAGCGGTACAAGCGAAGGGTGGAACAGCAGGCGGTCCCCCGCCCTCCACCGGTTGTCCACCGCCGAGCGGTGATTGATCGGGATCACGTAGCTGCACATCATCGGCGGCTATATGACGACTACTTCGCTCCGGACCCGCGGTTTCCGGCAACCATGTTCGGGCGGCGTTTTAGAATGCGCGAGGGAGTTGTTTATGCGTATCGTTGACGTTTTGGAGCGTCGATATCTTTATTTCCGCTTCGGGCACGATGCGGCTGGCGGACTCGGCCACACCTCTATCCAAAAGTGCACGGCGGCAATCAGACGGTTGGCCTACGGAGGCGCGGCGGACATGTGGGATGAGTACCTCCACATCGGTGAGACGACTTCCCTGCAATGTCTGAAGTATTTCTGTCGGGCGTGATAAACATTTTCGGTGAGCGGTACCTTCGAAGCCCTACTCCCCAAGATTGTCGGAATTTGATGCAGATGCACGGGGAGCAACATGGGTTCCCCGAGATGTTAGGAAGAATAGATTGTATGCATTGGGAGTGGAAGAACTGTCCGACTGCCTGGAAGGGGGCCTACAAGACCGGCTACAAGGGAAAGAATCCCACGATGATCCTCGAGGCCGTAGCTGATTACGGGCTGTGGATCGGCATGCGTATTTTGGGGTAGCCGGGTCGAACAACGACCTCAACGTCCTCAACTCGTCGCCCCTCTTCAACGAGAAGTGTCGGGGCATCGGTCCAGTCGTCTCATTTGTGGCCAACGGCAACCGGCATGATATGGGCTACTACTTGGCGGATGGGATATACCCTAGGTGGCATGTCTTTGTGAAGACGATCGAGGCACACAAGTGATGAAAGGAAGGCCTACTTTGCGGAACGACAGGAGTCGGCGCGCAAGGATGTGGAGCGCGCATTTGGTGTGCTCCGGTCTCGATGGGCGGCAATTAAGGGTCCAACGCGTTTGTGGGATGTCAAATGCGTTTCCCAAATAATGTATGTCTGCATTATCAAGCACAACATGATCGTCGAAGACGAAGGCGTACAACTGACTAGTTGGGCCAATGAAGATGAAGCCGGCCCAAGCCACGGAACGGCCACCCCTAGCGTACGGCGTGGGGTGCCTCTCGATGAAGTCGGCCGCCTCAAGGAATTTGCCGACATGCGCCAAGTGGATGCTCATATTCAACTCCAAAAGGATATAATTGAAGAGTTGTGGGCACGGAAGATATTGCAGAGACGATAGTTTTTTTCCTTTATTATGTAATCTATTTTTGTAAATGAATGTAATTTTTTTTAATGCAATTAATGAATTTTCCCGTATATGTCTCGTACATTTAATTCTGCAATTTAATCGTAAATTTAATTCCGTAAATGTAGTTGTTTTTGAATTATTTTTATTGCGGCTGGCCTATGGCTGGCCTAAATCTGATGTGGCAGGTGGATTTTTAGTGCTGCTGACGTGGCAGGTGGAGAGAGTGGCTGGCCTATGGCTGGCCGATTTCTATTGTGGATGCTCTAACTATTTATTATCATTTTTATAAAATAAATGCAGAAACGGAAGTGTCACTTCTAATGGGGGATGGAGGGACTACTAATTTAAATAGCAGGAGTACTAGTAACAATTTTATGTGTAAAGTTGTAAATTGAAAAAAATAAATGTATTTATGTTACTATCTTAGTCTCAATTTTGTTAATGAATTCTTCATGAGTTATTAAGAAAATAGGGTGTAATGAGTTAGATGATGCGGAATTTATTTTGCGTATGAAAATTAAGAAAATGATGTTTAGTCTGTTTAATAAAAAAGAATAAAATAGATAAATAAAGGGAAAATAAAATAGCTGTATAAAATAAAGTATGAGAAATGACTCATTTCTCTCTGGGCACAAAAAAATATAACTCATTAACTTAGGTCGAAGGGAGTAAAAGATTAAAATGATCCTAATTACAAATAAAAGTGTAACTAAATTATAGATTTACTCCAAATTTGTAGTAGGAGTACTATATAATGGTTGAATACCAATGTCCTCCATCCACCAAATAAAGACTATCCTCAAGAGTGTGGCATGAGTTTTAATAAAAATTAATTGGATTTTTATGAGTGGGGAAATAGTTTTAACTTAACCATGTTGTTAGTAATAATTGAAATACTACTCTATTTTCATACCATAAAGATGTCTACACCTTTTTTTTCATTAATTGATCCATAAAAATTGGCACATTTTCCATTTTGAAAAGAGAATAAATAATTATTAATATATCCAATTTTATTTTCTGTTATTCTAATAATCTTTTCCTTATATTGATTTTGTGTCATCCATTAAGTGCGACATCTTCTCCCGAATGAAGAGAGTATGTTATGAGTAAAGAAAGTAGTAATTCATGTGGTAAAAAGAGTAAGTAAATTGTTATATTAAGAGGTTTATGGGGTGGGATGCTATTTACAAATGGAAAAAGACCATTTTTTGGGACGTGTAACAAAAGCTGTTTTTTTGTTAAAATAGAGAGTAGTATTACATTATTAATTTATTATCCTTAATGTAAATTTAATTTATTTCGGAATTATTAAAGTTAATAAAACAAGCCCAGCCAGTCACATCCCTTCATAGTTGGGGGGCAATTGTAATTTAAATTTATATTAGAGAAATTAGAGTATCTTATGTTGAATGTATGTTATTTAATTAAATTAAATAGATAAACGTGAGCACGATGGGACACGTCGAATCGGATACCTGCTCTATTAGTCTAAGCTTACTTATCAACAAATACATGGAGTATACTTTATCAACACGGTTTTGGTTTGAAATGCAAGTAACTACGTACTAGGTTGATTTTTCAATATTCTTTCTTCTTTTTCTTACTCGTTGTAATAATTACTACTAATAAATATGAATTGTATAATCCGTCAAGATAATACGTACGAACTTATTAGCACATTGTTTTCCAAATCCCAACTCCTTAAATTTGAGGAAGTTATATATTTTCAACAAACCATTCAAAAACAAAATGAAACACGGGATTTGGACAGTGTATATGTTCAAATTTGATAGCATTAATTATGTTTAAATATGCACTAATAAAATATTAAACTAATTTAAACTTTAAACCGTCTATGCGCAAGGATGTAAAAGTATTTTGTTTATAAATTACGTTCCCACTATAGCTAACTCAAATTATTATTTTATTCGTTACATCACTTATAAATTATAAAATGTTTTGTATTTTAAAACCGAACTTATTATGTTGAAATAGTTTTCCCTTTTAAAAGTCTTAGATATGAATCCAAAAGTTTTGTTTTATCTTATGTCAGTCTCTATTGGTGTCATCACTTTTTTCAGTTTTCGAGTTCACATATGCAACGCACAATTCGAAAACTAAATAAATGAATACAAATAAAACTTAATACTAGAATTTTATGAAGACAAATCAGAATAATAGCTAAATTTATTATTAATAAACTGAGATTTTCAAACAAATTACGCCATAAAATGGGACCAGGTTGCACGTTTAATAAATGGTAATGATAGCTAGATCAGAAATCAGTAAATAATAATTAAAGTCGAATAATGTATAGGCCATAGACGTAAGGCATAATTGAAAACAAATTTAATTTTATCCGACGCTATAAAATGTGGATGATTATCCATTTATTACTGGGATCAGCGCCAGATAATCATCTTCACCTCCCTTTCACAACTAAATTGAATTCACAACTTTAACTATATGAAAATTGGATTCAATATATAAATTTTAAAATTTTAAATGTAAGTTTAATTAAATATATTACTGTAATATTTACTACTTCTACTATATATATCTAGATTCATGTGGATGAACATATATTGTGTGATTCAAAATATGATTTAAAATTAATTCATACTCAAATATGATTCATAACGAGTATGCCTCGTTATGGATTTTAAAATTAAATTTCTGAAAAGGAAATGAAAATTTTGTGTTTATGAATGAAGTGCTCATGGCCTAATAAGAAATAAAGTGATTGGCCCATTGGACTCAGTTGGTCCAACTGGAGTTTTGAGTGAGTAAGTAGAAAATTAATACTCATCTTTTTTAAATCCAGTTACCCATATTATTATGGTCTTGATTAGTTACTAGAAGTATTTTTTTTGTTGAGATCTTGGTCTTAAAGAACACTACTATTATTAAAGAACATGATGGTAAATGAGAATTAATTATTAGTAACTTTTTTCAAGTCAAGCGAAGAAATGAGAAACTAACAATATTGTTTGCAAAAAGTAAATTAAATACAAAAATTAGTATTGCGTGGTCGGCAGGATTCGAACCTGCGCGGGCAGAGCCCACATGATTTCTAGTCATGCCCGATAACCACTCCGGCACGACCACACATGTTTAGTCATTATAAATTAAGGCTTTTATATTAGCTTTCTGTTTAATTTTATTTGAAAACTTGGTACGCTACTTACAAGCAATTTGCTCTATTCCAAATGCTATATACTTTCCCTAATCCCTACAAGCTTCCCTATCTTTTTATCAACAAATAAAAAAAGAGATTCATTTTTCTTACAGACATGGGTTTTACTTACTTAAGCCCTTAGCAACAAATTTGGATGCACTTCTGATACTTATTATTCATGCAAGAAATTTCACTAGTACTTTTGATTTCTCAACCAATTGCTCTGTTACTCTTTGTTAATAGAAGACGATTCTGACTTTCCTTGAAAGAAAAACTATGATGTTGCAAGCAAGGTGCATAAACTATTCAGATCATTTTATTTATGTATAGGAGTTAGAACACTATTTTATGTTTGCATAAGTGGACAGCAACTTAACAAGATAGCAAATTAAATACTACGAGATCAGCATACTGGGAAATAAATAGCAATCATACAAATTTTATGATACCTATTTTTACAATATCGATATGACATAGTTAGACAAATTTTACGATGGGGAATTTTCAATTTGTAAACAATAGATCAAGCCTAACTATTTGCGGGACATTCAATATTGAAAGCTTCAATAACTATTAGATGTATTACTATAAAAAAGCTTTTCAAGATTAAACAGCGAAAACTTTAGACTTGAAATATTTGGATTAAAGTGTCACCGGATAAAGGTTTCAAATGAAAATATTGATGTCTTGAAATCAACAACAAAAGCATGTCGTTCAACAGAATAACACAAAACTTCTTCAAGATTGTCAAAAAAACTAGTAACACAGGGACCAGACTTAAACTTGTTACACTGAAAGAAAAGGAGTTCAAGATCAGCGGTAACGACGGAGGGACAGGGTCTGGTTTCTCTTCCATGTGGCCCTCCTTGATGGGCGTGCCTTGTGGTGCAAGTGACCTCTGCCTCTGAGACCCCTGAACTTCTTTCCAGCAGAGGTGAGTCCTCGGAGCTCCCTGTGTTTGTGGACGGGGTTGCATATCCAGTTGATCCTTGGGTCATTGCGAATAGTGGTGTGAGCCGGGTCAATCAATATGACTTCAAAGTACTTATAGGTTGAGTCCTGCAGTGCATGAAACATTCAGGTAATTGAAGGGATAAACTTCACATAATAAATACAGTACATATTTCAAAACAATCAACTATTCACAAAGCACAGATGCTAATAAGAGTAAACTATTCAAGTCATTTGGCATTGATCTTAATGAATGGCCATGCAGTGACAAGAAGAAAAGAATAATACGGTGATCAGAGGTAAAGAAAAGGAGATGCAAACCTCATTGATCCAGTAAGAACTCAGAACCCTAAGACCACCCAATTTCCGCCCGGCACGTTCCTCGGCAACAGATCGCTTGCTGCGTTGGAACTTAAGCTGGGTAACTCCCTGGTTGGTGGGCTTTCCATAGACAATGCCCTTGGAGACTGGCCTCTTCCTTCCACCTCTTCTGATACGAACTCGGTAGATCACATATCCCTGTGTGATAAAATCCATCGATCAATCACAACTCACAAAGCATCAAAAGTAACATTATGCAAATTAATAAATCAGTGATGAACTCAATGGGTGACATCCTAGAATGAAATAACAATCTCTACATATCGAAAGACTGCAAGTATACACATGAAACATGGGAATAAGAGTGTTTTTATACTATTGAATAAATCAAATACTATTGTTTTTAAGCACAAAACAATCATATTTCAGATGGGAGTTTGTGATGAATATTAAATGTTTCCTATTCACTACACAACCATATGACATACAAAATGAGTCAAATCATATACTACAACTCTAACATATCAACGAATAACCCAAAACGGTATCAACCATTACAATGTACACGGAGAATCATATCTTACAGGCTTACAGCTAATCCAGAAATCAAATAACATACTTGCTCATTTTTTCCCCAAACAAAGAGAAATCATTTAGGCAATAAACAACAGCGACCAATAGATAAACCTAATCCACGCATCAAAAACACACAAAACATTCATCAAAAAAATGACCTGCTTGGCCTTGTAGCCGAGGCGGCGGGCCTTGTCGGGGCGGGTGGGACGAGTAACGCGCACAACAGCGGGAAGCTGGCGATACTCCCAGCAGCGAACCCTAAGTAGGAAGCGCATCACATCGGATTGCTTCTTCTTCCATAGCTCCGACACATACGTGTAAGCACCTACAATATGAGAAACGAAAGGGTAAGGTCGGAAAATGAAGTTAATGGAGGAGGAGGCGGCGGAGGAAACTCACCCATGGTTGTCTGCAGAGAGATGGGAGCCAAGTGCGATACAATTATATGTATGGCATTTGGGAGCTATCTAGGGTTTTAGATCAGAGTATTTGGGCCTCTCACACTCTTTGGGCCGACTTGGTATGAGATTGCACTTAAATAAATTAGTTACCAGAAATATGGATTTATTTTATTCAGATGACGACCCAATGGCCCTATATTAACATACAAAAACAGCAGCGCCAAGTGGATTTCCATAATCATCAAACAATCACATAGTTAAGCCTAAAGCAAAACCAAGGCACATGCAATAAACCAAAAAACATATGCACCAAATCAACAAATTTCAATAAATTATACACCTATGTATTATGTGTTGTGTCAATCAACATCTACCATGGAACAAGGCTCTAATACTTCTATTGTGGTATCCGATTATAAATTGGCTGACCTTGTTGGAGTGTGATGAATTCATGAATTACAATATTACATGATTACACTTCTTTCATCATAAATATCTTTGACAAGTAAAAAATAAGCAGCCAAACTAAGCCAAGGATCGGATAATAAAAATGAATAACAAACATAAAATTACAAAGATAAACCACCACTAAACTACAATAGTCATAAATTGTGCTAGTCGGTCACGAGTGTAGACGTGTCCAATGTTGCATTAATAAACAACTATTAGAACATTATAAATTGATGACTAATTTACAATGATACATAAAACTGAGCACTGTCCATCGTACCACTCGAATTCGCTTTTGTGCCAAAAAAAAAATAGAATTCGCTTTTGTGCATCGCGTGGAAAAATAAAGGTTGGAACGTGATGCTATGATAGTGGATTATCTTTCTAAATGAGTACCATGCCTTTACTACCTTTCACTTTGTGTCTTGTGATGCAGTACTCCATATATTATCGCTAAGTCTGGTTGTCCATAATTTATAATTTATTGCTCCAACATTTGGCAACGAATACATTTGTGTGATTGTGTCCAATCAATAATGCACCATTTACTCGTGGTTTTCATAGTTAGCGTTATAAGAATCCTAAGTCACTTCAACATATACTCCCTCCGTCAACGAAAAATAGACCATGTTTAAAAAATAAAAGTTTTTAACAACTTATCTCTTACTTTTTTCTCTTCTCTCTTACTAATAATATAAATCCCACATTTCACTAACACTAGCACATTTTTCCCTTCTCTCTTACTTTACCAATTTCACATTAAAACTTGTGTATTCACAATGTGTTAATTTTTCGTGGACGGATGGAGTAGTATAAACAATATAAACATCTTTCATTATTTCAATTTTCTTTAGCTTTAGTTAAGCAATATTTTGAAAAAGTAATTTAAATGTGACTGTATCTCTAGACTAAATATAATACTACAATAATAATATAAAAGCATTTAAAAAAATAAAGAATAAAAAATAACAAAATTGACATATAGATAAGCCATTCAAATATTGGCTCACCACATGTTCTCATTTCTACATGGGATTTTCATAAACTCTTATTCTTAAGTTTTAAAATGTCATAATTTATGATATAGAGACATAATTTGCACGACAGCTATATAAGTACATATCATCTATCTTATGCGAAACTTCAATGAATTTTTATTCCATTTTTTCTAAGGTTTAGCAACTGTAAACTTGTTTAGTTACTTCATCTGAAAATTCATAGTACTATCAAATAATAATTGAATCACGTGTTGAAAGTTTTAAATTTGCAAATAGTAAAACATTTGAGTCGTGGTAGTAGGTAGCCATTTTACCAACTGCGCTTTGTATCTTTTGTTTTGGTTTAGACTTTTAATTCCTACCTTTTTAAAACCAACTTGGGTTTGTCAATTTTTTTTAGATTATTCCTTTTAATTTTATTACAATTGGAGGTTTTTTTTAAGTAGCACTGCTACTCCACTAAAGACTAAAGTATTACTACTATATGTATGTGGACGTCAATTCAGATTGTGATATTTATGGGTTAAAATGTGATTATAGTCGAAAATTTATAGTCAAATAAATTTGCAAACTGACTGACATGTAAGTGAAAAATATGCATCCAATCGGATTGACTCGATGAGATCCTTAATTATATGTAACACCTCGTATTTGTTATGGTAAACTCATTTTCTTCTTAGTTCTTATGCAAAAATATAAACTCAATGTGTGTTCTCAAGAAAGAAAAATAAAGCTTCTTACCACAAACAATTTAAGTTTAATTCCGTGTAACTGTATAAAATATCAGTTATGATTCCAATTTGAGTTACACACGATAATTCAGTGCGTTAGGACTTAGGACTTAATTAGTTATAAGTTATAACATGAAGTCAATGACCAATTTGAATAAATATTTCAACTGAAACCAGTTACTCCATAAGGCAAATTAATACTCTAATTTAAATGCTAAGTAAATATGAATAAAATTGAATTTTATTACAACTTGGATAGTTGGATATGCAATTAGTTCCGACCAAAGTCAAACCATAACCATTATTTAGCGTATAAAACGAAATACTGGTCTGCTGTTTACCAACCATTTTGGCACGATACCACGTTTTTTTAGTTTTTTATTCTAATTGTTTTGGTTGTTGTTTATTACTCCCTCCGTCCACGAAAATTTATCCCAGTTTTCCATTTCCGTCCGTCCCCCAAAATTTGTCCCACTTCACTTTTATCATTTTTGGTAGTGGACCCCATATTCCACTAACTCATTCCTACTCACATTTTATTATAAAACTAATACTTTAAAAGTAGGACCCACAATCCACTAACCTTTTCAACTCACTTTCTATTACATTTCTTAAAACCCGTGCCCGGTCAAAACGGGACGAATTTTCGTGAGCGGAGGGAGTAACATATTCCGAACATAAATCGAAGATTCACAATACACACATTCAAAACTACTTAAATAAAGAGAAAATAAATTATATTTGAATACAAATAAAAACTGAGGATTTTGATAAAATCTAAACTCTAGATTATATCTCTGTCTTTACTCTCAGACATGTGTTAAATTTGTAGGATGTGTCAAGATACGTCACATGATACTTATACTCAAAGGGGTGTGATCAATTGCTAACTTTCCTAAGTTGCTAACTTGCTAACTCATCAATGCAGTGTATTAAAAATGTCAACACAATAACATTAAAATATCAACACATAATTTTGTTGAACTTCAATATAATGTATTGATATTATGTGTTGACATTTTGATGTTACCATGTTGACATTTTCAATACACTGTATTGATGAGTTAGCAGAGTTAGCAATTTAAATAGTTAGCAAAATAACGCACCCCTATACTCAAATATATATATTTGTATCAACACGGCACACTTTTTTGTAACAAATTTATTTTATTTGAATAATAATACAAGAGTATTGATTAACATTGGTAATATTAATATTCCAAAAAATAAGAAAGTGTTGTATTTCTATAACCGTTTTTTTCAGAAGTCACGAAAATCTCAAATCATCAAAAGTGACGAGAGTACAATACTAACAAAAGCAACTAGACTACCAAACTGAAAGAAAAAAGCCCAAGTAAACTAAATGCACAACAACACAACACAACTAGCGGAAAGATTGACTGAACTAGAAGAAAACAATAGGCAAAAAGACTAGTAAAGGATAAACAAACACCTAGAGGCTATGTAAAAATAATAAAGGATAAACAAACACCTAGAGGCTATGTAAAAATTATGGAGGTACATGAGAGAACACCAGTGGACACGTAGAAAACAAGAGTTGACACTTACCTGATTCGTGTATTTATCAAATAGTCATTCCTGGCTGGTATCAACTCTCCTGTGACATTCCAATTCTCCAGTATTGGATAACCGTAATATTAAATTAACTGAATAAAAATGAAATAATCATAATTTGAAACCTAATAGTATTCATATTCCCCAAAAAATAATTCTTGTACTTCCATAACCATAATTAGTGGTGAGTATTTAGATGCCAAATCAAAATTTATATCTTGATAATCCGAGTTTGGGAGATACAATTTGAAAATATTTTATGTTATTATCAATACTAGGTTATAGTAAATATTTGTATTTAATTCATTTAAATCTAATTAAGTCAATATTTGCGTTTAATTCGTGGGATTATGATATATTTCCAACACGTTCGCCACAAACTTGCTTTGAATGAGTCGCGAATGGTGGAGACTCGACCAGTTCAATACATTCTCATCTTCTTCCTTCCCAGCTCTGACGACTGCCGTCTCTTTTTCTGAAAAAGGCAAAACTAATTCAACTATATAACTATATACTACAACGATTCAATTGACTCAAACAAGTACGCAATTTCTACACTTTTCAACAATATTTTTCAAATAAGGCAGCGGCAAAAACTGTTGCGAATCACCTCTGTTTCATGATCTGCAGCTGAGATTCTCGATCGGCGGCGATGGGGAGCTATTTGAAGGATTTTTCCGACGTGAAGCCGAAGAACTCATCCGAGGAGGCGCTGCAGCGATGGCGGAAAGCCTGCTGGCTGGTGAAGAATCGGAAGAGGAGGTTTCGCTTCACGGCTAATCTGTCGAAGCGTTTCGAAGCGCGCGAGATCCAGAAGTCCAATCAGGTTTGACCTATTTTTTTTCCAAAACTTTTCAATTAGGTTCTTCGCCTCGTTGACCTCTTTGATTTTTGCTCCGATTGGTTCAGTTTAACTGTGCTTAATAAACTATTTCCTGTGATTTAAAGTGGAATACTGAAACTGTGCCAATATATTTACACAAAATTGATAGTTAAACGAGTCATGAATTTCTGCTGTTATATGGATTTGGAATTTGAGATAGAATTGCTGAGGGAATTAGGTCGTAAATGTCGCCTAATTACCTGGTGACTGTGTTTCATCAAATAAAGGCTAATTTCTGCTGAGATTTCATCAAATAAGTTTTCATGTTGTTGTATTGCAGGAGAAGCTTAGAGTCGCAGTATTAGTTTCCCAAGCTGCTCTTAGTTTTATTCAGGGTAAGAATTCTACGACGTGAATTCCGTGTTTTGTCTCAATTTTTTTTATCTGTAGTGTGTGCTGATTCTGTCCCATAATGCCCCAGGTATAAGCTACAGTGTGCCTGAGGATGTCAAGGGGGCAGGTTTCGGAATAGATGCGGATGAACTAGGGTCGATTGTCGAAGGTCATAACGTAAAGAAGTTGAAAGTTCATGGTGGTGTTGAGGGTTTAGTAGATAAGCTATCAACTTCAGTTAGTGATGGGATTAATAATTCTGAGGAGGCGCTTAGTCGTAGAAGGGAAGTTTATGGAATTAATAAGTTTGTGGAGAGCCCGGCTAAGGGCTTTTGGCTTTTTGTGTGGGAAGCCCTGCAAGACACTACCCTCATGATACTTGCTGTTTGTGCCGTGGTCTCTCTGATTGTTGGCATTGCAACGGAGGGATGGCCGAAGGGTGCTCATGATGGACTTGGCATTGTAGCCAGTATACTTCTTGTTGTATTCGTCACTGCTACAAGTGATTATAAACAATCGTTACAATTCAAGGATTTGGATAAGGAAAAGAAAAAGATTACAGTCCAGGTTACTAGAAATGGATACAGACAAAAGATTTCAATATTTGATTTACTCGCAGGAGACATAGTTCATCTTGCTATAGGGGATCAGGTCCCGGCTGATGGACTCTTTGTTTCAGGTTATTCGTTGTTAATCAATGAGTCTAGTTTAACTGGAGAGAGTGAACCAGTAAATGTATCAGCTGAGAACCCCTTTCTTCTGTCTGGGACTAAAGTGCAAGATGGTTCGTGCAAAATGCTTATTACTACCGTTGGGATGAGAACTCAATGGGGAAAATTGATGGCTACTCTTTCTGAAGGTGGTGATGATGAGACCCCTTTGCAAGTTAAACTGAATGGAGTCGCAACTATTATTGGAAAAATAGGTCTATTTTTCGCTGTAATCACCTTTGCTGTTCTTGTGCAAGGACTGTTTAGCAAGAAGATGATTCAAGGTACCGTATGGAGCTGGTCAATAGACGAGGCACTGGAAATGCTCGAATACTTTGCTATTGCAGTCACCATTGTTGTGGTTGCTGTCCCTGAGGGGTTGCCTCTAGCTGTTACCTTGAGCCTTGCATTTGCCATGAAGAAGATGATGAACGACAAGGCACTGGTCCGTCATTTAGCAGCTTGTGAGACTATGGGATCTGCCACAACTATATGCAGTGACAAGACAGGGACTCTAACTACTAATCACATGACAGTTGTAAAAGCGTGTTTTTGTGGGAAAATAAAAGAAATTAGTAGCTCTATGGAGAAATCTACCTTCTTCTCAGACATTCCAGATTCTGTTGTTACAATGATTCAGAAGTCTATATTCAACAACACTGGAGGAGATATTGTCCTAACTGAGAATGGAAAAATCGAAGTCCTTGGCACACCTACTGAGGCTGCACTTCTTGAATTTGGCGTCCTCCTTGGAGGAGATTTCAAAGCAGAGAGACAAGCATCGAAGCTTGTCAAAGTCGAGCCGTTTAACTCTGAAAAGAAGCGAATGGGTATAGTTCTGGAATTACCTGGAGAATGTTTTCAGGCACATTGCAAAGGCGCGTCCGAGATTATTCTGTCCGCCTGTGACAAGACCCTGAATTCAGCAGGCGAGGTTGTTCCTCTAGATGAAGAAACATATAATTTTCTTAATGAAACAATCGAACAATTTGCTAATGAAGCTCTGCGGACTCTGTGCCTTGCGTATAAGGATATTGAAGGCGACTACAAGGCTGATAGTCCCGTTTCCTTTGAGGGTTACACTTTGATAGGAATTGTAGGTATCAAAGATCCAGTTCGTCCTGGAGTGAAGGAGTCTGTTGCAATCTGTAGGTCAGCTGGAATTATGGTGCGGATGGTGACAGGAGACAACATTAACACAGCTAAGGCTATAGCTAGAGAATGTGGAATATTGACTGATGATGGCCTTGCAATTGAAGGCCCAGAGTTCCGAACGAAGAGCGACGAGGAATTGCAGAAGATCATCCCTAAACTACAGGTACTTCTCTACCAAGAAGCACTTCTGCTTTTCTTTGTTTTTTAATTCTTGAGTTTATGCATAATGTATCCACTTTACTGCATACATGGCAGACCATCACTTGTCTTAAGTGGCTGATACTTAAGCAGGACTTTGAGTTTAAGTAACTTTAGGCATCGGGTGGAGATTTGAGCATTTGTCCATCTTGTTAGTCATGAAAATATAACTCCTAAGCTGGCTAGATGGTCATATTTTAAGCATGATGATTATTCTCATTATGTACATATTTATCTTAGATAGATTGCTTGATATGGGTGATATACATTCATTAATGATACCTATTCTATGCTTCTTTTCTGAAGGTTATGGCTCGTTCTTCACCAATGGATAAGCATACCCTTGTCAGGCATCTGCGGTCCACATTTCAGGAGGTTGTTGCAGTGACTGGAGACGGAACAAATGATGCTCCAGCACTTCACGAAGCAGATATTGGTCTTGCAATGGGAATTGCTGGAACTGAGGTATTAGTTTCGTCCATGAGTAGGATTATGCCTTGTGTGCTGGAAGCCTGGAAGTCATGGGATCTTTATATGTTTCCATTATTTTAAGACTGCTTCATGATATTGGTCTGATCTGAAAGTGATTGAAATTCTAGTTTTGTACTTCTAAACACTTACTATGAAGAACACAAAAGTCTTGTGTATAAATAATATGCGAATTGTGGAAGTGCCTGTTATGAAACTCATTACATTCTTTTTTATCTTGATTATCGAGCTTTGGTTGGCTGAATTTTTTCCTCTGATTAAATGAAACTTGTAGTGTGAACAGTGATTTACTTGCTGCTCGTTTACATTTTCCAGGTGGCTAAGGAGAGTGCCGATGTTATAATTTTAGATGATAACTTCTCCACTATTGTTACTGTTGCCAAATGGGGCCGCTCTGTTTATGTCAATATTCAAAAGTTCGTCCAATTTCAACTCACGGTTAATGTGGTAGCACTGATCGTCAACTTTTCCTCAGCTTGCTTGACAGGTGAATCACTTCATCAGCTTTCTTTCATATGGATTGATTTGTACATTTTTCACAATGTAGAAGTTTATTACTATCACATGATAAAGAAAATCTGATCCTGAGTTATGATTCGCGATCAGGCCAAACACCTCTCACTGCTGTACAGCTTTTGTGGGTGAACATGATTATGGACACACTTGGAGCACTTGCACTCGCCACTGAGCCTCCCACCAATGACTTGATGAAGAGAACTCCAGTCGGAAGGAAAGGGAATTTCATCAGCAACGTCATGTGGAGGAACATCTTCGGGCAGTCTATCTACCAGTTTGTCGTCATTTGGTACCTCCAAACTGCTGGAAAGGCTGTGTTCCGCCTCCATGGAGACGATTCAGAGCTGATTCTTAACACAATCATATTCAACTCATTCGTCTTCTGTCAGGTAATCTTTGTTTGACTTCTCTGCATCGACCAAATTCCTCGTACCACATTATCTCAGAGTTGAGCTTGTCTTTGATGCAGGCTTTCAATGAGATAAACTCCAGGGACATGGAGAAGATAAACGTCTTCAAAGGCATACTCGATAATTATGTCTTTGTCGGAGTTCTGAGCTGCACAGTCTTCTTCCAAGCCATTATTGTCGAGTTTCTGGGCACGTTTGCAAACACACATCCTCTCACATGGCAGCAGTGGCTGGCGAGCATATTGATCGGGCTTCTGGGCATGCCGATTGCAGCTGCCATCAAAATGATCCCGGTCGGGTCAAGGTAAAAACCAGCCTTAGATGTGAGACCTCATTGAACCAAACATTTGATCTTATTTTTTGGGACAAAGCATTTTGCTGCAGAAGTGTGACGTCCAATTCTCACCTTGATTGTCTGCTTAATTATTATTGTTATCATCATTTTAGAAACAGTTTAGCATACAGAAAGATGACAATTTTTGTACGCATCATTTACTTTGTTTTCATATGTTTAAATTACAAGAATATTTTGCTAGTGATGAGCTTTGTTCATTATTTTCCCCCCTTTTCATTTTTTGAAATATTACTACATTACAAGTTTCTGATGCTTTTGTAAGTTGAAGTTTAATTATCACATGCTGATTTAGCCTCTCTCGCTCTCACTAGTTATTAATATGACCCTATTTCAACATAATTAACTCTGAAATATTTTCAAAATTGTACGCAAACAATACAAAGTTTAAATTTAAATTGGTAAAGGAAGGGAGAAACTATACAGTTAAAGTACAGTTAGTGAAGTAAAGTACACATTAGTAGTATTTAGATTTTTTTTTTAACGAGTAAGTGAATTTAAATTTAAAGATCGTGCTACGGAGGACTTATGCGAATCTGAGATCTTTGGCCTCAGGCATTAACTTCTTTAGCGCTTGACCAACTCAGACGCACGTGTTTGGAATCTTTAGATGTGGACAGTGGGGAAATAAGAGAATAATTTGTAATAAGAAGATTTATGGAGTAATGAGTTGTAGAAAAGTTTTCATAAATAAATGTTAGACTAATTTTATAGGACACGGAACAAAGTAGACTACAATTTTTTATTGAATTATTTTTCTCACTTTATACTTTAAACTATTGAATATATTTTTTAACCATGATAGATTTTGTATCGATTCTGACCCATAAATTTTTTAATTACACTATTAAAATTCCAAATTATTTCTACACTATTAAACAATCGAAAATATTTTTTAGACCACACCTTATTAAATTTTCAGACTACAGAAAGTTGACGGGACATGCTGAATTAACCCAATGTGTTCAATATTTAAAAAAGAAAACTTACAAGGCAAAAATGACGGTGTTTTTTTATTTGTAAATATTTTGTAACAAATTCATTATAGAAACAATATATTCTCACATCATTTGTTTGACGAAATTGTTTTCTTCGCTCAACTAATTATGGTTAAAAAAGTTTGTTTCGGGATAGATTTTGTCTCCAGTGTCATTTTTCGAAATATTACATGACAATTTCAGGTGCTTTTGTAAGTTGGATTCAATTACCACATGTTGATTCAACATAATTAACTCGAAATATTTTTCTAATTAATTGAACCCATGTACAAATAGAGACGGTACCGTCCTAGAATTTGTTTAGATAAATATTTTCTCACATAGAAATAGAGACTATGGGAGTAACACAAATTTTGATTGGTACAAGTAAAAAAAAAAAGAAAAAAAAAGATAATTAAAGTAATACTAGTAGTATTAATAGAGTAAAGTACACTTAAGTAAGTACACATTAGTAATATTTAGAATCTTCAGATAGTGGACAGTGGGGCAATATGAGAATAATTTGTAGGAGTAAATAAGATAATGTGTATGAGATTAAGGTCGTGGAAAAGTTTTTACATAAATATATGTCGAGTTGTCGACTAATTTTATAAGATGGGCGAAAATGACAAAAATTGACTTTTTTATGGAACAAAAAGAGTTATCACTTTGGACCTAATATATTTTTGCACTATTAATTACTCCCTCCGTCCTACTAAATCATGGAGTATACAATATTTGAATTTTAACACGAGATTTTGTGTAGTATATTGTGTGTAAAGTATAAAGCAAAATAGTATTTCCATTTTAGGAAAGATGTAAATCTTAGTGAGATAATCTAAAAAGGAAAATTTTCAATTTTTAATGGGACAAAGAAATTAGTATGTTTTAAATTAATTGAAAATATTTTTTAACCATGATAGATTGATATTAATTCTACTTCATAAATTTTATAATTACACTATAAAATTCCAAATTATTTCTACACTATTAAACAATCGAAAACATTTTTTAACCATACCTTATTATTTTCAGACTACACAAAGTTGACAGGACATGCTGAATTAACCCAATGTATTCAACATCTTTTATAAAATAAAATAAAATAAAATAAACTTACAAGGCAAAAATAACGCTGTTTTTATTTGTAAATATTTTGTGATAAATTCACTATAGAAACAATACATCTTCACATGTTTTGTTTGCCGAAATTGTTTTCTTCACTCAACTTATTATAGTTAAAAAGGTTAGTTTACGGATAGAGTTTGTCCTCAATGTCATTTTTGTCATGCCATTTTTTTAATTATTTAATATATTGTGGCAATCCAGCTTGTCACCTCAATCTTTTGGAGTCCGAAAATAAATGTGAAGTATAATTAAATTTACAAACTTAATAATTTAAGGTTTCAAATTACACGCATTATTTTATAAGAGGCTTAAATACTGGCATTTAAATTAAATAGTACTGCAGGCATTTTTCAGGCTGATCATGATCATGAACAAGTAAAATAATCCACTTTCTAGTTTCTACCAAATTACATTACCCTCATAAAAATAAAAATATTTTCTCAAACTATATGGAGTAATGACAAAAGAATCTTTATAAAGATTGTTTAAGTACGCTTCTATATAGATAGATAAGCTCGAAACTCAAAAGGCCCTCTAGTGATTATGTAGGATATACTGAAATTTATTACCACCAATTCAATGACATCAAACCTTTTGTTTTTGTCACTCTAGATTATTGCATCATAAATATATCAATAAACATACACATAATTCCTGAAAAATTAAATCGTTAAAATAAAATTATATTAGTATCATAAATATATCTATATACATAAATACACACAATTCCTCCATTTAATTTACACAGAATAATTTCCAAAAAAGGGAGTGCAGAAGTCAACTAAAAACTACTCCATTTAAATGAAAATTTTCATCAGAATTTTTTTTATACGTATGAGACAACTGCCAAATGATTTAATTTTGCTACTTTTGAAAGTTTCCCTAAAAAATATTAATGATATCATAAATACATATTGCAATATTCATAAACATAATTCCACCATTTCATTTTTTTTACAGAATTGTCCAAAAGAAAAGTGCTGAAATTGTTGAGCAATGCTGGCAACTATCAGCCCTTAGATTGCCCTGCCCATCATCCTTCAACGGCTGAGATTGCATGCATCTTGCTACAAGTATCACCTCCATCTCTTCCACCATTGCACAATCAAGAGCTCTCAAACTACATACAATTTCATTTCTTCTGCAAATCATGGAGAATTCCATCTTTCAAATCCTTGAAAGCAGCTCCAACATTTGGCCTCAATCCACCTCCATTGATGACTTGTTCATCCCTCAAACTTTCACCAATAATAATATTTCTCCCAACCAAGATGCGGAAATGATCACAACTCCTGATCCAGAGCCAGAGCCAGTCAAGAAAGTCAGACAAGGGAGGAAGAGGAAAGAAAAGGAGAAAGAGAAAGAAACATGGTACAAAGGCCCTTGGACCAAAACTGAAGACAGGTACTAATTTAGTAAGAAATCTTGTTTTTTGTCCAAATTCTTTAATTTTTTAAAAATGATTGATTATTCTAATTGGAAATGGGAATGCATGCAGAAAACTGGATAGCTTGGTGATGCAATATGGCAACAAAAAATGGGCATCAGTTGCTAAACACATGCCTCGAAGAATTGGGAAACAATGTCGAGAGCGATGGCACAATAATCTTCGTCCCAATATCTCGGTTTCTATTTTATTTCTCTTTCCCTTTATATTTCTCTTTTTTTTTCAGTATTTTTTAACTAAAATGTTAGAAGTAATGATTAGGGTTTGTTTTGTCACGAGTAATTTTCATAAGATTACAATAAAGCATAAAAATTTGTTAGAGTGGCACTGAGTTTTATGTTCCACGGAAACAACTTAATTAGTTGGATTTTGGAGTATACTAATCACAACCACTTTACCAATTAGGATCTCATTCATCGAATTTATTACATAAAAAAAAAAAAAAAATCATTTTTCAGTTATTATGTAGTAACAAATTTTGATGTATGCATTTCAGAAAAGTGTAGTGTGGAGTGATGAAGAGGAGCTGAAGATAATTGAAGGCCACAAAATATTTGGAAATAGATGGTCTCAAATAGCAAAATTCCTTCCTGGGAGAAGTGAAAATGATGTGAAAAATCATTGGAACAAAACCAAAAGAAGGCAGACTTCTTCTAGAAACATCCAAAGGTCTAAGAAGCTAAGAGGCTTTTATCAGTCCACTGTTTTAGAAGAATACCTCAGGAATGGGATCTTCAACACCGCCGCCGCCGATGCTCCTCCTCCGCCGCAGCAAATCGGCGACGATCAAGAGGAAAATGACGGAACCAATGCTGAGGATGGTGATGTAATTCCCCTTTCTGTTGATGACTATGACATTGACGGCGTGCCTTTCTTCTCATTCGAGATCGCCGCCGCTTTTGAAATAGACAACTGTCTTGATGCCGCCGCCGGCGAAGCATCTCCGGTGATGGGCGGAGATGACTACGTCGCGGCGTCGTATTTGGCGATGGATGAGGCGGTGGATGAGGAGATGAACTTCTTGAGAAGTCTGTTTAGAGATGATATGTAAAATGCTATCTTCAAAGAGTTAATTAATTAGCTCTTTTCTAAATAATTTAGAATTAAATAAATGTAGTATTAATAAGGAGTACTTAATTATTGTGGAATACAATCTTACTATTAATTAAGAGATTCAATCAATTTCTGATTCAATTCTATACAATTTTCTCCTTTTTTTTCTAAATCTACTAGACACTATTTTATTGTATTTTACACAAAGTATTTTCAGCTGTTTTTTTTGGTTTATAGTTGCATGGAGTGATATTTTACTGAAAGTAATGTATGTGACGATTGAGCTATAGAAATCATAAAGTAATATAGGATATTTCGGAACTCCTCCACATATATAAATTCCCACGCATTATTATTTTTAAATTTTAAATAAGGGAAGGACAGAGAAATTTAATTATTAATATTACATAAATATAATATTATGCATAATTAAATTTAATATACTTCATAGGATCATGCTCACTTTTTATGCACACGAACTTAATCCTAGTAAAAGTAAGATAATGGTATTAATAAAAAGTTCTATTTCTATTATGAGGTATGTGGATAACTGTATGGTCCCACCTTTTATTGTGAAGGAAACAAAATGTGGGCCATCTAAGTAGAAAATATGACATAAGAATTTAAGAAATAATTTTTAAAGCAATTAAGCATGCACACTCTCGTGTGCCATAAGGAAAAGCGTATATAATAATCAACTCCCTTTTTTTTTATAACTATATAAAAAAACAGAGTATATGTTTATGAAACAAAAATTTCATATGTTACACCTTCAACAAAAAAAAATCAAATTTATTGAAAATTTTATATTTTACACCTCCAGCTTTTCTTTTCTATCATCTATGTATGCAAATAACTTTTGTTGTAGATGAAAAAGAATCACAATTTGTTAGAAATGACACTGAAATTTGTGTCTTATAGAATTAATTGTTTGGAGTTATCTACCTAACACCCACCTCATCCCAACTCGCCCATCATCATTTTCTTGGTATTCGATGAATAAACCAAAAGTATATGCTTCTTGGAACCTTTTTTCCGGATTATACTGAAAAAAATGAGAAAGAAAAATGAGAAATAGAATCATAGGAAAAAAACAAATTGAGGAAGAAAAATGATAACATAGTCACATTCAAAGCATGAACATTTTTTACATCCAAAAATAAAGAGGCCTATCTCAACCCACTAGTTAATTAAAATCTTGAGAAGGTGTCAAGGTGAACAAATTTTAGCTAACTTGATTATTTGGTCATTCCGGTTGAATTTCAAGTTTAATTTAGTACTCTCGATTTTGTATAAAATGTGTCATTAATTCATTTTTTTTGAAAAAAAAAATTACATGGTTAGTCTGACTGTAATATAGTTTGAGGAACATTTTTTTTTAATTTATATCCTTTAATTATTAAAAATGTATGATAGCAAAAAAAGTTGTGACGATAGCCTGAGCCCGCCAATTTTTCGGAGCCAAAAAATGAATGGGGAACACAATTGGTCGTCTACATAATGGCGGCGCCGCCTTATATCAATGACGTTGAAAGAACTTAATCGATATAGATACGAGAGAACGCCTATTTTAACACCTTAACGGTCCTGTAGATATTGCATGCGTCAGTTATTTTGTAATTGTCGATTAAAGAAATAATTGCGATACAACATCTAAACGTTCTATGCGTTAGCTAATTTGTCGTTATGGCGTACAAAATTATCCATCGTACATTTATCCGTTATTTCATTGATAAATAGTTGTAGTAATAAAATTGAGTAATGAAGAGATGGCAATCAAATTTTCTTTAATTTCAAATAAAAAATATATTAGACTACAATATTAATATTTTTTTAAAGTCATATTAAATTAAATTTAAAATTAAAATTGAGACTATAAAATGAACATAGTACTACGTGAAATCATTTCAGAATCAAAATGGGCCAAAAAAAAGATGGGCCACATTTGGTCAAAAATTCATAAAATCCGAATATACTCCTCATAATTTTATTGGTTTTGGGTTGGGCCAAAATAAAGAAATACGGATTATTTATCAAATAAAAAAACATTGACTGAATATAATAGCACATGTAATATAGTAGTAGTAATTTTTTTACCTAATATATTCTACATAAAAAAAAAATGACTTTATAAGTACTACATAAGAATCTGGCGTTGACATGGTATATAATTTAATTATACGTACTTGTTAATAGATTCCTTAGAGAAGGATTTTAGTCAAATAATGGGACATGACAAATTTCTTTGAAAAGATCACAGTTTATGCCTATAAAATGACTACGAAATTATTAATTAATTGTTTATATTTTATTGTCTTTCTCCTCAGGTTTCAACTGCAATTGTGTCGGCAAGAAAAATTCTTCCAGTTTGAGTTTACATAGCAAACTACAGCTATAAGAGTGACAACAAATTTAAACTAGCTATAACAATATTTTAGAAAGTGATAATAAATTTCGGTCAATATTAGATATGTTCAATAGTGTTATACTGATAGAACACTATAGTATCCGTTCAGTTCCCACTGCAATTTATGATTATATGTTATGTTTATTCTTAAAAAAAAAGGTCAAGTTTAATTTTACCTTGATAAGTGCATATTAATTTTAACTAAATATTGCTAATTAGTACTACCTCCATCCATCCCATCCCATGCTATTCCCACTTTTATGTTTCGTCTAGTTCCAAATTAATTATACTATTTATATTTTAACTAAAAATTAGAGTATTTAATTAAATTATTGGAGTTAATTAATTATTTTCTTTATTAAATATTTTTTATACTTAAAATACTAATTTAATTATATTATTAATTATTCAAATCTAAAATTAACAATAAAATAAAAAGTGGAAGTAATATGAGACGGATTAAGTAATTATTAAATTATTTATGTTTATTTTATAATGTGTACAGTATTATTTTGATAGTGCACTTTTGCAAAGGGGAATGTGATTTTATGTACTGTACTGATGCATGTATCCTGATTTAGAAATAGAGGTATGCCAGTTAGTTCAATGTAGATTTGACCAATCACAATATCAATCATGATTTTTAAAGTATTTTACTTTACCACAACAAAAGGTCAATAATAATAATATACTTTAGTAAAAGTCATACTACAATAGTACAACTTATTTGATATACTAATGTTTTGGAATCATAAGCTCTATAACAAAAGCAATTCAATTACAATCCCAATATTTTAATTTTTTTCTCCTCAAACAGAAACATTCCTTTTTACATTTGACATTTCCCCATAAAATTTTATTCGACGGTCACCCAAATCTATCAATTTTGTCATAAATACTCATTTTGTTCAAATAGTTATATTTTCCAGTGTAGTCGGCCCATTTTTTAATAGCTCTACTAATATTATAAAGAAAATGTCTATATAAAATATAATTGCCGCCATTAATACAAAAAATTAAAATATAATGATAGGGTGGAAATCGATTGGTTAAGCAGCACGAAAATAATATTAATACATATTGCTAATTTAGAAAACCGTGTTGCTAATTATGATTTAAAATATGATTTTTTGAGGTATTGACATGTTTGATTTATGAGAAGTAAAAGTGTAAAACTATCATTTTATAAAAACAATTTTTTGTACGAAAATAAAATTTGAGTAACTTAATAATTAATATATATTGGAAGGGTGAAATTATAATAGTTTAATTTATTATTACTAAATAGTAAAATTAAGATTTGTATTGTATAAGGTGGGATGTGATCAAATGCAAACCATTAATCTGATACAAACTCCAAACTCCAATCCTAGCCATTATTTTTTACAGATTTGTGGTTAAGATTGCGTAGATATTTGATAACAAAACTCTTTAATTTGGCAACAGGGATATTTTTGGGTATTTTTGTGAGATTATTTTTGAACGGTTTATGCTTCCTGATTTCTCTCCCACCTTCCAAAACTGAAAATATTGAGATCTTAACACATAATTACGGCAAAACTTAAATTGATTTATACGCCAATGAATTGAAGAATTTAGTTTATGACTTTACCATCACCCCCGCCTGAATCTCATAGTATGGAGGTTTCCATCGCTGATAAAGGTAATGACTTCGTCGGACGTGATTTTGATTTTTCATTTCCAGATTCTTGTTTTCCATATGTTGAAGATTCCACATTCGTGATTCAAAATTTCCATACGTTGAAGATTGACACATTCGTGATAACGTTGAAGATTGACACATTTGTGATTTCAATATATTGAAGATTTTTCATTTTCAGATCGCGTTTGTTGAAACTGTGTTGAAAATTTTTCTGTTGAACCTGTGTTGAAACAACGTTGAAGTTTTTCATATGTTGAAGATTTTTTTAGTTGAACCTGTGTTGAAATTATTGGAATTTTTGTTGATATGTCGTATACTGATCCTATGTTGAAATTTGTAAGCTACGGTTGAATCTGCGTTGCAATTCTGTTGACATTTTTGTTGATTCTATATTGATATATATTGTGTGAGTCCAAATTTTTTATTAACTGTTGACATTTGGCTGCTTTGCTCAGTCTCAATCATTTTAGAATGTAGATTATTCACAAAGAACTTAGTCGTTCTTTTAATCTTCGAAAGTTTTTTGGTCGGATGGTTTGTAGTGGTTGGGAGACGATCACCCTGATTGCCTTGAAAACGCACAATCTGTTGAAGGGTTTTTTTCATACTTGTCCCACCCGCATCAATAGATTTACCATTTCCTGCCAATACAACCATTCTTACAAAATCAACAAGCAATCAATAGAATTCCAGTACAAACTCAGCAAACCAAATTCAACACAAAATCAACGGGCAATCAATAGAAATTCAGTACAAACTCAGCAAACCAAATTCAATAAAAAATCAACATAAGTAATCCAACATAAAATCAACGGGAAATCAATAGAAATTCAGTACAAACTTAGCAAACCAAATTCAACACTAAATCAACATAAGTAATCCAACACAAAATCAACATAAGAATCAACAAAATTTCAGAAAAACCACACAATCGATTCAACACAATGTCAACAAAAAAATTTCATAAAATTAAGACAGATTTTTGAATCAATATAGAATCTACAAGATTTCAACCCAAAATTCAACATCAACCCAGAATCAATGCAATTTCGCCGCAAAATTAAAGCAAGTTTTTTCGGAAAAAAAATTTAACTACTTGTTTGAATAAGGGTTTTGGCTGAAAAACTCACTCTTCGAGGACTCCGCCCGATCCTGCCTAGGTTTTCGTCCACCATAACTCATTGAAACTTGATGCCGCTGCTGCAAAGACTATTACCATCGTCGTTGCTGCTTCACAAATAATCGTCGACACAGAGAGAACGGAGGGGGAGAATAGTCGAAAAGGATAGGGAATGAAAGGTTGGAATGAGGGAGAGTAATTGAAACGTTAAATGTGAATTGTGGAACGATGAAATCGGAGTGGTGATTCACCCTATTACGAAATTTTCAAATATACCCTTTGTTGCCAAATTCATAGAACTTATTGAAATTTTAATCTGGCAGCTTAATAACTGTTGATCATTAATAATTAGTGGCTAGGATTAGAGTTTAGAGTTTGTATTAGATATATAGTTTTCATTATATCACTACCCTGCGTAAGGTAGGGCATGTATTTATAATTCAGTAGCTTGGGATAATATATCATGAACTATGTTTTATACATAAATCTTTTGAGTCACATACAATATAAAAAAAATCACAGCATATATTATCATATTATGCTGGATAATAATATGTATTATCCATAAAACAAATAATAGTTTGGCGGCATAGAATAAATATTTATACAGTTAATGAAATTTATTTGGTGTACTTTTTTATTCGGTGTATTTTAGACTACAATAACTGTGAAATTAATGATTTAATTAGGTGTATTTTAAAATATGAGACGGTGTGTTTTAGGCCGCCAAGCCCAAGTCCATGATTAGTTCAATAGGCCGCCTTAAACTTATCTAATTCACACTATTTCAATAGCATTAAAAAACTTATCTAATTCACACTATTTCAATAGCATTAATTTAACTATATAAATATAAATTGTTCTTTAATAGCATCATATAATATTAATTCTGTAAAATACTAAAACCAATAATATTTGTACATACTATTAGCCGGAATTGATCCAACGTTATTAATTGACAAGAATGCCCCTCAAGATACAACCAAGTTATAATTAATTATCTCATCTAAATAAATAATTAATTAAGAAATAGAGATATATATAATATGTCTTGTACAACATTAAAGTTGTATTTTTCCGCAAAGGAAATTATGCAATGCACTTCATTATATCTCATCAGAATCAAAACATAATTAAAATTTTAACACAATACAAAATCGAGTACAACTGTACAAGATATGTGTGATAAAATATTAGTAGTTCGCATATATCCCATATAAACTAGGTATATTTTAGTACCTATAGAAACTCCAAAGATATAAATAGTAAATGTGCCATGCTAAATAAGTGGATGGACTAATATAGTTTTTGCTTTTGAAGGGGCAACTGATATTATATAATTGATTTACAAATTCCGTGTAATGATTGTGTATTGCCTTAAGAGCAAATTAAGTTGAATAATTACTATCATAAAGTTGGTAGTAAAAGATAACATTATTTAATACTATATAAATTATAAAAGTATATGCTAATTATGGGCTGAAGACTGTAGCTCCAGCTCTTAGTTGAAAAGATAAGTCAATAGAGGGGTTAAAAAAATTTAGTCCTAAACTTCAAGCTAAGTGCCATCACTATCACTAAATAATTAACTTTTAATTAAGACATATACTTGAATAATACAATCATGTAGCGTCGATCATCCATGTAACTTAAGCGCACTAGAATATTGATTTATTTTTATCGCAACATTTAAGCACTTTTAGTTAGGTGTGTGATTGATGGTTTATAACTTTATATTTATGTTCATTATATTAATCATAATGTTGTTTTTAAATGCATGCATTCCTTAGGGTCATTTAATTTGATGGAATACATTAACAAAGGAAATATTTACCAACTAAAATGACGTATTTGGGTAATTACAAACAAATTTAATTTATTAGCTTTTGTGTTAATCCTTTGATATATATGATATACGTATTGTTTTTTATATTTGGATTGTCACCATTTTTATTGGCTTTGAGAATGTTATGTTCTATTAAAAAAAAGTTTGTTTATATTTGAATTTTAAACATAATTTATCATCATGCTATTTCATAGGATTGTAAATTTAGTTAATAGAATTGTCAAAGATACCAGCTGCAAATTCCCACGATAAGAAAATAAACATTACAAACAAAAATAATTTGAATAGAGATCTGTCATTTGCTCATTTATAAAAAAGGGATACGTGGTTTAATACCGTGAATACGCGTGTCCCGAATTCGGTTAACTTAGTTTGATCAGACAAAGATTAGCTGTCATTCTTCGAATCTTAATTAACTTAGTTCATATGCAATATAATAATTGATGATTAATGTCTTAATTAAAATGATGTAACTTCCCCCCCACCCCAGTCGTGCAGAGCCGGCCAAACTAAGCCCTAAAGAATTTTAAGAGACAGAACAATATCTGATTTTAGGGCTTTAATTATTAAATTAGGAACAAATGGAACTATAGATAATTAGATATTATTCCCATATTATTTAATACTACTATACAGAATTTTCTGTTTGGGGCTTCCCCCATCCTCGATGGCGATCGTGCAATGGGAAGGAAATTTATGTACTACTACTTGCTAAGAAGTTTCCAATACTTATCATTTTTATTAAATTCTCTTATTATCTTTATTTATGTGTTTAATACTTGATTCCAAATTAAATAAATTATTGCTTGAGTTAGTAAGATGTGTGCTAGGTAAGCTGGGATATTCTTATTGAAAATGTTATGGTTTTTATTGATTAATTGGTTTTTACTTATTTTTTTTTTCTCTGGTTATTGTTTTATACATTCTTGATTTTTCTTGTTGTTGAGCTTTGCTTCTTTGGAACAATTGATATATTCTGTTTAGAGGTGTTCGATTAAGAATATATGTTGTTGATTAATGCATATTCTGTTCATACGTACTACAAAAATGTGTAGCAATGCACCAAAATGTAGGGACAAATTAAATGGATGGAATATTATGGGCAAATTAAGTGTGCTCTAGAGCCATGGTCCATGATTTGATTTGGGTTTTATATCTTTAATATTTTTATTTGAGGACAAAATCAGTCGTCTCATTCTAACTACACCGACATCGTACGACTTCCCGTTCCTAAAAAATTGCCTAATTGATGTACATCATTTTTATCCAAAATTATTCTAAATTTGTAATATAGTAGTATTATTTTTAATTGTTCCCACCCAATTAATGCAAGATTCGGCTAAACCATTTATTTTCTTAAAATTCGTGTGATGCCAATGAGTCTTATTTTTCCAATTAGAATCAAAGGCTCGATAGTAAGATTTTTCCGATTAGAATCAAAGGCTCAATAGTAAGGATGTTTTCCGATTAGAACCAAAGGCTCAATTTGGCTAAATTTTCTTCAAGTGACTTATTTCTTAGCTATCAAATAGACGACCCACATAAAAGAGAGATCCAAATGTTCATGCCAAATATGAAAATCAAGGGGTCCATCCAGCTTTGAATGTGAGCTATCGAGCCTTTAGGTAAGCAGAAGAAGAGATTCCAGCTATTGCAACAATAGTAACACACATTAATGTAATTTCTACACCTTAATTAGTATAATGTGTTCAACAATTTCCATTTCCTCCTTGCAATAAACGCCCAACTTGTCAAATTTAACGTACCATGTAGTTAATCACAAAAACCAAGTGACAATCTACTAAAAGGAAAGAGGGCCCCTAAGATCACGAAACTTTTTAAAAAATTGAATTATTCCCACAAATTTTTGATTTAGCAAATAATATCACGAACTTTATCCGAGTTTATTATTTCCTACCAACAAAAAAATTCTGGCTATATTAACGGATTGAAAAACAATTTTGGAAGGTGTACTTCAAGAAAAAATATCCTCAAAGATTGAAGCTCTCGAAGTTAAGTCCAGTAATTATGAAAAAAAAATCTGTATCATAATAGTATTTGCGATTTTTTTTTTGTCATTAGAAATAACAAACTCGGGTAAAGTTCAGAATATACTCCCTCCGTCCCGGCCTAAGCAAGACATTTCTATTTTGACACAAGAATTTAGGTGGTGGTGTTTAGTGAATTAAATTATTAAGAGTGAATTACATTTTTAGGCTCTATACTTTCAACGACGAACATTTGCAGTCCCTACACTTACAAAATATCATTTGCGGTCTCCATACTATACCACTTGCTCATTTCAGGTGCTTTTTTACTTTTTGACCATATTTTTGGACAAAAACGCCCCCAAAAACCTATAGGGCATTTTTGTACACCTCTAAAAGTAGGTACTTATTTTGATATTTATGTTAGTTTGGGTACTTTAACTATGATTTGTGTTTTATTCGAATAATTTTTGTTTGGATTGGTTATGAGCAGAACTAGCAAAAAGAAGGGTGTGGCGAAGGGTGTGGCTTAAGCGCCTACCCAATTTTATTTTATTTTTTCCAGTTTTTCTTCTTCAAAATTTTTTCAAATTTTACAAATTATGTTTAGCCCTTGTAGAAATTCTCCAAGAGAGTAAATGGTCATTGTTGAATGAATGAGAAGGGCTGAATCTGTGAGAGTAACTTACAGAAATTAAAATGATTATAATGTTATTTTTAATTGCTATTACTCTATACAATCAATATATTATTAAATTAGTTGTGCTTAAAAGCCACAATATTTTAAAGATTTCTAAATATTTTTAAAATGTGAATAATTTTTTTTTATAAATTTCATTTTAATTGATTCATCTTAGTTTGAGGAAATAGAATATGTGCTTTATAATAAATCGAATTTATTAAGTTAAAATCCAAGATTAAAACTATGCATATATTTTATACTATAATCAATCCAAACAAAAAATATTTGAATAAAATATAAATCACGGTTAAAGTATCTAAATTAACATAAATATCAAAATAAGTACCTATTTTTGGAGGTGAGTGTACAAAAATGTCCTTTAGACTTTTGGGGGTGTTTTTGTCTTAAAATTTGGTCAAAAAGTGAAAAAGCACCTGAAACGAGCAATTGGTATAGTATGGAGACCGCAAATGATATTTTGCAAGTATAGGGACCGCAAATGTTTGTCGCTGAAAGTATAGAGCCTAAAAATGTAATTCACTTAATTATTAATAGTAAAGTAAGAGAGGGAGTAAGGTAAGATAGAGAAAGAGAAAGAGAGATAAAAGTAAGAGAAAGGATAAAGTAAGAAAAAAAAAAGAATAAAGTACGGAGATGAGTGAGTTGATTATTGCCAAAAATGGAAACGTCTCACTTAGGTTGGGACGTACCAAAAAAGAATACGTCTCACTTAGACTAAGATAGAGTGAGTATTTGTTAAATTCAAAGTTAATGGGAAAAATTCAAACTTTTTTAAGGTTCCACAATATTAAAGGTCAATATCTCAAAAAGAAAACGAAGAAAATACTCATATTTTGAAAAAATAATTCGTAACATAATATGGCTACGTAACTTTTTTAAGAGAATGGTAATTAGTAAATTAATTGTTCATTTTATGGGAATTGATTGCGTCTCTATCCGACGCGTAGAGTTGAAGCGGTAAGAACGGCGGAACCAAAGGTGACTAAGTTCATCTAATCTAAATAAATTTTGATTTATTAATTAAGGAACTTGTGTTTTTAATGAATCGTTAATTAAGTTTTTTAAAATTGAGATATCACAGCTAGGAACTCCCACTTCATAATAAATGGAGTATTATTATTGTGCTTTTCGTTGCCACATAATCCCAAGTTCACTATTAAAACACCTGTATGTGTAATGTCCACCAACATTTTTTTAACCACATAGATAATACTATTTTGATGGATATGAATCTTCCTATAATCTCATAAACATGTAGCCAGCCCAAACACAAAATAATTCCCACTACATAATATAATTTGAGTATATATTATAACACAAATCATGTATAATAATTCCAACATGGATATGTGGTGGGATTTAAAATCGAATTTTTTGAAAATGCATGATTTACCTATAAATTCCTATTTTAATAAAAATTGATTTTACATATCAACTTTAAAAATCGTCCGTAAATTATCAAATTAAATATGTAGGCAAGTACCGCCTTTGGAAAGTAAATTAAAATGGGTCACTTAAAAACCTTGCAAGGGGAAAGGTCGTCGTGTGTATGAGTTGGCCAAGCAATAGATAGATAATGCCTAAGACCAAATGTCTCGGGTTCGAATCCTCTGTAGCACGACCTTTAAATTATATCCATTCACTCATAAAAAAAGAGGGGGAGATGGAGGAGAATGGGAAGGTTTTCAATTATTTATGAGACATGATTATCAATTGCTTAAATATTCTTAATTGTAATTGTGTTTATCTTATTTTCAATATAAAGTACCCTCCCTATTAGAGGTTTCATTTTGCCATTTTAGTCGAGTCCCCATTAAAGTTAATACTACATTATATTTTTACTATTTTTGGCAAGTGGACCTCACATTCCACTAACCTACTTCACTCAAATTTTATTATAAAATCAATATACTCCATATGTCCCTGAAAACTATGAACATTTGGTTCGACACGAGTTTTAATGTTTAATTAGTAAAGTAAGAGAGGAAAATAAATGATAGTGTAAGTAGTGTTAGTGGAGAGTGAGCTCCACATCATTAGTAGTTCATTAGTAGTGTATATGTATAAGTTGTAATAAAATGATGTATTGTGTATTGTGTATTTTAACTATTTCAAAATTAGGAAGTTCATATTTTCAGGGATCGACTAATAAAGAAATAATCATAAGTAGTTTTTAGGGACGAGGGGAGTATAAAAGTAGGATCCACATTCTACTAATTTTTTGTATCTCTTTCATTTACAAAGTCAAACAGTTTTTAAAAACCCGCGCCGGTCAAAAATCGAACTTGAAATGAGGACCGGAGGAAGAATTGGTATTAATTTGTAAATATCCCAAAATATAAAGATAGTAAAATTATTTTTGTATAATTTCTGGGTACATACAACAGACCACCACCATGTACGTGTTGTGAACAGGTGCAATTGATTACTAGATCGAATATATATATAAACACTTATATTTGCAACATGGGTTGGTCACATAAAATAATAAGATGATGCAAGTAATTCGAAGATGATACCTAATCTCATGTGATTTTATCTTGATCGAAATTGATTGATCGAAACGTAGTACGGAATATTTGATTTTATGGATCTTGTTTTGAATAATTCCAACTATATGTGATCATTAATGTGCAAACACCTCGAACATGTGAGTATTTTATTTTTGCTAAAAACATTGGTAAAATTCAACACAAAATATATTGTTTTACTTGTAAATTTCAAACAAGTATGTGGATAAAAAAAAAAAAAAATCAAGAATAAATTATATAACTGCAATAAATAAATCCTCTCAAAACCAATGTCGTCTTAGTACATGGGTCCTGTGGTCGGAGGAGCAACCACACGGTATGTGTGGAAGTTTTTGGACTCAAGGCCACTTAGTGCTCGGACTGCGTACTTGACCTATCCAGCACATGGAACGGCTGCGATTACCTTGCACGGCCTGTTTGTTTTATCTTTCGTCCTGGTCAGTGCACTTAACTCGACTTCTATTTTTCTCCGAGCTTTGCCCTTTCTTCACTATCCATCGAGCCACGACCTACGCCAATCCATTAACACCAAAGTGAGTTTGTGAAATACATAAAAAGTACAATAAATTAAAGGGAAAAGATACTATAATTTGATACACGCCAAAAATAGTTTGTGATTTTGGACCATGAAAGCTAATTGGACAACTCTAAAAACCGTTAATTTGATAAATAGAGAGTAATATTATGATGAAGTAGCTAGGGTGGTCAAAGGTTAGGTTTAAGGCAAAGAGCGATGTTCGCGGGAATCATGTCGGATAGTTATTGTGTTGCTACACAAATATTTCATACTCATCGCCACGATCGATCATCACCAAAAAAGCCCACTTATTTAAATTCTTTTTATTTATTATACTATTTCCCACGCTCTTCCAATCTCTAATTTATGGAGTATTTTTTGTGATCGTTGTTATATGGATCTTCTCTTTGGCTTGAATTTATTGTTCATTTTATTGTGTTTTTTCTTATTTTTGTGTAGTTGTTTTGGATGTAGTATTTTCTTTTGTCGATTTCTAAATTATAAAATACTTTCATGTAATTGTAGTTGTCTGAAGTTTTTTTTGTTTGTTTGTTTGAAACTGTTGTTAAATAACTCATATTTAGTGGATGAGGTTGATAAATATCGATAAGATGTTTGTTGTTCATTTGATTGTTTTTTTTCTTGTTTCTATGTGATATGTTATTTTATTCTATTGATACGTTGATTTCGTTTTTTTACACGACTTATATACCGAACTACTGGTGTATTGATATTACACTATTCATATTTTTCTATTTGAATATTTTATACTTCATCCGTCCATGATTTATAGTCTTACTTTGATTCGCATGTGTTTTAAGAATTGTGAAGGAAAGTGATGGAAAAAGTTAGTGGAATATAAGTTCTAATTTTATATACTTAATTTTATAGTAGAATGTGAATGTAAAAATTTAGTGGAGCGTGATTTTAAATTGTAAATGCCCCAGCAAATTGAGACATTATTTCGTCGACAGATAAAAAGTAACATATAAGAAAACAATACTTAAATCAGGAAGAAGATGGATGGATCATCCCATCAATTATGGGATATGATTCTAATCCATCTTGATTTAATTAAACTTGTATTGTGTACATGTTTCATTGTGATTACATATATTTAAACTTGTAGTATTGTGTTCATGTCAATGTGATCACATATAATCTTAGATGGAGCGTGAGCACATGAAATATGAATTTAAATAATATACTAGAGCATTAATTTATATTTTTCACGATGAATTAGCTTTTAACAATCTTATTCATGTACACAATCATCATGTTATATATGCAACGCCACACATTTTAATTAAGATTATATAAACAATTTGTATCCTAGTTGATTCCAATGAAGGGATCTATGAATGCATTTCAAAAGTAAAATAGGGGTATTCAACAAATATATAGTTTCAACTTTCAATTAATTAATTAACTACAAGTGATATACTTTATGTTGATGAGAAAAGTTGAACATATGAGTTTCTGATGACAATTGAAAAAAAAAATGAACCAGATGTAACATTAGAAATCATATCCTTTATAAATCTAAATCGATTGAGTAAACATCCACAGTACATTCGATAAGAAGACGATTCAAATCATATCCTTAATAAATTCTGTCATTTACTCATTAGTCCTAAATGACATCACACTACTTAATAAATAATAATCAATAAATTCATAAACATTAATATCATTAATTAGGTTATAGTTAGTCGTGTGATCAAATGATTAATTAGGTGAGATAGTTAACATAAACTTATATCATAGAGAGGGAGAAAGAGAAGTTGCATGTTGGGATACATTAATTTGGTAACCAAAAATAATGCAATAAAAAAAAATGAAGTCAATCACTTCTACTACTATTCTTCCCCCCCTTTATCTCCTATATAAATATCAAACCAATTCATCCACATTTCCAACATCAAACCAATATCACATTTCAAACAAAACAAAAACAAATACCAAAACATTTCTTGTTAAGAAAAGATGGAAATTGCAGGATCTTTCCTGGATGAAGAATGGGAATCTCTGAGCCAAATCTTTTCGAGCGGCGGCGAAAATCTGGATCTCTTTCACCAATACGGCGGCGGCGGTGAGACTCCATCGCCCTCATTTATCCCCTCCGATCAAGCCAACTTCTGCTCAATCTCTCAAGAAAGCAGCAACACTACCGAATTCGACGAAGCCCTTTTCCTCAACATGCATCATCAGCCTCCTCTCAATGCTGCTTATGATCATCAAGATACTATTACTAACTCATTCGAATCCATGATCATGAATTTACACAACAATGCCGGTTTCGTGGAAGAGTGTCAACGTTCGCCTTTGGAAACGGCCGATTTGAAGAGGAAGTCCGAGGATTTCCCGCCACAAAATCCTAAGAAAAAACCAAGAAATGTGAGTGTAGAATTGTTACAGTCACACTTTGTCTGAATTTTCTTCAAAATTGTTGATTGATTGAGAGACTTATTAAATAAGGTGCAGGCACAGAGAAATAAAAAAGTGCAGCCAAAAAAAGGGAAGAAAATGGTTCAAGAAAAGAATAATGAAGAAGAAATGAATGGCTACACCTCTGAAGATGAGTCAAATGCTTCTCAAGAACTTGTCAATGAAGAAATCAAGAACTCGAACACGAAAGCGAAAGGCAGAGCTAGTAGAGGATCTGCAACTGATCCACAAAGCCTCTATGCAAGGGTAACTATATTATAATCTCAATCTAATGGAGATAATTAAGGGTTTTAAATTAATGTTTTATGTTTGTTTTTTTCAGAGAAGAAGAGAGAGAATCAATGAGAGATTGAAGATCTTGCAGAATCTTGTTCCCAACGGAACAAAGGTTGACATTAGCACAATGTTGGAAGAAGCTGTGCAATATGTCAAATTTTTGCAGCTTCAAATTAAGGTATAAATTTTATGCAATTTTTACATTATACAATTTGATTTCTTTACATGTTTTATTTATTTATTAATTTTTGTGTGGTTTTTTTTTCAGTTGCTGAGCTCTGATAATATGTGGATGTATGCTCCACTTGCTTACAATGGAATGGACATGGGAATCTATGAAAAGCTTTGTTCAAATCTGAGGCAATAGAATCGAGAGTTATATTGCTGAATTTAAACCAAATGAGGCTATATTCTCTTAAAAAGTACATGAAAAAATTTAATTTTTTGGGATACCAATTTGGAGGAAGGTCCAATAATAAGTATCCAAATTCATTGGTAATGATTCAAGTGTATAGCTATCCTCTTTGATTATGTAATTTGATCGGCATTTTGGTATAATTTATGTTGAGCATTTTGATAGTATAACTTATGCTGATATAATTTGATCCACAAGTTTCATTAGTATGACATTTCCCTCCTACCAATAGATTAAGAGATCGAATCAACACAACCACAAACGATTAATCATATCAAATTAATTGTTCAAGATGATATATGTTTGATATGCTAACTAGATTGTATTTTACAATAGAAAATGATTAATCATATCAAATTAATTGTTCAAGATGATATATGTTTGATATGCTAACTAGATTGTATTTTACAAAAGAAAAGAAGTTACAAATAAAATATCACGATCTGATTAAGATTAAAATTCTGAACAACAAGAGGCAAACTCAAGTCATATATCTATCTGTCAAACTATGAAATCATACACATAATTATATACTCCCTTTCTCCCATATAATTGGTCACCATTTGACCCAACACGAGTTTTAAGAAATGTACTAATAGAGAGTGGGTTGAAAAGTTAGTGACATATGAGTCCTACTTTTATATATTTTATAATAAAATGTGAGTGAGATTGAGTTAGTGGAATGCATGTGTGGCCCACTGCCAAAAATGGTACTCCCTCTGTTCCCTCATAGTTGAGGCGAAACTTTTCGCCAACGAGTTTAAGAAAAGGATATTGAGTGTGTTAAATAAATAGATAAAAAAGTAAGAGAAAGAAAAAAATAGAGAGAATAAAGTAGAAAGTGAACAAAATAAGAAAGAGAAAGAAGTCACTATATATGGAAATTACTCAACTATGAGGGAATTTTCTGAAATAGAAAAATGGCTCAACTATGAAGAAACGGAGAGAGTAAAAATGAAAAATGGCAAATTTTTTGGGGCAGACAAAAGTGGAAATAAGTGACAATTTTTAGGTACAGGGGAAAGGGAGTACTAATTAATAAATTTTAATTAGATGCCAACAAATTCTTAAAGATTAACAATCATGCATAATATAATACTAATAACTAGGGATGTTAATGTAGCCCGCAACCCGTGAGCCGACACGAATAGCCCGTCAAATTTACAGGGTTAGAGCTGAAAATTTCTAGCCCGATAAAATTAGAGCCCGATTAGCCCGCAGCTCATTAGGGCCAGACCCAAAAACCCGATGGACTGGCCCGAAAATCCGATAAAATTTCTATCGTTCTATTTGTTTGACTCTAATTCGACATTTCATTGGTTATTTTATAATATAGATTACTAAAAACATAACTTTCAATTATATATATTAAATATATAAATTATATATTAAATTTTTATTAACATAATAATAGATATATACATTAGAAACTTCAAATTCACTATAAAATAATATTTAAATTTCTAAAATATGCTTTAAATTTTTTTTATGTTTATGTTTTATTTTGTATAAATCTGTAATATTAATATTTAATCATGTTTATGTTTGAGTTTAAGCATAATATCTCAAATTTATCATAATTAAATATATTACATTTTATAAATATAACTAATTTTTACTATTATTTATTGGATTGAATGCATGTTAATTTTATCGGTAGCAATCCGATTAGCCCGCTGGGCTAGCCCGAAACCCGAGCTTTTAGGGTTAGGGTTGAACTTTTATAACCCGAACAAATCACAGCCTGATTAGCCCGCATCCGATTAACCCACAACCCGAATAGTGTTGGCCCGAAACCCGGTGGGCTAGCCCGATTGACATCCCTACTAATAACTATAGCTGATCAGAAAGTGAGAATAAATAATTTACTACAATTAATCCATAATGAAGTCTTAAATATAATTATAATCATGCATAATAGAATATTAATCACTCCAACTGTCAATATTAATTGATGCTTAATGAGTTCGGCCATCAACAAGGTGCGAACTGCCCGCACACAAATTGTGGCTCTTTATAACAACTATAGGCAGAACTTTATTCATAACAAGAGCACGATTTTATAATTTGTGGTGTATTTAATTCGATAACGTATATCTAAATAGATGGTAAAATTTTATCAAATTTGAGATATGAAATTAAATTTGAGAAAAATCTAATACTATTGATACGGATCTCATTCGTATCTACCTAAATTTGATATCTATTTAGCTTATATTTAAGATGGGCTGTTTGGGTTTTTCTTTTTCTTTTAGATCCTTTGGGCTAAGAATTTGCAAAAGCCCAAACTAACTTCGAATTTAATCATTTTTTGCTCCCCTTATCTCGAAGATTATGCTGTACTAGTATGTTATTTTATATAGAAAAGAAGTAAAGAACAATTGGACATAACCAGAAAAATATTTATAAAGGTAATAACAATAACTTAATAATAAAATTAATTTCAACTATTTTTAGCATAGAGATAAGTATAATTTATTGTCTGATTCTTCTTACAAAAATTATTTAGAGGCAAAAACTAAATTAGTAGAGTACTACTAATTTTACACCAATAGTATAAAATTTTAAAAAGGTAAATATATATTTTCAAATTTTTTATTTATAGTTTTAGAGGTCGAAACTAACATCACTCTTTTAATTACAGTATTTATTAGTGCATGATTCACCGTAGTAGTTGTCACCAAATTGCAAAGAAACGTAGCAATTTCCTAAAAATGACATAAGATATCACAGCAATAAGCAAATAGTAGTAGTACTATACAAACAAAATATAGTATTTTAGGTGAACCATAAAATAAAAGAGTTAGCTCTCCAGACTCCATTGACCACGGAAATGAAGACCTGTCACAAGTTGATAAGTTATGACTAATCTAGAAGTCAGCATCTTTAATTTCTTATCCCTAATTTTTACCAGAAAATTAATACTAGTAATTACTGACTTTTATTTCTACAAGCAAAAATTAGGCCGAATTTGGGTCGAAAAGTCAATTCTTTATAATTCCCAAGCGATCAAAACTTTACCCATTAATACACATTTATGCACAATTACCAAGAGAATTATATATGAATATTTCTAATTGCTTGATATCATAGTTAAGCTTAACTCAAAGCCCATTATAAGACCACGACCCTATCTAATCTTATCAAAATTATAACATTAACCTTGTTTATGTATCCCATCACTTTGTCAAGTTAAGTCATGTTATTTAATATACAATACAAATTTAGATAATTTCTTTTATATCAAACAACAACGGAAAAAAATCATATCTTTGCATATCTTGACATGAAACCCGTATTTCTTATCTTGTTTTACATATCTTCTCATATCCTATCTTTTTTATCAAACGAGTACAAGTAGCAGGAGTACTATTTTTCTTAGAAAAGGTAATGAATAATGGTTTCTTGTTTAGATGATCACAAAATCATCAATAGAAGAAAGTTTAGTTATTTACAAAATTCAATATTATATGCTTGATCATGTAAATAGTGTACACTAAATTTCTACTATTGGATCTACTATAGTATATTATTCACACGTGTATCAGTAATATAAAAATGATGCATCCCCCCTTCCCTTTTCATACAAATATATCTTTTCCAAGATGCCAAAATCGTAAGAAACACATTTATTTACGAAACGTTCACTCAAAGTAGATGAATTGTACTCTTCTTTCTCAGCAAAAAGTTAGATACATTGTATATCTATGAGTTAAATAGATCACATTCACAAGTTGGATATATTAAAAAAGATCCAACAATTTTACTAATACATTGAAATTAATTATTTAAAACTATAGAATTGTAAAATTAAGGAGGCGAAGAAGTAAGACCGCGTGTGTGTTTTGACTTGGTCCAACTCAACCTTAGAGTTCACACTCAGTCTTCAGTCATAACTAAGTTGCCCAAATTGTACACCGTCTATCCACTAATACACTCTCTCTCACACACCACACACACTATTTCCTCATCCTTATCAACTACCTCACTCCACTACCTCATATTTGCGGATCCACAATTCGAATAAATATAGAGAATTTTTTAAAATAATTATACAAACATATTCATATATTAGTTGTATTACGATAACAATATAAAGTAAAAAAATTCACTTTGTAATGAATCACCCATCTTAGGAGCAATTGATTTTTAGATTGAACTTCATTATGATTTTACTATATCGGTGTACAATATGTAATGTCTTTCACATGTGTGTTTTTGAATCTCTATTTTGCAAGTTTGATCAATAAGATTGGGTTGGTCTTATTTTTACGTAATTGAACCTTATTAATATTTTATTGCTCATATATTACGCTTTAACAAATGAGATTGTAATATTCAATTAATATCAACTGATTACATAATCTTATAGTATATTACAATTTCTGTTTTGATTTTGACTATTATATACTTACATTCACAATATATAAACGCATAATAAGTTTATAAATACCATATACTATAGTGAAATTTGTAATTTACCATAGAAGTATCCATAGAGAAATGAATAGTCAACTTGCGGAATCACAACGTGTTCATATAAACATATATGTTTATTAATTTCCTAGTAAAATTGGTAACCATCTCACTTTCCCACCGCTTGTCACGCAACTTCCACTCATTCACCAAACACCCATATATAAAAAACTCAACACCACACTCAATTTTTCATATTCAACAACAAAAACAATACAAACTTTCTTCCCTTAGCAAAAAGAAAAAAAACAACACAAAAAATGGCCCTCGAAGCTCTCAACTCTCCCACCACTCCGGCGCCGCCGTCGTTCACCGCCGCCTCCCTCGAGCCGTGGTCCAAGGGCAAGCGGTCGAAGCGCTCCCGCAGCTCCGACCGCCACGATCACCCCACGGAGGAGGAATACCTCGCTCTCTGCCTCATCATGCTTGCCCGCTCATCCACGGCGGCGCCACTCCCTCCGCCGGCGGCGCTGGTCTACAAGTGCTCGGTCTGTAGCAAGGCGTTTGGGTCCTACCAAGCCTTGGGCGGCCACAAAGCCAGCCACCGCAACAAGCTCAGCTCCGGCGCCGGCGCAGACGAGCACTCCACCACCTCCGCCTCCGCCGTCACGTCGACCTCCGGCAGCGGCGGCGGGAGAGTCCACGAGTGCTCCATCTGCCACAAGTGCTTCCCCAGCGGCCAGGCCTTGGGCGGCCACAAGCGCTGCCACTACGAGGGCGGAAGCAGCGTGGTCAGCTCGTCGGAGGGAGTGGGGTCCACCGTCACCCACCGCGATTTCGACCTGAATTTGCCGCCGTTCCCGGAATTCTGGCAGAGATTCGGAGGCGAGGACGAAGTCGAAAGCCCGCACCCGGCGAAGAAGGCGCGGCTGTCGCCGGCGAAGTTGGAATTGGTCTGAAGAATCTTTATAGAATAGTGAAATTATTAGGAAAGGTTGATTTTTTTTTATTTTTTATTTTTTATTTTTTTTTTATAATTTTGTTTGGTGGTGGAAATTGTTTGTAAATGGAAGTGGGGAATCATTGCTGATTATTTATTGATTCTTTGATTTATTGCAATACAATAAATTGTTTTGATTAAATGATGATAATGTTTAAAGTTTTCAAGTTGAGTTACAAAATTGACATTGTCAATAAGAGACTAATCTTGGATAAATTAGACTTCAAATAGTGGTCCAATCGATATTATCCGAAAATTAATTCATTTTACTTTTCTTTTGAATATAAATTATTTTAACATAATCAATTGGCATAAGCAAAAATTATTGTACAGAACTTGTATAACCTGTAGATAGGGAACTTAGTTTAAAGGTGATTAATAATTTAATATGACCTGTGGCTATCATTTCTCATTACTTTTCACGTTCTTCACGTTTTATACACTAGACTAGCCACGTTTCAAATTCTCAATATCAATATTTGGATGTTGTGAGAGAGAGAGAGATATTCATGTTAACTTTTACAAAGCATTTCAAACATATTTTTCAAGCCAGTTGGTAAAGAAGCTTCTTCTCGTTGTTAATTTTATATTACATGTGTAAAAGCCTCTCCATGAATTGATTAGTTTCTATTACAAAGTATACTCATGAGGTCAAATTAATAATGCATTTACTGGTTATAATAAGTTATAAGTAACAAAAGGCGTTACTTGAATTTGGCAAAATTGGGACAATTAAATTAAATAAAGGAAATCGTAGTTTCTTGCTACGTTGTTGTCAGTGAAACTCATAAAAGTCTATCAGAAAAAATAGTTTCAATCATGTGAAAGTATATCTAGGTGATATGGTTCATGTTAACTTTTGTATTAACGGCATTTGATCTTATTTAGGGCAGGTAGTTCGGTCATCGGTTAGTCGGTTAACCGATGACCGAACCATTTATCACATTTCTCGGTTAACCGATAACCGAAAAATTCGGTTATCGGTTCGGTTCGGTTCCAAAAGAAAGGTGTCTTTCGGTTATCGGTTCGGTTCGGTTCCAATCGGTTAGAACCGATTGGAACCGATTAGAACCGAATTACACATTTAATATTTATTTTTATTAAGTATATTCTAAATAGGTTGTTTTTATTTTTTAAATTTCTAATACAAAGCACCTACATAATTTTTTCTACAAATTTAAATACCAAAAACTCAATGCAGCGCAAATGGTGGTGGCTAGGATGAGAATTTTTCGTATGCAGATTGATACCTATGAACTGCATATATATATTTTTTTAATAATTCGGTTCCGGTTCGGTTAACCGGAACCGAACCGACCCTATTCGGTTAGGAACCGAACCGAACCGAGGCCAATTCGGTTTCGGTTTCGGTGCTTCAATCTCGGTTACTTTTGTGCTCGGTTAACCGGGTTGTCGGTTCGGTTCTAACCGAACCGACCGAATTACCTGCCCTAATCTTATTTCGTAGGATTTGATATCATATAAAACTATCATTAATTTGTACTTAATTTAGTAAGTAAACAAATGAAGAGAGGAGTGGGAGAGGAGTGGGATTCAAGTCTATTAAGATACCAAAATCATAATGGTTTGCTACTATAGCATTTACTTAGTCGGCACCACCCACCACGTAGCAAATATATATATTTAATGTTGCCTTTTGTGGTCCAAATGGCTATATACAATATTATGCATAAACACACGTTAAAAGTGAAAGCTAATGTAGGCCAACCAAATGGAAACACAAATTTATCATAAGAGATTTAGTGTCAAACTCTTTTATGTCGTGTTGCATTCATAAATGAATTATTAAATTTATGTTTAAAATAGAACTTATCATAATAAATACTCCAATTAATAAAATATTTGAAATTTTAAAATATTAGTATATTTTACTACTAGTTTTTTAATATAGGGAGCACGGGGAGTGTTATATTGCTAACTTATAACTTAATTGCTAACTACAACTAAATAATAGCCATTAGATATTCAAATTAAGGGCTTAGATCATCAATCCCTAAATGTCAATACGATCAACGAAAAACGTCAATAAGGCTATAGGATTAATTCCAAAAATATCAATAGGGGTATTAATGTCAATTAACTACATGTTTAGTTATAACTAACTTTTAAAAAAACCCTCAAAACTTTAAGTTCATATAGCATATATATCAAATTAAAGATAATTTCATAAGGATTCCAATGATATCCTACATGCATATGTTCGACGTCAAAATTTGAAAAAAAATTCGAAATTTTTTCGTACAGCAGAAACGTCAACATACTATATAAAATATGTCAATATAATACATGTAAAATGTCAATATAAGCTTAATAATCTGAAAGCATTGTGCTGATATTCTCAAAGCCTTGTGTTGATATTTTTGAAACACTATATTGACATTTTCATCAAAAACCCCAATTTGGAGTTTTTTTTTATCTTTTTTTATTTTATTAATAAAAACGAAAATTACACGTGGCAAATTATAGACCACACGTTTTCTAAAATCCTATGATCTTAAATTAGTTGTAGTTAGCAATTAAATAATGAGTTAGCAATTGATCACTCCCTACGCTCCCTAGGGAGTGCACTATATTATAAAGTGAACGACTTACAAATGAGAAAAAACATTGTGCGTGGGGTGGTGGGCAAAGAAGTTGAAAGTTAATCTGATCTCTATTGCAATAAATATACAATTACATAAAAATCTAAAAGAGATAAACTGAACCAAGAAAATTTGTAGGATATGTTTAATTCTGTGTTACTAAAGCTGATTAGCGTTGTTTGGTAAGAAAATGTAGGACCATTTAGAGAACAATGCATATTCACATATATATTTGATGGAAAATGAAGATGATTAAGTGTGTACAATCAACCTAGTCGACAACCCCAAATTAGGATCGGAGATGCTTCAACTGACCTTCGATCGAGCATAAAAAACCGCTATCTAAGATACTATTTGACCTACCATGTTAGCTGTAAGTCAGGATCAGCATGTTAGGTTTTATTTGAGAAGCTTTCTTGTGAACATTGAACCTGCATTACTTGGACTTTTAAGCTCCAATTTATCACCTGCCATCACACCTTATGTTAGGGAGAGGGATACTAGAGAACTAGTTCTGGTTGAGTAGAATGGTTTACAGATGAACCGGCGATGTTAACAAGGAAGGAACGTGTATTCTAACCTGTAAGGGTACGAATATTGTTGAGAACAATTCTTTGCATTGCTCTAGCAAACCATGCTCTCTTGCACTTAACTTGGAAATGTCTGTTGCCAGTGAGTTCATCCGCTCCACCTATTGAGGCATAGGAATTAAAACCCAATTCCAGAAGGAGACGTTTAGACAGTAGACCAAATTAAGCAGTTTTTCTTGAAGTTCAGTCACTCTTAAGATTTTTCAATTTCAATTGATCTTCAAATGTTTCTTTATTTTTTACAACTCTATATTGCAAAGAGTAATGGCAACCAGAAAGGAAAGTAATGTGAAGCATGGTTTGGTTCAAGTGGTAGAATCATTAAATCAAAACATTAAAAGCATGTGATGTTATGAACTAAATGAAGAAGTGAATTATTTAGTTAGTTGCAGATTACGCCAAAGCACCAATAGTCATTATAGCATCAGTTATTACTCACTTGGGAATGAGTAATTACACACACCTTATAGCAGACATAGTAGATGGAGTCATAAAGCAAAGTAGCAGATTCAGTAACTACCATGTTTTATATTGACTTGTCAAAATCCGACGAGTAGGTATTGGTATTATACTACCTCAATTACCCCAAATGGAGATATATATAAACTTCGGTTGAGATTCAATACCTTCAACTGTAAAGAGTAAATTGAAGATTCCATTGCTTGCATAACGTCAACAGCTGAATATATTGCTTCTTGAACTTCATGAACATCAGCCTGAAAATGTTGAATAAGAACGAAAATGTCCTTAGTTACGTGTTAAGCTATCCAAATCGGAAGAAATGAATGATGCATTTGTCAGGAGAAAAGCTATCATACCCTGGCACCATCAACAATAGGAAGACGGACAGTGCTAGCTTCTAACGCTTTTATAGCACCAGAAACTGAATTCCAGTAATCTCTATCTAGCAGATTCAATCTCTCCAAATGTGGCAGCTGTGTCCAATGAAGCATTTTAAACACTTTGGCAAGTATTACAATTTGTAACCAAGTTCAATTAAGATTCCAGAAAAAGTAAAGAATCTACAGACATATGTATATATACTGAAATCAAATCCAACGGTATTAGAGGTTAGTTAGAGGAAGGAGCGGGGAAAAGTCTTACTTGTTCCTTTAACATTGAATAAAGCTTCAAATACATTCTCAACGTTTGTAGTTCAATCCTCTTGGACATAACAGAGTGCTGCAATTTCGAAGTGTTCACCCAAGCATTGTAGAGGTTTCTCTGATGATGTGAAAAGGAACAGAAAGATATGAAAATAGTTTCCCTCAAATGCCCACTAAAGAAATGCAAATAAGAACCAATTAAAGTATCGGACGGTTAGTCGAATAAGATTTCGATGTTGGGACATAAATCAATGATAAGAGAAAAACTGGTCTAGTTAAGACACTGTCATCAAGCCGTAAGAAGTAATATAGCTAACTTATGAAGTGTAAAAAACTAAATAATGCACAATTCCAAGCCCAACAAATCCTAATTGATTCTAAATGAAACTCTAAACAACTTGAAAACAGATTAATTTTTTTTGGGTTTGGCGCCAGCAAAGAAAGTGAAATTAATATGCCAAAAGATTTTAATTTTTCATTTCAACCGACATGACAGATACATCAGCAGGGTGAAAATACTTCAAAATATTTCAGACTTGAGACAAAATAATTCATGTTAATTACTCTTAGAAACAACCACATTTAGTAATCCCTCTAACTCTCATAAATGTTGTTCAATACAGATACGTTTATCAGCCGATTAAATGCTCTACTAACTGAACTCAAATTGTATCTAGTTTCCCACAAGAGTCTCCCTATTTGCATTAGTTCTCTATCAAAGCCATCATACAGATACGTTTAAAACACTCTCTTTTCCCATCATACGTGCACAATGAAAACTAATCAAAGTAAAAATTTTGTTACCCTTCCCTACTGGAAACTACTATGAATTAATAAATATACCCGCGTAGGCTTAGAAAATTTCATATAGAGATCACCGACTTATGGAACTCAAGGACCCGAAGTGAATATAAATAATAGACAAGTTGTTGGTGTTGCCATAACTTTCTGACAATTACCAAATTTAAACAAGAAACAGTGTGCTGAACATAAATCATCTGTAACTGTCAACTATGTTATAGAGCAACACATTTCTGAAAATAGTTATCTACTAGTAATAAATTAACTTCTAATAGTTTGATGCACTTACTTTAATAGTAGAGAACTAAAACCTACCTTCAAATATCAAAGACTAAGTTTTGTCCTGCTCAAGTTAAGGCCTAATAAGGCCAGAACAAAGGTCAACTTCAATAGCATCTAATTTGTCACTCTGTAATATCGAGTTCCTTTAATTACCTAGCAAATTATGCTTACTTTCACAATATTTAATTCTTAATTATGAGGATCATTTGCAGCATATAACGCAAACCATGCACTAATATTCTCATGACAATTGAAAATGAAATGTAACATGGTTGAACTTCTACTTATTTTTATAGCATTAAGAGTGTTGGGAGCAAGTTAGTACCTCGGCTGCATGTTTTTGCACCAAAAGGGTATTCTCTACCTTTGCATTTGTTAATCGCCACTGCAACTGCCGGTTATAAAGCATCCTCAAGTCATGCGCATCAGCTATTCGACTTTCTCCGAACTTTCCTCTCCTCAATTCAATGGGAAAGCTAATCAAAGACGGTGTACTGACCATGTTATTGTCGTTCATCACACTCCCTGTGCCATTTCTAGCCCTTATTGGACTAGCCATGCTCCTCAAGAGAGCACCACTCCCCGAAGTCATGGCCCTACTTGGTGAAGCTGCTCTGCTAACACCTCGAAGTGGCGAATGGCCCCTATTAGCATAGACGTCCCGCGGTGATGACACAGGGCTTTCATTTTGAACCTTCTTTGCCACGATTAATTTGGCTGAGCCCGTCATTCTGCTAGAGGCACTGTTTGATAAGGGTGAGACAGGATCTACTACTTTCTGAACTCGGTGGCTAGCCTCTTGCCAACTTCTTGCCGGTAAAATCCTCCCACGCGGCCGAGTTGCATCGGTGCCCTCGGAAGAGACGCTCTCAACATCGGAATTCAACGAACCTCCTAATCCCGATCGACCTTCGTCGATAACTGCTGGATCCTCAATTTCTCTATTCTCAAGCGTATTCACAGATTTTCTCAATCCCGAAATAGCAGGGTTGGATCGGTTCCATTTCGCTCTGTCGGTACCGTAATCCAAGCTTCGATTCGGATTCTCGCTGCGTAATCTCCCAGGCCACAGATGTCGCTGCTGTTCAATCGGCCTCGGGGTGTCTCTATCCTTTGCCGTTCGATCTCTCACAGGAGAGACCCCTGATTTCCGCCTCTCCGGCGTTCCCTTCCTCGGAGGCGGCTTCTCCTTACACACCGGCAATGAATACGATTGCCCCTGAAACGACACCGATAATCTCCGCACCGACTTCACCAGCATTTTCTCCGCAAAGGTCGGCGTCGCCGCCGCTGCCAACGGCCGCCGTCTCTCCTCAGAAACCGCCCGCGGTTGAGTCCTCGGAGTGGCCATTGCGGCGCCTCTGCCTCCGAGCATCGGAGATATGGACCTCCTCGGCGGAATTGGCGATCCGGAAGCGACGGAGGACGACACCGAGGAATTGGAGGAGGAGGAGGAGGAGGACGTCGAGAGAGACAAGTAGCGCGAGGTGACTTCGCGTGCCCTGGGGCGGCGCGGGGGCGCATTGTCGGAGTCGGACGGCAGCAACGGCGGCCGTTTCGGATTCTGCGACGGCCGCTGCTTCGGAGTGGATGCAGCGGCGGTTACCATTTCACATCGTCAGCTGATTCAGCTCAATTACCGCACTGCTCCGAACCCTAATTTCACTACAAAATCGATTAATCGTCGAAACCCTGCGTCTCCGATATGATTTTGGGGAATTAGGAGTTTTAGAGAGAGAAGACGCGAAGTGGGTTTGATGAGTGGTTAGAGAGAGATGGAGATCATATGACCGTTGCTATAGCGCCGCGAATATATATATTTCCACATTATATTTTTATCAATATTAATATTTGCTATAATTAATGCGCGATCGAGGTTTTGGAGCATAACTGTCGTGTACTGTGTGAGTGTGTGTGAGACAGAGATTAAATATTTAAATAATTAGATTCACAAATGAATGGGGTCGATTAATCTAAGTTTAGTAATATGCATTCACTTATGCAATAGGGGCCAATAGAAATTATTTTGGTAATAAATGAATAGCAAATTTAAAGTTGCTAACTACAAACGTATAAAGCTTCAAAATTTTAAATTTATAACACTCACCGATAATTGGCAAATCATTTATTATAAGGAACACACAATTTGAATTTTCCAAATCATAAAAAGTTAAAAGCCAATATAAGGAAAGTGAATTTAAATAAATTTTTTATCAAAAAATGTATAATCGGGGGGCTGACAAAGAAAAAATATTACTCTACTAAATCTGATTTTAAAAATAATATAAAAAATCATATCAATATTATATTTAATGCATTTAAAATTAGCAGTAATATATTCCCCATTACTTCTTCACAATTGATTTGCATTTATGTTAATTTAGTAAGGGCTAGGGATAATTTCGGACAATATAAAAAAATGAATAAACGACACGCTAATATGATGTGTTCGCCAATGCATATAATGTGACTCTTAACAAATGGAATGCATCTTTCGTGTAAAATATTTGAATACGTACTTACATATAAACGATCCCAATAGATTTAAATTTTACCTCATTTGCGGAACTTTTCATGCAGAATCAAAGTTCAATAACTAACAACAATAAAAAGGAATAACTAACAACAACAAAAAGGAAGTATCTTATTCGAAGCTTAATGCTTGGACTTATATTAGATTCTAATAAGAGTAATTTATTAGTTTCATTAAGTTGCTCTAACAACTTTGTTTCAACAACATTAGCACAACATATCTTCATTTCGGAAATATGAATGGGATTTTTAATTGACGAATATAACATTTGAACTAAATAAGGACAGCTTGATTATGAGGGTTCGTTTGAAATGATTATTAAGATTTATGGGTTCTTTTCTTATTTTATTTTTTTCTCTGAAGATTGTGTTTCAAATTTTAGTTTTTAGATAAACTGGTCAAAAATATAGCTAGAATAACTCTACTATTGTTTACAATGTTAACTTAGTTACTACTTATAGTTTTTCTATTAAAATACGATTTTTTTTGTTCCCTAAAGCGAAAAAACTAAAGCCAAAATAATATTCACAATTTCTAATAATAAATTCGGTAGCAAAAGTTGTTTTTTTTTTCAAGTGAAATAATCAAATTTGTCTCTCTACATGTTTTTGCTAGATTTAATTATCTCCAGTTGTAGGGACTAGGGATGAATAAATAAATAAAACACAACATAATTATGAAGAAATGAGAATATTTTTGAGAATGCATGTCTACTAATTAAAGATAAAAGCATGGCTGCAAGTATGCAACTTCAGTGATCTACATGAGTACTCTATTATTTTATTTATTCCTTTTCCCCTCAATGGATACATATATGATTATAGGAAAGAAAAAAAAATCAAGAATAAGGATTAGTTTATTACTACTATAATGGAATAATTAGGATTTCAAAAAGATAAAAAAAAAAAAAAAAAAAAAAAAAAAAACTGCTGGTGTACTGATTAAAATTTTGACCCAATTTGCATTATTTAACTAATTATAGACTAGTCATTAGCTAGAACCTTAAATAAAGGCAAACAACTTCTTGGATAAATCAATTTTGCTAGTAAAAAAAGTATGACCATCATATTTCAGAGAAATTCTTTTTTTCTTTTTAAGATACCAACTTTGAGTTCTAATTAATCTACACGCTTTATGCAAGTACGAAGTTATTAATTCTATTATAATTACTAATTATGATAATATGGGTAAACTTAAACAAATGCAAAGCCATAAGATTTTGTTAAGAAATAATTAACATCCAAACCCAGCATGAAAGCAACTTTTGAATGGTAGAACTATTGAAAACTGAGACCTAAACCTTATTTTAATGGGCAGATATTAGTTCACCAATCTATATCTAAAATATGGTAAATAAATAAAATAAAAAGAGAGGAAAATTTGAAAAAATAAAATTCTTTCTTTAAAAATTTCTCTATATGGATAAGGTCAAGTTATGGATAAACAACTTGCATTTAATAGTTAGTAGTAATATATATATTACTCCCCCGTATGTGAAATTTTGTCCAATTTTGTCATTTCGGTCCGTCTATGAAATGTTATTATAAAAACAGTATATAAATGTGGGACCTACATTTGCCTAATTTTTTTCATTCGTTTTTCTTCTCATTTCTTAAAACCCGTGTCAAGTCATATTTGGACAACATTTCGTTGACGGATAGAGTACCATTAATTCAAAATCCGATACACGTGTATTTTATTGTTTCGGTAACTATAATTACCTGGTATGATAATGTGATTTTGTAACAAGTTTTACCTAATACATTACTCAAATATATAATAAATAGTGTTTGTGCCAGTTTTTCAATTCCAATCCTTTTAAATAACGACTTATTTGGACTTAAATTAAATCATTTTAATAATTATAGATCTATACAGTATATAAAAAGGGAGTTTTTGGAGATTTTGAATAATCATTTTATGCTGAGGGATGTAAATGCAATTAATATAAAATTAAAAAATTAATTTTAATAAATATATAATCATACTTAGTTTGTTTTGTGGAGATTAGTTTCCCACGTTTCATGTATAGGTGAGTGAGTGGGGGGTTAGCATGATCCCATAGAAACACCTACTTCCGGTGCCTAATTAATTCCTCCCTACTTTTGCGACATGATGCATTGGATGGTTTCGCAGTTGGCAAGTCAATCGAAGCCGACCTAGCCAACCGGAAATTTTGTGAAAATCGAAGACTGATTGCTGTAAGTTAATCAAAAGCATTGATGCGTTTCATTAAATCAAAGCCAATAATCACTAAATTTGCTTGTTGAGTTTTATCTAATTTGGTAATTAGAGTAGTATACAATAACTACTCTTACTAAATTTATATTTGATTTTGGTGAAATTAACAGTATTTGTTTTGGATTTGCTTCTTATTGATGTTTTTTTGGTTACGTTCATGGAATCATTTATGCTATATATATTCTCACCCAGTAGACATATTCACCTTTCTCTCCCATTCCCAGGTAAATAAACTCACCCAGTAGACATATTCACCTCTCTCTCCCATTCCCAGGTAAATAAATACTTTTATTCTCTATTTGTCACTTTGATTGATGTTAATTTGTAGTCACTAAAGCTTTATCTTCTTGATTTGGATGGCTAGGGAAGCCTCCACAAAATCATGTGGTGTGAATTGTTCGATTGTGTACTTTCATGGGTCTCATGCATCTTATGCTTTGCTCTACGGATGATCCGTTTAATACATATTGATTATTGATTTTGTGCATTGTAGACTGATTTTGTTCTTTATTTTGTTGTTGTTTTAGGTAAGACAGACGACATTACCTACGAATTCTGTTGAAAAGTGACGAATTGTGAATTGAAGGTTTTAATTTATAATGATGAGATTGATTTTAATTTTAAAGTTAATGTAGTGTACAAAGAATTTTTAAAAATGATGAGTAATTTTCCATTGTACATTTAATTCTTTATATTGATAGATTTTTATCTTCCTACTCAATGATTTATTATTTAAACATTATATCATGTGATTTGTTTCAAGTTTATTATGCTTCAATGTTGATTTGTATAGATTTTTTATTCTCATATGAATAAAATTAATTTATTTAATTAATTTAAAATTGAAAATTAATGTTTTAAAAATATATTTATCTGTGCATAGCACATGCGTGATACTAGTAAAATTAATACGACTCTATGCCACCGGACTTCAATTAAACTATATTATGAGAATCCTTATTTCAAAACCTAAATATTTTCCCATAATTCATACTCCCTCCGTCCCAAGATAAGTGACTTGTATTCCTTTTTGGGGTGTCCCACTATAAGTGATTTATTTCTATTTTTAGCAAAAAGTCATTTCTCTTACTTTATTTTCCACCAACTTTATTCTCTCTTCTCTTCTCTACTTTTCCCTCTCTCATACTTTACTCTCTCCACTTTAACTTATTTAAATACCATTCCTTAAATCCCGTGCCCAAAAGAAGTAGGTCACTTATCTTGGGACGGAGGGAATACTACAAACTTATTATATTAGCAAAATAAAATATGAAAATGAAATTTAATTAATAGAATATTAATGATATCAAGCATGGCATGGAACGGCCACCATTGATCTATAAAGCTATCGCATCTCCACCGTCGATAGATTCTGTGGATTCTGCTGCAAGAAAATTATAGTTTAACTTGCTCCTCAACTTTAATTCTTTAAGTCCTTTTATTTCCAATACTCGATCAATGAAACAAGTGATAAAGATATTATCTGTCTTGAAATATAATTATATTGATCGTAGGAAAAGTTCTTGATTAGGACTGGTTACTGCGCTAATTACTTTGCAATCAAAAGTTGAAATTAGAATATAATTAGTCTTTGAATAAATTTCAACCTCAATTAATGCTTTTTTTTTTGGGCAAAAGACAAAGTTCCGAATTTAAATGCATGGTGAATATTGTTTTTGCATGTACATATAGAATTTAAATGGTGGATGCATCCACTCATGTTTAAAATGAAATTCAAATTCGAAAATAGCCACCATGATTTATTAAAATTAATAATCACAATTAGAGTGGATGCACCATCCATGTTTTTACACAATTAAGTAAAGCCATAATAAAGCCTGTTATTTACAAAAAGAAAATGAAGAAGCTCAGTTGTCAAAGGGAAAAAAACATGAAAAGATATGAGATATTGATTAAGATCAGGTATTTACTTTTAATCAAAAAGAGCAAATTCCACATGCACAAAGAGTGACAAAGCCATCATTTGCAAGCTAAGTCTCAAAAGCAAAATGAGTGAGTCCTCTTTTAGTGTGTGCGCTTCTATGGCCTATCCCTATTCTTCCCATTGCTTTGTTACGGACCCACACTTTCTCCATTGTAGGTTGAGGGTATACAAGTCATTCTCTTCAATGCACAAATTATGTTCTAACGCATACACAAATTCAACGATAAATAATGGGATACGGAAGAGTGAACGACATTCAGCGCGTACACAGGGTGCGACAAATAATCACATAGCGTGGAGTTATAGTCATAGCAGTGCGATAAAATAGGCTGTGCAATATGAATATTGGATAATGGGATGTGTAAGAGTGAGGAATAAATTATGAAGTATGAATGTTGGATAATGGCTTAGTGGATAATGAAAATTTGGAGTGCAAACTGTATGAACAGAGATGGTATTTAATTTGTCCCCATTTAGACTAGTGATGTAGCATGTGTAAATTTGACATGATTATTTATTTTCTTCTCTAGGAACAGAATCTCTTGATTCATTATTGTTGGCTGTATAGATGCCCTAATTGGTAAAAATGAGGTTGAAGTTGAAAGCATGTTCACTCTCATGGAAAGCTGTCAGCTCAAAAGAGGATTCCCATTTCACCTTCTGTCTGTTTCAGTGGTTGTTACGGTTAACTCTATCACATAATAATGAGCAAAGAGAATACTTCTAGGTCACTCCTCCGAGGCAAAACGTTTTAACAACTAAGCTACATTTCATCATTTCCACAATGTTTAACGAACAACACCTACACATAGCATCATCGCAAAACTATACGAGGCAGTGAAGGGGTAATAGGCCCTTCAACCTTAAGGCATGGTGGCCAATGACTAAAGTGATGGAATATGAAGAGAGATTCAATGGAAAATGGTCCAATTTGTTCTCTTTTCTAGAAACTTATCCTTCACTTTCAATGTCTAGGGACAAAGAATAGAAGGAATTGTAGGGACACACATGAATTCCTATCACAATCACAACCAGAACTACTTTATTAATGAGGACAGAGAAAGATATTTCTACAGACACATATATACACACACTGATTAAGTGCAATATGGTTGTTTAAGGGATAAATGCAAACACTGATTAAGGTTGTAACAATACACATATCTGACACAAATGTTACATTGAGAAAATATGCAAAGGAAACACCAGAGAGAATATCTTCTTGAAACTACATAGTTATTAGTACATCATTTCTCAGTGGAAGTGGTATTATTAGCAATGAGGAGAAAGTGTTAGCCGCCGTGTTGTGGTTTACCAGGAGCAGGTGGGATATAGGGCATTAGAGGAGTACCGTGCTGGATGGGTCCGTGTCTTATTGAAGCCTTCGAGTTTGGGACTGGATCAATGGGCCGGTAATCCTCCAGACTGAAACGATCTTCATCTTCGTCTGGTGTAGGAGGATGCCTATTCTCCTTAAGCTTCCTGCTTTTCAGTACCAATGCCATAGCATTGCTCCCTCTTGAAACCATACCTTGAATCATGATAAGATCAAAAATATGTTGAGGAAAATCATATGGATTAGGGCAAACATCAAGCAATAGCGAGGTGAAAATTCATCTTCAATACTAGATTAACTTGATGTGCTTTATCTATATGTGCATTATATACGTCTCTAAAAGAAAATAAATATATATTCTAGCAAAAAGATCAAATTTTTCACATAAAAAACCGTCAAGAAGAGCTTCTGTGGTCAATGAAGACCATAAATTTATGATATCAAAAGCATAAATTTCATTATTTTGAGGGGTAGATAAAGATTGATGGGATTGAGGAATTTTAAGTAATTGTTAATATACAGTAAAATTGAAATCCATATTTCAAAAATCCTTCCAAAATGTTACCTCAAAGCTCTAAATTTTAAACTCCAGCTATCAGATTCCATCAAAAATAATTCTGCAAACATAAATTATGTCTCGAATTCTATTTTTTTTTATGCTGTGTTTACTTTCAATGATTAACAATGATAACTGACTAAGAAAATGATTTTACCAATAAGATTAATAATTAGATATTCGATTCAAATAATTAATTGATTGCAATATCTGTTATCAAAATTAAACCATGCACCCAATCATTTTTTAAACAAAACTTTGCATTTACATGATCACCAAATTGCATATATTTTATCCAAAACGTTGCATGCAGAGACAATCAAATTTCCCAACAATCAAAAAGCATCACTAATCCGGATTATAACTTTAAATTCATTAATTCCCTTATCCAACAAAGCAAGTACTTTATTATCTATAGATTTTGGTAGATTAATTTTTTAATGCAAAAAAAATTATATAAAAAAAGAAAAAAATATCAGACAAAAGTTACCTGGATTTGAGCTCAATTTTTCTCCACAAGAAAATCCATGGTAAACAAAAGCAGCTGTCCCAATCAACAAGAGCAAACACAAGAATCCAAAACCTCTCATTTCAAAAACAGAAAAAAAAAAGTTTTCTCGACACGAAAATGCCAAAAAAAGGAGAAATTGCAGAAATTACAGAGAAAGAAACAAAGAAGCAGCCCCGACTTATATAACAAACTCAACCCATTTACAAATTTCTCTCGATTTCTTCTTCGATTCAGTCGACCGCGAAATCCGTAGAGATAAGGAGAAACAGCCCATACCCTAAAATTAATGAATACAGCAACAAAAATTGGGAGCGAAATAGCAATCGTGATAAATGATCATGTGAGCTTTCGCTGTCTATGGGATTTAATTTTCCTCAATTTTGCTGCACAAATTTGCAGAGGTGTAAATGTGTGAGGTGAAGGAATTCAATGCAAGATTGGTGTTTTGATAAAATACAACATGGCTATTTATTTCAACCACATTAAATCATGTTTAAAAATTATCTTTATCTTGGAGGATGTTGGGCTTGCATGTGGACTTGGCATTTTGCCATAGAGTAGAATTGAGGCAAATTTAATAAAATTGAAGAAGAATGAAGATAAAAACATAAAGAAACAAGGTTATTATGTAATCATCATATAGGAAGATAGAGTGAATTTGTAAAGCCTTTTAAAGGTCAGACAAAAATAATTTCAGATGCTGAAAACTAAGAATAATAAAAGAAACCAAGAGAAGGTAATTGCAGCATCCCAAGAATGGGAAAGGGTTTTTTGATTCCAACAAACATACAGTTGGAGAGCCACCATAACATCATACATTAGCCATCTCCAGTATCCCTTCTACATAAAGAAAAAACCCAAAAAGAGAAACCTATGTTTGAGTGTAGGGAGAAACATCATAGGACATTTACATGAAGATATTCACAAATTCTCCAATGAACAAGAGAAAATAGGATACCGAGTACTGTATAAGACAGCAAAATGGTATGATCTTCACAGCTCACACACACTGCATATGCATGTTGTTCAAAAGTCCAAAGCAGGAGCAGGTTAATTAAGATCAGCGGCAAAGCAAGGAGGAGCACTGCGCCCACTGGAACCTCCACGAACGCCCTTTTCTGCTTCTGGCGAGGTCTGCCTCGTTCCTCTTCAGCAAGTCCCATAAGATATGGACATCCTCGTACTCACATGTCCTCACGTCTTTGTGAAGTTTAATGAGCCCTGAAAGATGCCAAAACGACGCTAGGTATTTAGAAATAGCTTATATCTAGTGCAATCAATATACAAAGCTAATGTAACCACATTACACAGAATGAGAGAAAAATGGCATCTTTGATTTTACAAGAAGCAAAATTTGAAAGAACTAATTATGTCACAATTGTGCAATCTGTTTATGATAATAACTATGCTAATTTCACTCCTCTTGCCTTACTCCACCTTCCTCTACTTTAGGCATCAATTCACTGTTGGGAGTTCCATGCCATAGTTAAAAAGTGATGATACAGAGTTAAGCTCAATGAAGTTGAAGTGATGATACAGAGTTACTCTATTTGACAATAACTAACAACTCCATCATTCATCTATTCTTCATTTTAACATTTTTTATTTTTCTCTCACTTTTTAATCAAATTGGCTCCTCCTTAAATCAATTTACACCTACAAGCTACAACTAAACATATTTGAACTATTAATATTCTACATGCTCAATTTTGAAATAAATAAGAAAATAGGAGTAAAGGGAAGAACTTGGGGGAATTCCTAAATCAGAGAAGATTAAACCCTCGATAGCAACAGAATTTCATGAAAATTGAAAATTGGAAACAAACCTGTTTTACGAAATCCAAACCTTCTGGAGACTCTGCCCCAAACTTTCCGCATCGGAATCACCATTTTCTCCCACCAAATCACCTCCGTCATGACCATCTCAGTCTCAGATCAAATCAAACACACTCCACTCCACAAAAACCCCTGAAAAGTATTCAAAAATTATAATCAAACTAACCGAAACAACATCGCAATCTCAACCAACCTCACGCACAAACAAACCTCTGCGTGTGTGTACGGAAATTGGCCCCTCTCTGAATGAGAGGAGAGATGGAGCCTGGAGGATTGAATAAATGGTGATTGATAGCAGCCTGAATTGGTTTCCCGTTAGATTTCATTCATATAACTGCAATGGGGGACGCGTGTCAGTGTGTGAGTGGTGGGGGCAGATATTTCCCGCACCTAGTGTCCACGTGGAGGCCAGAGGTTGGGAAGCGTCGATATCGTTTGTGGACCTGTGTTAGTTTAAGGCCGCCCATTGCCGTCACTGCCATCGTGCTTTCAATTTCATAATTCTATAATATATTTATGGTTCTCATAATTTTATTTTTTATATATAGCGGTATTAAAGAAGAGCTTTTTTAATTGGTCATGTAGTTGACAAATTTGACATGTTTATCCCTACAGAAAGAGAGATACTTATGTCATCACCATTTTTTTATTTTTTAGTAATTGTTATTATTCGTCAATTTTATTTTTGTACATTTTAGTTTAATTTTTCAATGAATATTTGATTAGTGGCAAAGAGAAACCGCCCAAGGCCCAAAATAGTTATTTCTTCGCAAGCCCAAGATGAAGCCCTGTTTTCGAATTCTGACGCACCATTGTTGTCCGTACAATCAACCCAGAATAAAAAAGAAAAAGAAAAAGAAAAACTAAAACTACTATCAGCTGCAAAAACGAAATCTCCACCGGAGAATCCAAGCTTGTGATGTCGCAAGCTAGAGTGTACACTGACGTGAACGTTCATCGGCCTCGCCAATACTGGGATTATGAGTCTCTCGCCGTTCAATGGGGGTATTTCATTGCCGCTCTTCTATTTTTTGCCCAATTTTTGTGCAACTTTTCTACTACTATTATTTATGAGTTATAATTCATAGTTGATACATAAATTTATGATTGAAAGTTAAATGTTGAGTTAATTTTAGTTGGAGGTGTTTGTGAATGATTTGATTGAGATGTATGGTTTTGTATGCACATAATCATACATCTCGTTTTTTTCATTCATACTTGCCTTAGATTGATTGAGCATATGAATAAGGTTTTTTGGTCACATAAGTTACTAATTCCGGCTGGAGTTGATTAGAATGTTGCCGGGCAGTTAAAAATTGGACATATGTAGTAGCAACAGAGTGTTTGTTTTGGTCTCTTTCGAGCTTTAGCTGCTGTAAACTACTAGTAGTTGTTTTAGCTTGTTATAGGCCGGATATAAGGAGGTTAATACGTTAAGCACAACTCGTTCGTGTTGTTTTTGCTGTGTTTTATGATAATATCCTTTTGTATTTAAGTGTTGCTTTTAGATGTTTTTTGTTGTTTCGGTTACATGATTGTGCTTTCTGGTTTATTTAGAGATCAAGATGATTATGAAGTTGTTCGAAAAGTGGGGAGGGGAAAATATAGTGAGGTCTTCGAAGGTATAAATGTGGCAAATAATGAAAGGTGCGTCATCAAAATTCTCAAACCAGTCAAGAAGAAGAAGGTAATTTTGTATTTTTTTTGTCGGGTGCCGGTAAAGGGAAGAATGTTGATGGAATTTTTAGTTAGGTGCCTACTTAGGTTTCAGTATTATGCATAAACTCTCTACAGTGGTCATATATCTGCATCATGTTATCTCTTTTAATGTATTTTATACATGTCCTGTTATAGCTTTATTGAGAACTACATGGAGATCTTCTTTGAAATTTATTAATTACATTAGTTTGGGTCCTCCAAGACGGATAGTTCCTTTTGCCTTATGCTATATAAAACATTTGTTGCAAGGATTATTTTTTGGAACTTCATTTAGTTTAACTTTGGGGCTGAAAGAACTAAGAAGTTCAAATATCAGTATGCAACTTCTTTGTAGACAAAATTCTTTAAATTTGATGATACACTCTCTACTCTGTTGGCTTCTTTTTAAGTTAGATCTGATCAAAGTAGTAAATTTTAAATTCAATCTCTATATAATTCTTTCCACATATCGGAATATAAGAAGTATCGGGGATATGCAATAGCACATCCTTATTGCTTATTTGCCTACAATTGTAGTGAATGTTGATTGGTAACTCTTTTTCAAATGATGCAGATAAAGAGGGAGATTAAGATACTTCAAAACCTTTGTGGAGGTCCAAATATTGTGAAGCTTCTAGATATAGTTAGAGATCAGCATTCAAAGACGCCTAGCTTGGTGTTTGAATTTGTGAACAACAATGACTTTAGAACCTTGTACCCAACATTGACTGATTATGATATACGCTACTACATTTACGAGCTTCTGAAGGTCTCTTTTCTATCTTATTAATATTTCCTATACATGGAATTTTGTTATTTTGTACAGTATCTCTTTTTTCTTGTTAGGTTTTGTTTTATTATTCATTTATTTGTCAATGATCATTTTATGCAGCTTATAGCTGGGTTGTTGTGAATCAATGTATTGTTCCTGAATAGGAATTGCTTTGAGAATCTGAGATATTGGAGTATTGCCTCACTGCTGTGTGATTATGGAAGTATGCATTATTGTTTCCTCTTGAGAAGATTTCATCTCTCAATTATAAGTTATTTTATATTCTAATAACTATTAGGTTGGTCCTGCCAGGGTATTTCATGTTTGAACGTTTTGTAAGTATCACGTGATTATGCAAAAGCTCCCGCTTCATGATCATAGATGAATATGCAGTACCTTAGTTTTTTGTTTTTCTTTCCCCTCTAATATATGTAAGACGCATCTATTTGCTTTTAGTTATGTGCTGTTTTATTCTATTGGAAAATTGAGTCACAATTTTGCATCGATGATGAAATTCCAGGGTTTGGGAACTTGATCTGCTATACAAATCTACTTAGTTACAGCATTGGCTTATAGCGTTCTATACAGGCATATCCAGTTGCACTGTAGAATGGCAAGGCTATTTATGACCTGCAATATTTTAGTCCCTTATCTCCTCTTATAACTTGCAACTTGTTAATATATGCTTATTGTAGATGACTTAGCATTTAACTCACTTTTCAGCAAGGGTCACATAATCTACTTCCAGGATGACTGCAATACCAAAAGCACAAGCACTAGTTCTTGCACTGAATTCATTTTATACTTATTAAATGATAGCTTTTATTTTATTGAACTTGGATTCTATTTCGTGTATTTATTGTATCTTTTGAGCTTTTGTATGCAACTCTGATGGTGTTTGGGTTAATCTTCAGCAGCTACCATCATACCATGTTGATTTGTGCTAATCTTATGGTTGATCGGGTGGTTATACATTCTGGATGACAATTGTTATATCAAGTTTATTTTTTCACCTGGGTAGGTAGATATTCTGGTAGTTGGTGGCCTGGTTTAAGAGATTATTTTGTATCCAAATATGCAGGCTCTCGATTATTGCCATTCACAAGGGATAATGCATAGAGACGTGAAGCCTCATAATGTGATGATTGATCATGAGTTGCGGAAACTTCGGCTGATAGATTGGGGGCTTGCTGAATTCTATCACCCTGGCAAAGAATACAATGTCAGAGTGGCTTCAAGGTCTTCAATTTAAATTTTTTAAGTTTTAGTCCTTTTAAATTTGGGTTGGGACCAGGGGAGCTGTAATGTTGAAAAAGGTCATGGCCATGCCAACATCCTTAGCAATCCCACATGAGCTGCTTTTTCTTCTGAGTTTTTCCTGAAGTTTGGCTGATCCAGAAAATAATGTATTTAATCCTCTCATGTTGCTCCGAAAGCCTGTGTTGAATTGTGTTACTAACTTGTGGCATTTTGTCTTTGGAATTATCCTCAGATATTTTAAAGGGCCTGAACTACTTGTGGACTTGCAAGACTATGACTACTCTCTAGACATGTGGAGTCTTGGTTGTATGTTTGCTGGGATGGTAAGAATTAGTTTTTGTTTACTTGATCTGTATTTGCTATAGTTACAGTTGCTGGACAATAATATTCTTCCAACTTGCAGATTTTTCGTAAAGAACCATTCTTTTATGGTCATGATAACCAAGATCAGCTTGTCAAAATTGCCAAGGTACATTTACTTTCTAGATTTTCCATCATCCTGGATAGTTATTTTCAAAAAGAGTTGATTGCTTACCGGGCAAATTGCATTACTTGCTTTGAAGTAAACATATATGATTTATCTTCTTTTATTGCTCTTTTAACGCATGGCATGGCATTATGTGTTACATTGGTTGGTGATTGAGGACTACACGGTAACAATTTAAACTTTTTGATCACGAGGTTCTAGAATTAGAGGGTTTTGTACCATTATCGGTCTGATGCATTCATTCTAGGGCTGTTTATGCTGTAAATATGTCAAACTTGATAATTGAAGATTATTTTCTCTTGGTAATAAAGGTATGCTTTTTTTTATTAACTTTTGACTTCACAGGTCCTTGGTACAGATGAGCTGAATGCATATTTAGACCATTACCATCTTGAGCTGGATCCTCAACTTGATGCTCTTGTTGGAAGGTAGTTAAAAGCATATTTTTTCTCTTGTTGATTATGCTGAATGCAGTTATCTTCTCTGTATGGTTCAATGAGTTGATACATGCAACCAATTAATATGCACACTGGCTTGAGTTAAGATAATTTATTGTTGTCGACTTGTCGTTTTTCCACAGGCACACTAGGAAGCCCTGGTCGAGGTTTGTTAATTCAGACAATCAACATCTCATCTCACCAGAGGTTATTTAGTCTTTGAAAACTTAAGAAGATTTTCTTTCTATTTCTCTTGTAAGTTGTAAGACTAACATTTCTGTTGATTTCTTTGGTTTCACAACGCGTTGAGCAGGCTATAGATTTTCTGGATAAGCTTCTCCTCTATGATCATCAAAGTAGACTTACAGCCAAGGAAGCAATGGTAAGTATATGGCTTCTGTCTTCTATTTCTGTTACTTTCCTCTTCCAAAATTCTAAAATATTCTAATTAGTGCGGTTGTCATAATAAAAGAGAAATTTTGATGATGTTTTTTTGGCTCCATGTCTTTGTTTCCCAGAGGCTGCATCACATTTTTTGATGATGTTTTTTTGGCTCTTCTGCAATTAGCACTGTTGTAAAACACTCTTGTCACTCTCTGTTACAGGCTCATCCATACTTCAACCAAGTGCGGGCTGCTGAAACTAGCAGGACGCGGATGCAGTTGCAGTAGCTCGAATTCTCACATTCTCCGGTTTCATATAATCGTTTCTAATATGGCACCGAAGGGTCAGGCTGAAATCCAGTTTCATGCCTTCATTCCAAAATTTTCCAACATTATCAAAAGATTGTACAATATAAATCTCTACTTAATTGTTACACCAACTTTGTGGATTTTAGTTTATAAAATCAGTGCATGTTTTATTATTTACTGATCCATCTTCTCAAATTTCGATATATAGAAAACTGCCCAAATCTTTAGATGTTATGGGAAATTTTGGAAAAGTATCAAACATCAACTGTCAACAGTTGTGATATAAAAGGACAGAGGAGGGATATAGAGTGAGAAAATATGACCTTGTTTCAGATTTTCAAGACACTAAACAATCAAAAGTTTAGGATATTATCTCAGCAACAAAACTGAAACAGCTTCAAAACATTGACAGACTTGAGATATAGTTGAAACCCATTTCACCGGTAGCTTCTCGTCACTTCTTCAGGTGGGGGAAACAAGTATAGGCATCGGCCTTCGGATGCTTTGCCTCTGCGTGTTCTCTGCATTTCACCTCCGAAGTAGTGCAGATGAAAGTTTGCATACAAACCTTGCACTGCAATTTAGGACCAGCAACAATGAGGTTAATACATGAACCGGCACGAAAATGGTCAACGCTATTCTGGATTTTAAAAAAATGCACGAGACTAGCGACATTATCAAACCACACTGTTTAGAACCTACAGTAATGGATCATGTTAAGTTCATCCAAATATGCACCTACTTTCCCAGCCACTACTCGACGAGACAAGTTGAAACAACTAAGAAATGTAGTCCGTCAAGAGATTCATTTCCCGAGCTTCAGTAAAATAGACCATTAGATGAGAGAAGTTGATACTTCACAAGACAAATGAGCTTGGCCGTCTATCTACAATATCAAGATCCAAGATAAATTGTGGGTTGGACTTGGAGCAGCGTTGCAGCACAAAACACATAGTCCATCTTCTGAACCAAAACTAAAACTTAGAAAGGCTCTAATCGGATTCGGATTCGGATTCGGATCAAATCAGAACCAATTTGCTCTAGCATTTTAATGGGCACTTATCAAACTCAAGATTTATCATATATTCATATGTAATCAGAAATCAGAAAATATTTATGCAAAACATACTATTCAGACATATATCATGAAAACTAATTAACTCTGGACAAAAAAAATAGAAGTAAAATAGAGAAAAAGATCAGGGTGTCACATTTCATATTGAATCAATAGCACTAATCAGGAGCCATAACACTCAGCAGTAATTTTTCAGTTCACCAAAAATTCACAAAAACCAACAATAGGAAACCACATAAAAATCAGACAAGACATTATTCGGCACATAAAAACCCGGAAATGCAAGCAAAATAAACAAGATATCACAATAACTCAGATTAATCAGCAATAAACATAGTAAGAATAAGATTTATACAAAAAACAATAATAATAAAAAAAACCGGGATGGTCAGAGCCTTCTTGTTAGTTTCGAGCTGACTTCCTGCACAGAATCCGATCAATTATATAAAAATAATAAAAAAAATTAAAAAAAGGAAAAATAGATCAGCTTCCGATCCCTACCATGAAAATCGAAACACTAATAAAAGTGTACAGAAATGTGAGGTACCTTTCTGGCCTTTGAGCTTCTCCATATTTCTCTCTCTAGCCATCTTTGCCTTCTGGCCATTGCCGCCACCCATGGCTTCTACCTCCTTCCTCTCTCTGCCTCTCTCCCTCTTTTTTCTTTTTCTTTTTCTTTTAGGAAATTTAAAACATTTATTCTTCCTATTTATCATAGCTCATTTTTCTCTTGCGCATAATTTTATTAGTAGTAATTGAAATAGAATCTTAAAAAAAATACTCGTAGCCTCTTTTCAACTTTCTATAATAGAAATTCACGCCTTATTTCGAAAGTCGATGGAATTTAATCTCAAGTCTTGAATCAAATTTGTATTTTGGTCATATATTTAAAATTATTTTTGGCATTTACTCTAGATTCTAATGAATACGATTAATAGATAACATGAAGATATGTGTTCCTCCTTGATAATGCTTTCTTTCTTATAAGTATTTGTGTGTTGTTTTCTTAACTATTTGGAACTTCTTATATATTTAAAAAGGCATTAATCGTAGCATTCGGTATAGTTGCTGCATCATACATCGGTTTTACACATTGCTTATATTGCTACAAATCAATGTATGAACTATGAAGCAAAACAAGTACTTACTTAGTAGGAGTATTTGATTTTGGGACACTAATTTCTGGATTCAAATACTACTTATTACATAAATTATTATTTTTCAGAAAGTATACTCATAAGTCATAACTATATTATTTAGCAAATTCAAATTTTATGGGCTGGAATACCCTCCATCACCGCCACCGCCACCGCCATGAGCAGCAGCATTTTCAGGCATTACGGAAGCGGAAAACCTTGCCGCCATAGCAGCTCCGGTACCGCCGTAATTACGAGACAGGATCACAACAATAAAAACAGCCCACCAAGAAACTACATCACGCCTTTCCATGACTGCCAAAAAAACAGAGAAGAAGGATGTTGTAGTGGTAAATGGCGGCGCATTCCCATTATACATATATATAGAATCATGGCGATTGAGTTGTAGGTGTGGAGCATGCTTCATCACTTTGGTACTAAACGCATTCCGCACACAAATGCTGATTTTTATAATTATAAACACTCATTTACTCCACTAATTCTTTTATTTACCTAGGATTTATTATTTTAAAATAATCTCTAACCTATATTCATATAGTATTAATTTTATAATAAAATATGAGTGAAATGAGTTAGTAGAAGTGTAGTTTACTTATTATTTATGATAAAAAAAAAAGTGAAAGTGAACAATTAATGGGGGATAACCAAAAAAAGCAAAAGTTGACAATTAATAGGGAGTAAAGGCCAAAACTGGTCCTGAACATATGCCCATTTTTTTATTTTGGTCCTAAACTTTATCTTTTGAATTTTTTGGTCCTGTACACTTGAAATCGGATCACAATTGGTCCTCCGTTAACAATTCCGTTAATATTTAACGATCAATGATTTTAATCACAATTTTGATCAACCTAAGCAATTTTTAATGGAATTACCAACTCCTAATCATAATCTTAATTATTTTAAGGATATATGGAGACGTTTAATCATAACCCTCTCTAAAAGTAGTACTCCCTCTGTCCCAAGGTATTAGACCAACTTTTCTTTTTGGGGTGTCCCAACATATTAGACTCATTTCCTTTTTTAGCAAAAAACATCTATCTTATTTTATTCTCCATCTACTTTTTTCTCTCTTCTCTCTCCTACTTTTTCCCTCTCTCATACTTTACTCTCTCCACTTTAACTATTTAAATATCAATTCCTTAAATCATGTGCCAAAAAAAAGTGAGTCTAATACTCCGGGACGGAGGGAGTATATACTCCACATTAATATATTTGTGCTTGCCGGAGATGTCTAATGCGGTGAGGTTGCAGGCCTCGAATCCAGTCGCGCTTCGCTCTAGCTCCCGCGGAAATGGCGGCATTGTTTCCCCTCCTACCCGGCTGAGTCTCCGGCTTCCCGCTCCCCGCCGCGCTTCTTTCACTCCTCTCCGTCGAGTATGCTACGTCGGAGCCCTCCGCCGCCTCGCAGCTCACTGCCGCCGTCGGATCTCCGCCTCAGTTGACCCTCTCTCACCGCCACATTCAATTCCTCAGTCTCACCGCCTGCGCCGCACTCTCCATTTCTATCTCTCTCTACCTGAATTTGATAAATTTGGGGAAAATCTACGTACCCAGCTTGTGATTGATTCATTGCATTTTGGTTGGAGATTGCTGGCTGCGTTGTTCAGCTAACCTATTGAACTGATTGATGAATATCTCCACATTTTGAAAAATTAGGGTTCTTCGCTTCCTTTGTTTGATGTGTATTTTCTTTAGTTATACAAATTTAGGAATGATTAAATAATTAAAAATTGCTTAAGTTGGTTAAAATTGTGTTTAAAATCGCTGCCTGTTAAATATTAACGGAATTGTTAACGGAGGACCAATTGTGATCCGATTTCAAATGTACGGGACCAAAAACTTCAAAAGATAAAGTATAGGACCAAAGTCATAAAATGAGCATATGTTCAGTACTAATTTTGGCCTATACTCATTAATAGGGGTACATAAAATATGAATAAAATAGATTCGAGTAGCAATTTTCGGTTACATCAGTGTTTATATATTATAACAATAGATTATATTAAAATAGTTAATTAATATATTTAAGAATCATAATGTTAGTCTCGAGTTATAGTTGAATTGACAAAAGGTGAAATTTCAAGCTCAACCCATCATCCAAAATAATTTTTGGCCTGTTCCGAACAAACAAAAATACAAAATATTCCATTCAATTTTCACATAGATTAAGAATGCATTTAATGTTAAGAAAAAGTTTTAAGTGTAAATATTCTATTTTATGCCCTTATGTATTACTCCCCATTTTATTTTCTTTAGTTACATTTATGGACATCCCACAAATGGAACAATAGTTATTGGGGACAGATTTAGACGGGTTCGAGGACAACCGGCCCTATCGCCAGCTCACAAGAGTCGAAAACTCCATTGAATTCGGTATTTGGAGCTCCTGCTAACCCCAGTGTGGCTGTTTGCCAAAACCCGAAAGAACTGACCTATTTCCGACCATCGTCTGCTTTCCTACTACCAGCGACGACCGCCACACACAAAATTATATTCTATGAATACATACAAATTTGCATGACTTGAGATCTTGCAAGAATTCCACTCAGGAGAATCTTATCACAAAAGCACAAAAGTGAGGGCACTATCCTAATCTTTTCCCCTGTTATATGCCAATAATTCACTTAAAACACACAAGCACCATGATTTTGCTATTCATGTAACATAACATCGTGCCACAATTCCCAAAAGAAAAAATGAATGCCTATCAAACTAAGAGGCTGACAGCCCCTCTCCCACAAACAGCCTATCAAACTAAGAGGCTGACAGCCCCTCTCCCACAAACAGTCCAATCACATCTCCCATAAAATGTTTGCAAATTCTTGAAAATATTCAATCTGTTGAGAAAGGACCACTCGTAGGATTTAAGCCACTCAAAATTCTAGAATGCAAAAGGGATCACATCAGCCAGTTGTTCTGATGAAACCACCCATGTTTCCAATAACATGAAACATCAAACCGTCCAAATCACCAAAACAGGGCATATAGTTATAACTTACTATTATACAAACTTACAAGTAAAAATACAAAAGACAAGAATGCCATTACAAAATAGGGAGAGAGACCAAAAGTAATGATGCAAAAAGATTCTTATTATTACATGATTGTAGATGAATAATGGAATCTTATACCAATGGAATCATCTCTCTCCAATTGCTTCTAACTTAATGTGGGACCAGATTATGACTATATATGTATGTATGACTACTTGGAAGCTCTCCACACAAAAGAAGTGATTGGCAGTATGAGTGTATCAATTTAAGACACAAAACACATATCTCAAACTCTTTGGAGAACTTACATGATGTCTGTGCTTATTATCCTCACACTTGTGTTTCTTTGTCGCTCCTTAGTTGATGCAGAGATTTTGCATCAGCAGACGAAGAAGACGACATTCATAGTTCACATGGACAAGTCGAGCGTGCCAGAAAGCTTCGACAATCACCTGCAGTGGTATGACTCTTCTCTGAACTCAGTATCACAAACTGCCAGCAAGCTCTACACCTACAACAACGTTGTCCATGGATACTCGGCTCGCCTAACAGCAGACGAGGCTCGGTTGCTTGAAGAGAAACCGGGAGTCCTCTTGGTTCAAGAGGATAAGAGATACGAAATCCACACCACCAGATCACCTGAGTTCCTCGGAATCCTCAACAGTGATGAGTCCAGCACGCCAAGTGACGTGATCATTGGCGTGCTGGACACAGGGGTTTGGCCCGAATCAAGTAGCTACGATGATAAGGACATGGGCCCGGTCCCTCCCGGCTGGAAGGGAGCGTGTGAAGCAAGCAGAACCTTCATCCCGTCGAGCTGCAATCGCAAACTGATTGGCGCAAGGTTCTTCTCGCAAGGGTATGAAGCAGCATACGGACCAGTAGACGAGACTAAAGAATCCAGATCCCCAAGGGACGACGACGGCCATGGAACACACACGTCGACCACAGCAGCTGGATCAGCCGTGGTTGGAGCAAGTCTCTTCGGCTATGCTGCAGGCACAGCACGCGGAATGGCCAAGCACGCGAGAGTGGCAGCGTACAAAGTATGCTGGCTGGGAGGATGCCTCAGCAGCGACATACTAATGGCGATGGACAAGGCAATCGAAGACGGTGTCCACATCCTGTCGCTGTCACTTGGTGGATCAGTCAATGACTACTTCCTAGACACCGTTGCAATCGGAGCGTTTGCAGCAGCGTCTAAAGGAGTTTTTGTCTCATGTTCAGCCGGGAATGGAGGGCCGCGTCCAGGTAGCTTGTCTAATGTCGCGCCATGGATAACTACAGTGGGGGCTGGCACGATGGACCGGCAGTTCCCATCGTATATCACCCTCGGAAACGGTAGAAAGCTAACAGGGGAATCACTCTACAGTGGGAAACTATTACCTGTCTCATTAGTCCCATTAGTTTATGCTGGCAATATCAGTAAAGCATCCAATGGTAATCTCTGCATCGAAGGAGGCCTAATCCAGGAAAAGGCCAAGGGGAAGATCGTGGTGTGCGACCGAGGGCTGAACCCGAGGGCACAGAAAGGTCTCGCAGTTAAAGAGGCCGGTGGGATCGGGATGATTTTAGCAAACACTGAGGCATTCGGAGAAGAGCTGGTTGCTGACGCGCATTTTATACCCACAGCAGCAGTAGGCCAGGCTCCAGGCGAGGAGATAAAGAAATACGCCTTTTCAGAAGCGAATCCGACTGCCACAGTTGCATCTGGGCGCACCCAGCTCGGAGTCCAGCCATCACCTGTCCTGGCAGCATTCAGCTCAAGAGGTCCAAATCCAATCACACCTGATATACTGAAACCTGATTTGATAGCACCGGGTGTGAACATACTTGGTGGTTGGACGGGAAAGGTCGGTCCGACAGGATTGGCTGAGGACACCCGGCACGTGGACTTCAACATAGTTTCTGGCACGTCCATGTCCTGCCCTCACATAAGCGGACTAGCAGCGCTCGTTAAGGCCGCCCATCCAGAATGGAGCCCTGCAGCTATAAAATCAGCACTGATGACGACGGCTTACAATAGATACAAGAATGGAGAAAGGATAAAAGACATTGCAACTGGAAAGCCATCCACACCGTTTGGTTATGGTGCTGGACATGTGGACCCTTTATCCGCGCTACACCCTGGTCTAGTATACGATGCAACGACCAGCAACTACGTAGATTTTCTGTGTGCCATAGGATACAGTTCTAGAATGATAAAGCTCGTCGCGAAGCAAGAATATCAATGCAAGGCGGGCGTGAAATACAGCGTCGCAGATCTTAATTACCCGTCTTTTGCTGTTCCACTTGAGACGGCCTCAGGGCCTCGAGGTGGAGGTGGTGGTGGTAGTAGCGCGCTGACATTTGTCAAATATACGAGGAGCCTGACAAATGTGGGAGATCCAGCAACTTATAAGGCCTCGGTCTCTCAGGAAACGGATTCAGTCACGATCAAGGTTCAGCCGGAAGTGCTCAGCTTCAGCGCTCCCAACGAGAAGAAGACTTACACGGTGACATTCGCTGCAACGTCTATGCCCTCAGGAACAAGCAGCTTTGCTCATCTGGAATGGTCAGATGGGAAGCACACTGTTGGTAGCCCAATTGTGTTTAGTTGGACATAGTAGTATCAAGCAATAATGATTTGATTGTGAGACATATACATTCCAAAATGCATACATCATTTTCTTTAAAATCTTGCCACTAGATCTCCTCTAGAAGCTAACTGCTTCCCCAAATGTAATGAATAAGCATAGCACATTGGTTTAATTAAAATAGCAATGAAGCTATTAAAATTGCAACTGTTATTGTAGGTCTTTCCCCAAGAAAGGGAGACCTTCCGAAAATTCTCAACAGCCCGAGTCAAGCCCGGGCAGGCCGAAGAGGGGGTTTGGAAATAGTTTTCAACCAGCAATAGACGCGCCTCAGTTAGAACCTCGCTAGCTGCGTCATTGCCCCAAGCGCAAAGATACTTTTCCGGTTCCACTTATTCGCCCTTTTATACAACAAGCTACACTCGCATTTTCAGTGTAACAGCCGATGTGGGATAAATAGTATGCCTACCTCCCGAGCAAAATGCTGTAGCATGAGCTTCCATTAGTGGCATCTCCAATTGCCGATGGATTCCTTTTGGTTCTCCGACATCACCGCGCCGGCGGCTGTATGACTAAACATTCTCATTTATTAGACCATTGTGATCCAATTTATAGTAATTTAATTCTAATTAAATTTTTAATTGATTTTAGTTATACAGTACATACATACTACTAATCGATAAAATAATGCTTTAAAAAGTTATGAACATCATCAGAATTTTAATCGCATGTGAGAGTAACACATGTCAATCAAAATTTATGATAAATGCCAATATTTCCTAAATTAAAGATAATTATGAATCTATGATTAATTGGAGAGCATAGTCTACAATAAAAAAGAATTTCAATTAAAAAAAAAAAAAACGCACAATCATTTTGACCGCAGACACCAAGAACCGAAAACGACACCGTTGTATTTAGATGATTGCAAAAAGGAAAAAACCTCTTTCTCCGTAGTTGCAGCTTCACGATACAACAATTGTTATTCCCAAATCCAGAAAAAGACCGCCGTTTTCCCACAATTCCGTTTTCTCATTCAATTACACCTCAATTTTGTCCCGGTAGATTGATCTGCGCCAGCTAGGGCTTTGCTTATTGTTTTCTGGGCATCTTTCATTTGCGCCAGTTTTATTTTTAGCTCCAATTTGTAGATTTAATTTAAGGGCCTGTGTTTTTGGGTGAGAAAATGACATCCACATTTGATAGATGGGAAAAGGATCCGTTTTTCTCTGCTGCAGAGGACGTTCAGGAATCTGCCGACAGGTGCCTTCAACAACTTTCCTATTTTTTTCATTTTTTCTCTATTGTTTTGTGGTGGTGAATTTTTAAATTGGGCAATTCTTCGGTTGGTGTAACTGATCGAATTTATCAAATTAATTGTGAAGGATGGAATCGACATATAGAACATGGATTCATGCCATCAAGGAGCCCTCCGGTTCTTGGAATTTGGATGAGCTTCGGAGAGATCTTCAGAGAAATCATGGCACAACCAAGTGGCAGGTTATTTGCTTATGTTATATGATTGAAATGATTTATCTCTGTAAACTTGTAGTATTGTGTAGCGATATGTTTTCTGCTTTACGTATTCGAAAGGTTGCGGATTGCAGTTGGAAGAATTTGGACGTGCTGTAAGATCGAGTTACCCTGGTAGAAGCTCGGCCGATGATGCAAAGGATAGGCATAGAAATTTCATTGTTGCAATTGAGAATCAAATCAAAAAAGTTGAAACCTCTTTGAATGAATCTACAGTACGACAAGGCAAGCCTCCGTTGCCTTGGGTGCGGTTGGATGAAGGAGAACGAAATGAGCTTGCACTGTTTCTTTCAGGACAATCATTATCTTCCCCGAGTAAACTCTATGGAAAGCATCATGCTAGCCCTAGGGTGCAGGGGCAGGAAAATTTGCGTGAGGCTGATCAACAAGTGAATAATGAGTGTTCGAGGAGTTCATCTCATTTGGTTGAATTGGCTCAAGTAGAGGGTAAGGGGGACAAGTTTGCAGGTCATCGGAGGACAGCTAGTGCAAGTGCAGACATTAGCTCATGGAAGATTGTGGTAGCTGATGATGCTCTGCACGATTCATCTAGTGCAAAACCTGATCGTCCACCACGAAAGATACCTAGTTTTTCAGGATTCTTAAATACCATGGAATCATCCATGTCGCAGTTGAAGTGGTCAAAGAACGGTTACAAGAAACTAAAGCTTACTGATGATGGGCCTCAGGAGGCTGGAGCCTCAAATCTGACTAGAGTTAGTAATCAATTATATCTACTATTATCTTCTATACTTGTTAAGTTGTTATCAATCTATGTATAACTGAGTTGCTAATTTGATCATAACTTTCTTTGTACATGAAGGGGATTACTACATGCTATGAGAAGAGTAAAAGTTGCCTTGAAGGCTGTGATGATTATGAAAAGCAATGGTATGGTTGGTATGGTACTATCCAGAGACAGCTTCAGAGATCCCAGTATCATGTGCAATATAGCCGGCCTGTACAATTCGTTTTCTCCGTCATTCTCATATTCTGCTTACTTGGTGAGCCTCCTGATTAGCTTGTTTCTATTTGATAGTGTCATTTCTGGTAATGGTTCAGTTGGGGTACTTAAGATTTGATCGAATCTGCAATTTGATAATGGTTTTTTAGATGTCTTATTGTGTTATTGACCCTTCTCCTTGAGTTATAGGTTACACAGTATAGTACTAGACTAGATTAATCCCCCTCTCCACTTTGCTGTATGAAGTGTACATATGAGATTATTCATTACCTGTCACATTAAAAGTTCATGATAACCTTGTCAAATTTTGTCCTGATATTACACATCATAGTCCTGGATTAAATGATGCAAATTATCTGGTACTATGAATGAACTACAGTCCAAATTTTTCATCCATTTTTCTACAAGGTAGGGAACATATGTAATTTTGTATCATAATTTGCTCTTTTTTGTTAGTCACATGCTTCATGCAAACGATTGGAGTTGCTTAAAATTTTGTGAAAATGTGTAGATCATTTATTGAGAATTGGGAAATATAGATTGCTAGAAGTCTGGATCCCCAAACAGTAGTTCCAACTTTTCCTGAATTAATTTAAAGTCTTAACATTTTAAATTTGTAGACAGCATGTTAGCTCTTCAAACTAAGATTATGGCACTGTCTTTATATCATTTTTTGGCTTAGAAACAAGTGTTTATGGTGCTGCCAATAATTACAATTTTGTTTTGTTTATACTTTATAAAGAAATTAAATAGTACTAGGATTACACGCATTATGAACCAAGAAATCAAAGAAATGGAATCTAGGTGAATATGAAATCCATGATTATATCTCAGCATACTTCTTTTCTTGAATACTTAAAAAAAGATGCAGTGTGTTTTTCGAACTACAGTAGTAGATCCATGCAAATGTTTTGTGTTTTGAAATAAGAGCTCGCAGCGAATCCATACATGAATCATGAAAACTGCTGATGTGTATATAGAAACTGCAATGTTTAAATTCACCTTGAATTGCTGCTTATCTTCTGTACTATGTTGCATTTCCTAGTACTATAATTGGTCTGTTCTGTCTATAACTCTGTAATTGTGCTTTAATATAAACTATACTTATTGTGTTATTCAATCTGCAGTTTTATTGGTTTTGCGTTCAATCTGAGGAGGAGCTTCGTTTCTCCATTCTAATTCATGATTCATCTATGGAAAAGATCGAGTGGGCAATGGCTTCACCTGCCTACCCTAAATAGATGATACACTGCATTCATAGAACTATTTGATAGAACTGTAATCTAGCATTCATGCTTATGGCAACACCATGAGCAGGTCCCACTACCCTGTTTTGTTTCTTGCGTGTTGTAGCTGATAGAGCTCGTTGTACCATTATATCTTTGAAGCTGCTGCTTTTGTACCGATATGTTGTAGTATCAATCTGTGTGTTGTAGCTGATAGAGCTCGTTGTACCATTATATCTTTGGAGCTGCTGCTGTTGTACCGATATGTTGTAGTATCGATCTATGTAGCCTTTTCCACGGCAGAAACTTACTGTCATTTTCGCTTCTGTTGTCTCATTGGTGTCATGTATCGAAGACAGCTTGTATATAAATTTTTGTGACTTCTGTATAGTCCAGTTCTGGACATCTACATATACATATGTTTGAACTAGAAAACAGCATTATCGTATAGTTATCTAATGTTTTATATAGAAAGGCAAGTTTTTGAGATGCTATTTTATATGCTGCAGGCTTTGCAATAATACCTTTTATAAATATCATGTTTAATACATTAGAAATCAGCTGCCAAAAATAAGACTATAAGTGCAACACAACATGATGAATCCTTTCTGTGCCAAGCAAATGACATACGAAATCAAACTATTCATTAAATTTCCAAACTACAAAAACTTTTGGAATACAATGGAAGGTAAAAGTACTTTTTCTACTACTCCTTTGACAATTTTTTGACATCTCATTCTTCACCATGTTTATTGGCAAATTCGACACCTTGGAATGTTAAACCGGGACTATAGTACCAACTGCCATAAGCCGCACCAAATCCCCACCCAAGCCCCAACCCGACACCACAGCCACCACCAACAATGACATAGTAAGTAGCATATTCTTGCAAGATTTTACCTGCACCAAGTCCAAAGATGTTCAAGGGTGCACCTGAAAGAAAGAGTGACGCAAGTTCAAGAAAATATCTTCTTTCTTGCTGCATGACCAGCGCAGAATATAAATATATCCATGTCTAATAAAAGTTACTCCCTCTGTTCATATAAGACCTTATTTTACATTCTTTTTCTGGAAATGTGACGAAATCTATCGCTGCCTAGACAAGCATTCTGCATTCTGATGAATAAAGCAAGGTAATGGTTTCTACATGTCTCAGTCACTATGTCATTTGATACCATATATTACCATTTCCATATCATAGGAAATTGCAATCTGGTTTGAAATCACCCATCATGAGTCGTACGAACCTATGGATCAGGTTTCGTTTGAGATGGAGATACAAGGAACATTAGTTGACCATGCAGGTTGAGTAAATGATAAACAGTGATCTATAAATTGCACCCAAGCAGCTTATTATTTTCTACGAGAGGTCTGTCCTAATTCTTTGTTCATATAACAGCACTAATTAATCTCTAGTAAGTTGGCAAAGCAACGGACCACATACAGTTACTACCTTAATGTGCAGCAATTCAAAGCCGGGATGTGGAACACCGTGTACGATTCATGAAGTAGAAATAACTAGCAACGAAAGCGGAACGTCTTCAGACATTTAAATGCACGAAAAATCTAAACTTGACAGGCTTCACGAGCTTAATAGCATCATAACAAGTTGGATGAATGATGAAATTAAGAATTTTCATATATTTTTAGTATTTTTGAATTTTTTAGAATTTTCGTAAACAGTGAATTACTATCAGATGTTTTTATTTCGGTCCACTTTTAACACTTTATTTGATACTCCATTAAACATGATTTCTACCAGTAAGCGTGGACCATGTTTTAGTGTTTGCCCCAACTTAATTAATCAATTTTCATTACTGTACCAAACGATGTTAATATAATCATTGTAATTTGTTTATGACCAATAGATATATACTATTTTCTACTATTATATATTGTCAGTTGCTTAACACGTTTTTTGGGTATTAAAAATTAGCCTCAACCTTAATAATAAACTAGGTTCATTTAGTGTGTCGTCATTATCAAATTCAAATGTGTATCGTTGGTTTTAATAAAAAGGGCCATGCACTAGAGTAATGATGAGCCATCTCCACACTCAAACGCAATTAAATACTAGTATATGATTAGTGCTTGTATTATCATAATTAACTTGGAACTATCGATTTAGCCATACTCAAGCTTCTATATTTATCATTCTAGGCTTTTATTTGATTAATCTACACATATTAGTATTACTAACCATATTATTGTCAAATAGTTGATTGGGCGACAAGAAGGAACTAAAACATCATTTCCTCACAAATTTAAACATATCTGTAAAACTCCCTTTCTGCAGAAGCTCTCATTGCAATAATCATAACCCACCCAACCACGCTTAATCATCATCACTCCATATTTCCCACTCCTAGTTTTCCAATTCACACACACACTCCAAAACTCTTAACTCAAGCTCATCCAACATAAAGATAACAATTAAATTTAGACAAAAAGGGAACTTTTGCTAATTGTTGACATAGAGAACCAAAGACTCATTTCCAACATATATACAAATTAAACAGAATTTGGCTAAGTTTAGTTTCCCAACTTCACTACTTACCTCAGTTGATCAGCCTTCTATTTTCCAACTATGCTACTAATAATTTTCTTGAAATGGAAGAAGCTCTTCAATTGCTACTCACATGTCATCACACATCCATCCTCACCACAATGCCGTCGTGGGACCGCCCCAGCGCGGCCACCTTGGCCCTATACGCGGCCGCCCTCTTCGCCCTATCCTCCTGAGGCAGGTCGCACGCCTCGCTGATCGAACTGAACCTCAGCTCGGCGGGAGGAATGAAGCAGTCCATGGACAGCCCGGGCACGTTGAACGCCACCTCCTGGATCGTCCACGCCTCCTCCATCCTCGTCTTCGTGTGGCTCATGGCCGTCTCCCCGAACCTGAACAGGGTCACCACGGACCTCCCCGAGTGGGCGATCATGATCCCCTCGACCGGCCTGTAGTCGTCGAGGAACGAGTTGATGGTCGTCTCCCAGTACACGGCCTCGCCCCCGTTGGCCTGTATCCGCGTCAAGTGAGAGTCCTCCAAGTGCACGAGCAGCCCCGTCCGCTGGCTGAAGTACCCGAACAATACGTGTCGGATGATCTCCGCCGGCCCCTCGCTCCTCGCCTTGAGCGTGTGGGGGTCCGCACAGAGCTTCAGGATGAAGCAATCCTCACCGTCGATCTTCTTCTCACCCGTGCACCTCGAGTTCACGAACATGCTCGCTGTCGTCCTCGGATCAAGCCCCTACAAAATCCCAAATCGAGTTCAAAGACCTAACAGGAAAACTCATCCCAAAATCAAAAGATAAGATTCATTTAGGGCAGTTTGGCAGGGAAGATAAATAAACAAAACATGATTAAACAACACATTTTATGCCGTTTTTAGTCGTATAACTCCAAGATAGATGAATTATCAATCCTACCAAACTGCGGACATTCAAATACCTGGAGGGCGCGGCGGAGGGGGCGGACGGGCCCTTTGGCGGCGTGTGCGCCGAGCCAGGGGGTGTGGCGCCACACGAGCCTCCCGTTGCAGCCAGCGTGGACCTTGCTCCCTCCGAGGGCTAGCTCGACATACCACATGTCAGGGTTCATCTGCCACAGCACGAAGCTACCGGACTCGGCCGCCTTAGCGGAGTTCCGGCTCTTCAACACCTTCGTGGCCGTCTCTATATCAGATGTCAGCATCTTCACACTCCCCATTGCATAAGCATTCTGAACCGAGCTCTGCACCTTGTGGCCGCCCGATGCGGCCAGATACTGCTGTAGTATGTACTGTGCGGACGATGATTCCTGCATAAAATTTCCCATTTTATAAAAAAAAAAGAAGAGAAATTGGACATAATTCCAAACATTGGACCACAAATCCAGCATGTGCACAACCAAAAAATTAATTATCTCATGATCTTGATGAACAAACCAGCTGTCCATCAATCCAAGAAATGCGGTCTAATCTAAATTCTCAAACCTCAAACAGCATTTATTGCTCCAGTTCATCTCAGGAGCCCAAGCTCATTAATGGAGAATATTCATTATTCACACAAATACGAACACATTTAGTGAAGTTGATGAAGAATTGGATGATGCATCATAGATTCTCACCAATTTCTATTTAATCATCATAAAAATCGAGTCTTTACACCAAATTGGGATTTTCAAGAAGGGAAAGAGAGAGACTAACAATGGGGGTATCTTTGATGCAGAGGTGTGGGAGGGGTTCGTTGTTGCTAACGTGCACGGGGCCGAGCGGCGCACCCAAGACGCCGAGGAGAAGGCGCAGATCGGAGGCGGCGGAGGCGGAAGGGGCGCGGCAGAGCCAATTGGCCCACCGCTCGGATTTGGGGTCGGAGGAGTCCGGGCCCTCGCGCAAAGGGGAGAGGGCCTCGGGGGCGGGGCGGAAGCTGCCCGATCTGGACATGTATATGTCGGGCGGGCCGAGGCTGCTGGAGCGCCTGCGGCGGCGGAGGAGGCCCGAAGCGGAGGGGGAGGGGCTGCGGGAGCGGGAGCGGGCCGGGGAGAGGCCGCGGACGACTTCGTGCTTGAGAGCGGAGAAGAAGCCTTGCTTTCGGTCCATGGTGGCAGCAATGCAGAGGGAGATGGGATTGGCAGCTGCTGCCTCTGCTGCTGCTAGTGTGTATGTATAGTCAGGAAAAAGGAGAGAGAATGACGTTTGGAAGAAGCACAGCATTTTTCTTTTTTGTTTCACCCTTTTTATACAGTGTGACTAACAAACTGCAAACAGAGTAGTGAACAGTGACTTTTTTTTTTTTTTTTTTGCTTTTTCTTTCTTATTTCTTTTTCTTTGTCATTTTATATAAGTGAATGGCAAAATGCATGAAAAATCATAATTTCGAATTACATTTTCATTCGTCCAACTTTAAAATTAGCAGAAAAAACATTATAACTAAATTTATTTGTAATTATTAAATAGTAACAGTAATTTAACATAATTTATCTCGTCTAAGAAATGTTTCATTAAAATCATCACCTATATATTATACGAAGACGGTTTGATTTTCTGGACGTAAATCAAACTATATTATTTTTCTGGCTGGTTTTTGAGTGTGACAAAATTTGTTTATTTTCTGACATTTAAAATATTCACAAAGGTGGTTTTTTAAAGATTGATTTTTACTCTAAAACTCTAAATACAGTATTAAAAATTAAGACAAAATTATTAAAAGCTAAAAATTAAATTGCCAGAGACACAAAATTTAGATCAAATATGCGATTGAGTATCACACGTATACATAAAACGCGTATTCGCATTTTGATATACTAAAACTAATTACTATGTACAACGTCAAAACAATAATTAGAGATCATGCAAAAATAGTCATATTTAATCACTTAGATGATGAGGATAGACATCTTTAATTGATGTCGGATTTTATTTGTTTATACGCCACTTTAACCATCGTACTTTCACTAGTCACGATTTGTACATAATTAATGCAGAATTCATTGAATTCAGCTATCCAATTAATGTGAAAGCTGAAATCCTCAAACAAAAAGCATCAACAAAATGCTTTTTCAAGATATATAGGCCGAAATTTTGTTTAAATTACCATTTTGATTGAATAGTGATCAAAGTCATAATTATAAATCAAAGCTTGCAAATTAAATCGATTTATTACAACAATTTGCAATCATCAAATAACGAGACTAATTTTCGTTGAAATTTATAATCACATGGATGGCATAATTTTTTCATTTACGACTACGGTTTGTAACTCAATACTCTCATTGAATAACGCCAAAAATTAGTCTCGTGAGACAATCGCAAAATGCAGTATTATGATTTAATTGGCAACATATGAAATTATGGAATTGACTAAAAATCAACTAAGGAGTCATCTGGTTTGTCATATATACTTGTGCCTAAGAGCATCCTTAACGCACCTGGGCCGGACCGCAACTCGCGAGTTCCGGCCCGATTTCAGCATTGGAGGCACGAGCATCACGGCTCGGGACGGTTGCTTCCCTGGGCTGCTCCCGAGTCCCATCCCGGCCCGGCGTTATACGTGCCCGTGCCGCATCTCTTGTGTCCCGTCCCGACATTAATTGCGTTCGGGCCGGGCCGCAAGTCCCCACGATTTTTTTTTTTGTTTTTCTATTTATACACTTGATTTGCTCCATTATAATACTCTTCCCCATAAACTCACTCTCAATCCTCTAGTATTTCAACACTTTTTGAGTTCTATGGATTGGTTTAACAGCGACCAACGCCAGATGGACGATTTCGTCAACTCCTAGAACTGGCAATTGCCGCCGACACCCGATCCAAATGCAACGCCTAGTCGCGGGTTGCCTACCAATATGGACATGGAATCGCCAGTTAGCACTGATGAGTACGAGATCAGCGATATGGAGCCCACTCAAGGGAGGGGCAAGAGCAAGGGCAAGGTTGCCGATGAGGATGGGCTGAAAAAGTATAGTCCGCAAGAGACAATGTGGCTGGCCAAGAACTTTGTCGAAGTCTCCGAGGACGCTGTGATCGGCAACCAGCAAATCGGCAAAGCGTTCTGGCAGCGGATTGCAGAGAAGTACAACGCTGGTCGACCTGACGGCTCGTTCGAGCATACCTACGCAAGCATTGGGGTCGGGTCCAGGCGGAGATGAACAAGTGGAATGGCAAGTGGACTAACGTAGTCCGGATGTGGCTGAGCGGGCACGGCGAGATGGACCTTGTGGACAAGGCCAAGGCAGATTACTTCGCTGACGGGAAGAAGCACTTCAAGTACTTCGACGTTTGGAAGCTTGTCGAGAAGAGCCCGAAGTACACCGGTGGGGCAGAAGCGGCGGCGAAGAGAACCAAAGTTTCCGCCGCCGGACACTACACTTCGAGCGAAGGAGGTCCGCCAATCGACCTCAACATGACAGACGACGACTTCTTCCTCTCATCTCCTGGTACTCAAAGCCGTCCGATGGGCACAAAGGCGGCAAAGAGGAAAGCAAAGGGGAAGGCAACTGCGAGCTACTCCGCTATGCCGCCGCCGCCGCCCAATCCTTCCCTGGACAAGATATCAGACTCTATGTCGGATATGAGTATTACGTTGCGGATGGGCCAGCTGACGGAGTTGACATCGAGGGATACCTCGACAATGTCGGAGTTCGAGCTCGAATTGCACCGTGAGATGATCGAATACCTTCGCGCACAAATGAAGAAAAAGTAGTTCTTTTTTCTAAGATTTCTAATTTTCTATTTTTAGGATTTGTAATTTTCTTTTTCTAGGATTTGTAATTTTCTATTTTCTGACTGAACAATGAATTTTCTCGGTTTTATTTGTTCATCGTATTCTATTTTACGAGTAAAATAGGCTATAGGTGTGAATAGTGCAAATGAATAGTTGTGGTCCGAGTTGTGGCCTGCGGGATTAATGGAGTTGTGGCCTAGGTCCTCAAATTTAGGGGAATGATGACGTGGAGGGGACTTGCGGACCAAATCCAGGTTGGGGTTAAGGATGCCCTAAGATCATGTCTATTTTTATTATCTCTTGTTTAATTACTTTGTTCTCAAAAGACTGGTCTATGATAATGTATCTTGTTCTGCCTTTACGATGTCAATATATATTGCATTGTAGTATATCGTGATTATTAATCTCATTTTCACTCATATTACTAATTTAATTATATTAAAAAAAATTATTTTTGTCTTATTCTATATTCTCTCCGTTCCATAGTAATGGAGATGAAACTTTTCGGCACGGAGATTAAGAAAAATTGTGTTAGGTGAGTTAAGTAAAGAGATAATAAAGTAGAGAGATGAAGAGAGAAAAAAGTAAGAGAGAGTAAAGTAGGTGTGAAAAAATGTGTTGATTTTTTTACTAAAAAGGGAAATGACTCTATTCTATGGAATGTACCAAAATAACAAAATGACTCTATTACTATGGAACGTACCAAAGTGGCAAAATGGCTCTATTACTATGGAACGGAGGGGGTATTATACTATCTCGCTATTATATTAACTAACTAATTAAACACCATCTAAAAATTAAGTAGTATGGTGTAGACTAAACAACATTTATTATCAAATTTATTTCCAAACTCACCACATGCCACATGGAGTAAAAATACATAAAAATAGCAGATGAAAAAGACTAAAGTCAAAGTCAACCGTTCCAATGAAGATTGAGATTCTCAAAAAAAAAAGAATCAGCTAAGATGTTAAATGCCAAAGAGGAAAAACGGAGCAAGATCACATGCTCGCATACTATATCCAACTCATTATTCCATTATCTGCAATGTATTCTATTTCGTTTAATAAAAAAGGCAAATTTGTGTAAATTGGGTAACTTACGTTATTGGATTATTAGTTACACTTACACTTGCATCTATCCAGTCGCTTTTAGAGAGCAACCAATGAGCAGTTAATTTTTTGAATTTTTTTGGTAATTATAATATTAAATTTACAAATTCCAATCATATGTAATTTAATTACTCCCTTAGTCAAAAAAAATAGTCTCGTTTGGAAATGACACGAATTTTAATCAAAGAAATTAGTAAAATAGAGAAAGAATAGGTAAAGTAAGAGAAGTATGGTGAAAAAGATGTAAAGTATGGAAAAAAAAGAATGATAAAATATGGGAGGAAAACTTTTCATTTCTAGAAATTAAATGAAGCTATTTTTTGTGGATATTCTAAAATAATAAAATGAGACTATTTTTCATGGATGGATGAACCATTAAGTCACACCTTGATAGTGTACAATCAATTGATCTTAGCATTTCAATTAGTATCATTTGTCTATATTGTGTTATAAAATGCATTGTATTGTTATTTTGGTGGCTCCGTGCACTTCGTAAGTATATTTGAAATATCATCCAATAAAGTTATACTAAATATCATATTTAATGGTGATCATATTTGAAATCAAAGACACCACCTAACTAATCATGCATGATGCAAAATAAGTCAAAACAGATTTTGGTGGTGGTTGTAAAATAGAATAGTTTCTCCACACCGTTTTCAAAAGAAAAGTTTATTACTAAGAAATTCGTGTTTGACAACCAATAATCAAATCATAGTAGTGGTGTATAATACTTGATTAATAGTCATAGTTGTAACATTAAATAAAGAAACTCAATAAGAATATAAGAATTAAATTGAGAAGTACGTGAGAAATTCTTGTAGTGTATGCCGCGAATGGCGGGGGAATAATTTGCACCATTGTTTTCTTTGGCGTTTTTTTTTAATATTTATTTTGGATAATTGAAGTTTCATCTCTGAATTAGAATGTACCCAACTATGTATAATTAGAATTAAGAGTAAAGGCCAAAGCTGGTCCTGAACACATGATCATTTTACGATTTAGGTTCTAAATTTTATTTTTTGGATTTTTTGGTCCTGCACATTTCAAATCGAATCACCTTTGGTCATCCGTCAATAGTTTCGTTAATTTTATAACAGTCAACGGGTTTAACTCAATTTTGACCAAATTAGACTTTTAATTCTTTTAAGTCACTAATTAATTCCCTAATTTATTTGAAGCAAAAAGAAGAAGAAGAAGAAGAAGAAGAAGAAGAAGAAGAAGAAGAAGAAGAAGCTGATTTTTAAGTCACTAATTAATTCCCTAATTTATTTGAAGAAAAGAGAAAGAAGAAGAAGAAGAAGCAACTCATCACATCAGCCATGGCATTTGAGCAGCAAGACCACCTCTCCCAGGAAATGCCCCTTTACTCCGACCACAACCACCCCTCCGCTGGTATCAAGATTAAAAATGATTCCTTATACATTTCTACGGTGCCTTCGCACTTGCAGTTGAGTGAAGTATATTGGGATAGAGAGGGTATTCAAGTTTCTAATTACTTCGGCCGATGCCAACTGCTATTCAATAATTGTATGGGAAAATTAATTATTAATTTCGGAAATAATAAAACGCCAAATGCATTTAACGGTAAACAATTGTATCTGTAGGGATCAGATTAGGTACGGATTCACTATTTACCAATACCTTTTTGTTCTTCATTAGGAGAGCTCAGTCAAACTCTAATCACGCGACTGATTTTGTTGAGTTATCAAGATTACAACCAAATAACTATCAACTATTACAACTATAGTCAATATGCTAATCTAGGGTTCCTGATGTATCAACAAAGTCTCCTAAGAACCTGCACACTGAACACACAAGTCAGTAACACAAGTCTCCTAGGATGGCATGCTTTTTTAGAATACTCAGGCCTTTAGCACTCATGTGACCTAGCCTATTATGCCACAACATGGTTTTATCAGATTTAACAACATTGGCAAAAGCTTTTTCACATGTGAGAGGCACAGCAGTACAGACATATAAACCACATTTCTTTTTAGCTTTGAAAAGGCACATAGATCCTTTGCAAATTTTCATACAGCCTTCCCCCCACTTTCCCCCCATACCCTCATTTTCAAGAGCAGTACAAGACATCAAGTTATAGCACAGATCTGGAACATATCTAACATCCTTTAAGTTGAGCACATAACCATTTTCAAACTTCAAACACACATTGCCAATACCAAGAATTTCACATTTCTTGTCATCAGCCATTGACACAAAAGTTTTAGTTACAGGTTTCAGCTCAGAGAACACTTCCTTGAAAAGACTCACATGATAAGTACATCCAGAATCACATAGTCAATCATTAGAGGTAAAGGGGCAGGCAGGAGAAGCATTCACAAATTGCAGATCATGCACCATGAAGACAAAATCATTCACATTATCATAAGTAGCCACATTAACAAAGGTTTCAACCTGGGTATTGTTGTTGGGAAACTTATTCTTCTTAGGCTTAGTGCAATCTTTCTTATAGTGCCCAACTTCACCACAGTTGAAACACTTCCTATAGGTTTTAGGATCCCTACTTCTAGACCTAGACCTAAACTTCTTTCTAGAGTTTGAGCCATTACCAGAACCTCCATTGGGCTCATTGCCCCCTCTAGATTTAGATCTACCTTTGACATTTAAAACTTTGTTATAAGCATTCTTATCAGCAACTCTCTCCCTAAGCTCAAGTTCTTTAGATTTCAGGGAGCTAATAATAAGGTCTAGAGGAGCAGAATCTCTACCATACTTAATGGCAGCCTTAACGTCACTATAGGAATCAGGTATGCCATTCATCAGAGCTATGCTAGTGTATTCATCTATTGTTTTATCATCTGATCTCTTAATGTCCCGAACAAGCTTCTGAAACCTATCTACATTGTCATCCATATCTTTAGCAAGATCAAGCTTAAATTTAAACAACTTTTCAAGCAGATACATTCTTGAAGACATTGAGGTTTCAGTATACAGAGTATCAAGCAATTTTCACATTTCAACAGCAGATTCCTCATGATCAACTTTCCTAATCACAGAATCAGACAAATTTAACACAATAGTAGCCCTAGCCAGATCATTCATTTCATCAATTTTATCCTAAGTAGTATCCTCAGGTAAAGTACCATCAACAACTTTGAACACTTTTTGTTGAATTAAAACACATTTCATTTTCTATTTCCAAATAGCAAAATCATTTTTACCATTATAAAGAACCAGACCAACAGGTTGAGCCATTTTTCCAAGAACACAGGAAGCAAGACAGAAACACAGAGCCTTACAAAACTGGGAACGCAGAGACATACACAAGCAACACAAGGACAAACACACAGCTTTCACACAACAGAGAGGACCTCAAATCCTTGACTGTCACGAGCAAGACTGGCCAAGGCTATCCCAGCTCGCAATCACTCACTACTGGAGGGCGCAGGGGGTCACTTGGGCAGTGCAAGATGCTTGGTGGTCAAGTAAAATGAGATCACAAGATCACAGAGAAACAAGAACCAACGGAAGCAACACATAACAGAGAGCACTGAAAGTCCTAAGTCTTTGCCAGAGACTGTCTACCAGAAAACAAGAGCCCAAGCCTATATTTGGCACTAAACAAAAAAGAATAAAACCAGAAGATGCAGCCAATTTACCAGAGCGAATCCCCTCTCGAAGGAGGATTCCACTTGCCCACTTGCGACTTGGCGTGCCGACCTATTCCCCCCGTGGCTCTGATACCACTGTAGGGATCAGATTAGGTACAGATTGACTATTTACCAAGACCTCTTTGTTCTTCATAAGGAGAGCTCAGTCAAACTCTAACCACGCGACTGATTTTGTTGAGTTGTCAAGATTACAACCAAAGAACTATCAACTATTACAACTATAGTCAATATGCTAATCTAGGGTTCTTGATGTATCAACAAAATCTCCTAAGAACCTGCACATTGAACACACAAGTCAGTAACACCAAACAAGATCCTCTTGGATCTATAAAGATAAGGGCAAGTTAAACAAAAGAACAAGAGATAACATAATAGATCAAAAGATGGCTCAGGACCCCGCCAATAACCAGATCTATTCAACCAGAAACCAGTTCAAGGGAGCACCGTTGAATCTGACTAGAGATCAATCTCTCACTGCAGAAAACAACAACCCACGACTCAACCACACGGTATATGGAAGCACCGAACACAATCTCACGCAAGAAACCTCACACACCAAACCCTAGTTCTTCACAACACTCAGCAACCGAAGCAGTTGCCTTCACCACCACTCACACTTGTTCAATCACTGAAGAAACCGTGAGAGATCACCCAAGAATGGTGGAAGATCCATCGGAGAAGAAAGGGAAGACAGAGAGAGAGATTTAGGTCTGCAGAAAGAAGAGAGAGAGAGAGTTCGATAGAATGAGAGACTCAAGAGTCTCTCCACTCACATAACTAACACACTCCACAATCCAACGGCTCAGGGTCGTGATCCGAGTGAGAGTGCACGTGGCAGCATCTGGAGCAAGAGGTAAGTCATTTGGGCTCAACTCAAATCAATAACACATGGGCCAAATAAATAATCATCCCAAATAGAAAGTCCATCAATATCCAACAGTATCAAATACTACTACAATACAAACTCAACTCAAATTGATAAAATTTCTAGGCCTTGTCGTCGTCGGGGATGGAGCGGAAGAGGGCGGAGGGGTGGTTGTGATCGGAGTAGAGGGGCATTTCTTGGGAGAGGTGGTCCTGCTGCTCAAATGTCATGGCTGATGTGATGAGCTTCTCTTCTATTTCTTCTTCTTCTTTCTCTCTCTCTTCTTTCTCTTTGCTTCAAATAATTAGGGAATTAATTAGTGACTTAAAAATCAGAATTAAAAGTCTAATTTGGTCAAAATTGGATTAAACCCGTTGACTGTTATAAAATTAACGGAATTATTGACAGAGGACCAAATGTGATCTGATTTGAAATGTGCAGGACCAAAAAATCCAAAAGATAAAGTTTATGACCAAAATCTTAAAATGTCCATATATTCAAGACCAGTTTTGGCCTTTACTCTAGAATTAATTGTTGAACTATCCACCTTTTAGTGAAAATATATGGTACATAAGTAACGTTTAAGAACTCAAATTATCCTAACACTTCAAAAAATGTCTTGAAATTTAATTCTCACTTATGTATACATAACCTTTCTCATCAAAATTTACTACTACTTTCTTTGTTCACGCCTAATTGATCCATTTTCAGCTGAATCGAGAATAGTAACAAAATGTCTCCAAATTTGATTTTCAGTATATAATTCGTCTTTCATTTAATCTATATTCAATATAGAAATCGTCTTTCATTTAATTTACTATAATACAGATTTCATCTTCTTTTTAATTTCGATCATCCAAATGGTACATTCAATTAACAATAAACAATAAACAATTTTGGTTAAATATTAAAAGGCGAATGCAGTTTAACACGTCTCTTCAGTAATTAAATAAATTGTAGGAAATATGGATATGGGTGGACATGTATTTGAGCATTGATATTTCCTTTTCATCGAGTGACAATTCGTAGTAGAATTTTGTACTTACATTTGTCAATATCAAATATAAAAAATACTACTACCTCCGTCCACGAAAATTTGTCCCATTTTTCCATTTTCGTCCGTCCCCAAAAATTTGTCCCATTTCACTTTTACCATTTTTGGTAGTGGACCTCATATTCCACTAACTCATTCCTACTCACATTTTATTATAAAACTAATATATAAAAGTAGGACGCACAATTCACTAACTTTTTCAACTCACTTTCCATTATATTTCTTAAAACTCGTGTCCGGTCAAACCAGGACGAATTTTCGTGGACGGAGGTAGTATAACAATCGGCTACCCAGAGTACTACTATAAGTTCATTTACAATCATTAAATTTTATATATAGCCCATTAATTTTTTTCTCAGTATAGCCATCCTATTTAAAAATCATAAATATGTTACTTTTCTATTTAAATTTTGCTTTGGGGGGCTATATCATATACCAAGATTTTAATTTGGATTTACAAGAATATTTTATTGCATCCGGTATAATTTATTATTATTTGTTATATTGGCATATAAATGACAAAAAGAGAGCTATATGGAGTATAAAATTAACCTTAATTTTGTAGAGTTTTGTCAATGGGGATGGATGGAGAATGACCCATTGATGGTCCAAACGAAGTCAAGCAGTGGGCTTCTACTTTCAGTTTCCTCAATGGGCTCAAGGCCCATTAAGTAAAATCCAAAATACTAGACTATTAAGTCTATAATCATTTTAAATTGATCATGGTTATTATTGGTTAATAATCTTAGAATTTGGAAACTAGTTTTCGATTATCCGATTTCATGAATTGAGAGTGACTATCCATATTTTTAAGTATTACGACCTTACTTGAACATGATCACTTCTATAGGCTCATAGCTTTGTAACATTATGGTATTTGCATGTGTTGGCTATGCGACAGAGTTGCTGATATCCAGACCAAAGATCAAGTTCGAGTCCATCATAGTCCTTTAAAATTTATATTTATTTGGCAATCAGAATATTACTTACAACTCACACATACAAACTTTAGACGTTTTGTCCTTCCACATTCATATACTAGCCAGAAGCCCGGCCGCTACAGGCCGGGCTCTGCAATACGCCATCAACGGCGTCGCCCTCGGCATCGACAACCCAACCCCCTCGCTCATATCAATGAGCTCCTCGCCGGGCCTCTCCCAATCAAAGCACTGAATAAGCGTCCCCAGCCCGAGCCCCACCATGCGCACAGCGAGGGGCTCACCGGGGCAGCCGCGCCTGCCGGCGCCAAACGGCATCAGCCTGAAGCCGTCTCGGTAGCCGTCGAGCTTCTCGAACCGCTCGGGCCTGAACTCGCGCGGCCGGTCCCAGTTCTTGGGGTCGTTGTGCATGGCCCACGCGTTCACCAGCAGCATCGTGCCGGAGGGGACGCGGTAGCCTCCGACGACGCACTCGGCGGAGGACTCGTGGGGGATCAGCAGCGGCCCGGCCGGGAACATTCGCAGCGTCTCGTTGATGATGCACCGGAGGTATGGGAGGTTGGCGATGTCGGCCTCGTCAAAGAGGCGGTCGTGGCCGACCCGGTCGTCGATCTCGTCCCGGGCCTTGCGGAGGTCGTCGGGGTGGTTGAGGAGGAGAGAAAGAGCCCATTCCATCGTTCCGGCGGAAGTGTCGGTGCCGGCGATTAGCATCACCTGAACACAAGATTAAGAGTCCATATAATTTTAATTTTAATAAATCTATGAAGTTAATTTTAATTATTTGGACAATCATACTTCAATTTTACACTCTAGACGGAAATGTTGACATGACTATAATTTAAGTACTCCACTATTTCCCTTTTACTATTATTCAAACCCTTGGACTTGTTTTTCCTACGGTAGGTCCTGCCAACTTTGACTAGAACCAAACAATTAATTTGAGCAGTTGAATTAACTTTGAATCCAGAAAACGTTTATCGTGTTGGGATTAGACAAAAAGGGTTGGGCAAGACGAAGCTGTGACACGTGGCATATAGAAAGCCTGAATTCAAAGCGAAAATCGGCAAACAATATTTATAAAAAAAATATAAATATTGATATTTGCAATTTTAAAAAGATACTCCCCCCTTAGTCCGTACCATGTTAATAGAGTCATTTTTTCTATTTTAAGAAGTTCCAAATTAATAAAGTCATTTTAGTTTTATCTAAAAGTAATTCATGTTTTTACTTTATTCTCTGACTTTATTCTTTCTTATTTTTTTCACTATCTTTTCAACACACTATTCTTAAATTCCGTGTCAAAAAAAATATTTTTATTAATAAGGAACGGAGGAAGTATCACTCAGAGTGAATCATCTCAAAAGCTAAAACGTACTCCTGTGTCACTTTCAATAGAACCAAGGAAATAAAAATTTTCCCGGATGGAAGAGTCCGATCTGCACGGACCCACCTCCATCTACCAGTGACATGAGGCATGTGCTACATGTATCATTGCACATTAAAGTTTTTGCATTTATTATGATTCAACCACTCAAATATGATTAAATTCATTCAAGCTCTCAATATGTGTTAGAAGAGTTCATAAGTACAGTATATAAAAAATCAAATAAATCAGATTAAAATGATGGTAGTAGAATTAATTACCAGCATTAAGCTCCTAATAATGGCATCCGTATAATACTCAGGCTCCTTCTCCTGCAACGCCAGCAACATTTCAATCATCGTCTTCATCCTCCCCTCCTCCCCATCTCTGTAGTTCCTAAACTTCCTCTTCCTCTCCTCCACCAGCTCCTGCATAAACACATTCCTCTTCCTCTGCAGCTCCACCATCGCCTTCTCCACCCCTCCCACCCCAAGCCACCTCACCACCGGCACGAAATCCCCCACGCTCGACGCCGCCAGCCGCAGCGACTCCGCCACGATCTCCTTGAACCGCCGCGCCTCCTCCGCCCCCTCCACCTTCTCCCCGTAGTACCTCTTCCCGGCGATCATCCGCATCATCACGTTCATCGTCAGCTCCGTGAACGCCGCCTTCATGTCCACGGGGGCCGAGGCTCGGGACAGGGCCCGAGCCAAGGCCCGCACCTCGTCCGCCCGGATGCCGTGCAGGAGGTGCAGGCGGTGGGCGGAGAGGACCTCGATGGAGGCCACCTTGCGGAGGTTGCGCCAGTGGTCGCCGTAGGAGGTCCAGGCGAGGGAGGTGTAGTTGTAGCCGATGTGTTTTCCCGCGAGGAGGCGGGGGCGGTTGGCGAAGACGACGTCGTTTTTGGAGAGGCAGTCCTCGGCTGCGGACGGGGAGGAGACGACGAGGACGGGGCGGGAGCCCAAGTGGAGGAGGACGACGGGGCCGTGGCGGGCGGAGATGGCGGCCAGGGAGCGGTAGAGGGGCTTTTTGAGGAGGGGGAGGTGGCCGAGGAGGGGGAGGGAGAGGAGAGGGGTGGGGGGGAGGTTTTGGAGCTTGTGGAGGAAGTGTTTTGTGAGGATGTAGAGGGCATATATGAGTGGGAGATATATGAGATTTAGTGTTTCCATTTTGGAAGTGAGATGGGATTCAATCATCTTTCTGGGTGGGGATTTAGGTATTTATTTTGGTTGGATGTGTGGGAGCTCACAATCAATAGTGTGTGTATAACTGATCATGATCCTCTCGAGGAACACCATCACTATATTAATGTGGCCTAACGATACTCGGTGATGTATAAGAGGCTAAAGATATCGTATTTGAGTCCATCGTGGTGTAATCTTCAAATTTATACTAGTATTCATTTGCCTATAATTTTTTTTTTACTATTATGTGATAACATCAATTACTCTGTAGTGTGTATCTCTATGGTCGCTACATATATAGTTGATGTGGTACGTCGTATGCCTCACCAAATCCAACATCACCAAAATATGGTTGAGCGGTCTTCGTATTTTTGAATAAGTTAGTAGTACTTACGCTTGACATATCAAATTAATAAACAAAAGAAAGAAATGAGTGTGTTAATTTCACAATAAAATTAAGGATAGTAATTACAAATGCTATGTTAAAATTACAAAATGGATGAACATTTGTATACTACTACTATGTAGTACTCCCTCTATCTGCGATTTTAAAGTCACACTTTATCATTTTTAGATGTCCGTAATTTAAAATCTCATTTGCTTTTTTTTCATTTTAGGTATGTAAACCCACCATTCAACTAAATCATTACTCTCACATTCTAGTATAAAACAAATACTACTATATAAAAGTGCGGTCCACATTTTATTAACTCTTTTTCTTATTTTTTTTCACAAACAAATAATTTTTAAAACTCATGACGAGTCAAAATAAGACTATAAATGTTGGCAGGAAGGAGTAGCATTTAGTAGCTTTTGATCAATACTAGTATACTACCCATCGTATATATTCACAATGTAGGTCTTTGTAATTTGAACCTTACCATACATATTAATAATCATAATTAATGATGGAAAAATATACATACGAGAAGTGCCAAAAAGACTTGCGTTATGAATGGAGTGGACTGTGGAGCACTAAATTATCACTTAAATACGCTAGAAAAATGTGATCTTGCTTACCCATACAATAAGCAAAGATAAATAAAAGTCGAAGCCACCTATGTTGACTAAGGAAAAGACAAAGACTCATTACGTTATTTTAGCTGCCAACTAAATCTCTTATATTTTAAGTTTATCGGTATTTAAATTATTTTTATGCAAATTAAATATAATGTTTATCAAGTAATCATGCAATAATCTAGGTATTACGCCAAATAACTTTAATCTGTGAAATACTCATAAATAATTCATGACGTACACAAAATTACTATTACTAGTATGTATAATCGGTTTCTAAAATTTAAGGTGACAAATGAAAATTAGGGGTGGGTCGAATATCGAAAACGCTGTATCGTGTATCGTATCGAAAATATCGATATGAAATAATTTCATATCATTATCGTATCGAAAGTTTCGATATATCGAACTTTCGATATAAAAAAATTTCATATCGTTATCGTATCGATATTTCGATATATCGAACCGAAATTCGATATATCGTTAAATATCGATATATATCAAAAATATCGATATATCGAAAATTTTCGAAATATATCGTATTTTCGATATAAAACGATATATCGCGATATAAGGAAATTTATATCGTTATCGTATCGAAAACTTACGATACGATATCGTATCGTATCGAAAATTTCAATATATCAAAAATTCGATAATTTTTCGATATTTTTCGATACAATACGAGTGATATATCATTTTTTCGGTATTTTTCCCCAGCCCTAATAAAAATGGTGGTCGTGGTCTAACTAGAGTCAATTACGTTTTCTAGAAAGTGTGTAAATTTCTTCTATATTCTTAAAATTCTTTGCTTTTGTCTTGGTAATGTTCGAATATTGAACCACTTCAACTTTTCTTCACTTCATGGAATCAAGAAATTCTTCTAGATGGCTTTTATATGTATAAATAATAGTCTTATACTATGTAATCCTATCTTTTAGTATCGAACTTCGTATCGAATTATGCATATCAAGTCCGAATAATTTTATATTTCGAGCTTCTGGAAAATGGTTAACCAAAAACATGATTTTGTAACAAGCATGATATACATATAGCCAAAAAGAACCCGTGTATTTTTTATTTTTGAGAAAACGATCAAACCATCAAAGTGAGGAGCAAAACATTTAACGGCAAAATAAAGCAACACCAACAACATAAACAAAGCAAAAGCCTAAATCAAAATAAATTTAAAGTCAAACAACAATATAGACAATAAAGTTAAAATCATAGTACCTACTACATCACCTCAAGTTGGCATCCTCATGTAGATATATCCATCCTCATCGAACCGATATAGTACAAACAACTATTATACCAACCGAGACTAGTTGATAAAGAAATGAGAATACACCGTTCATGTTTTGTCTTTGAAACCTAACTTACCATTTCTCGAAACCTATAATTTATTCTCGCTTCAATCATTATTGACTTATTGTTACTATTTACTGTTGCGTATATTCTTCATTCAGTTGGCTTTGTGTTTCAAGGGGCAGTTTGAGCACCAAATTCTAGTTCACAATTCACCAACCAAACTGCCACCTAATTTATTTCTTCATAAAATTCATGTTTGATTAAAATCCTTAAATTGTCTGATAGGGGTTAAGTTTCCTATCGAGGTTTGTAGAGTACGCGAAGATTGAACGTAGCAAAAGTGATAATTCCCTAATTGAAGTTCTAGCAAAAGTGATAATTCCCTAATGATGAAAAATACCATAGAATTTTATTATTTATAGAATTCTAAACCCTGAAACTTATCTTGTTAGTCAAGATAGATAATTAAATAAAAGCTTACCAAAAATATAGAAAATAATCAAAGATATGCTAAATAGGAAAATATATGCCAGTGTTGATTGTTGAGGAGAATGTGTAATCCCTATCATTGTCATTTTATTTTAAATATTTAAAATTTTCGGAGTTTGAAAGTGATAAAGACTTATTTCCAACCGAGAAAAGCAATATGTATTTACTAATAGTAAGTTATAACGACAAACGTATTTTAGAAATAAATTATTTGAACATGTTCATTTGGGGTCATTTAAACGGTGAAAACTTTAACCTTTTTTTTAAAAAAAGAATAAAACCCTGTTAAAAGAGAGTTTCAGACACTAAAAAAAATCGCCAATTAGTGGCGGAAATCAGCGGCGGAAATATTCCGCCGGTAATACTGGCGGAATAGTGGCGGATTTTCCGCTGGAAATGTTAGTGGCGGAATTCCCACGGATCAGTGGCGGATTTTAATATGCCCACAGTTGTGGCGGATTAATTCCGCCACTACGAATAATTTATTTAATAAAATATACAATATATTATAAAAATAAAATTTAGTTGCGGATTTTCCGCCACTGCTATAGTGGCGGTTTATGTTCCGCCACAGTTTTTGTAATACCCACTATTTTATTACCTTTTTTCTTCAAGTTTAATGTCGAACTAGAAATGTTTGTTACTTCAAATTACTTTCGAATTAGAAATATTAGTCGATGACTTTGCTTGTTTGCTAATTTGAAGGTTGTCTATTAGGCTAAAATAAATTCGTATATATGTATTAAATTAAATATAATAAACGTCAAGAAAGAATACGAGGTTACTTTGCTGATCCAGAATGTTCGAATACACATCAAGCTACTTTCTAGTTACAAAATAATTTACACACGTGTTGATGAGAAAGAATTTAAAGAATACAAATATGCAAATGTTGGGCCTCTCTTCTTAAGCCCGAGCCACACCTTGCGCAGCCCGAGAGTTTGGCCCGTCGGCCCGAAGGTCAGCCCAATAACTCTTTCTCCTATGGGTACAACCTGCAATGTATAGACAAAAACAAATAAATATTGTAAGGTATATTTTTTTCAACATCAAACCAAGCAAGGGAAGAAGGCATCCTCACTTTATCAAAGGAAGTCAAAATGATCCCAAAATGGCAGCTGCACCAAATCTGCCTGAATCAAGCAACCACCTGCACCCCTACATGTCCAAACAAGTGATATTATGAAGGGAGTACTTGTGCTTCAAGAAAGAGACGAATGTATTAATTAAAAGCTTAGTGAAGATCTTAAAAAGAAGGATTTGCTGCAAGAAGAGAACAAGTAATACAACAGCTCCATTAAATTCTCACGAGTACACATTCTGCTATAAATTCCCCTCCACACCACCCTTGAACACTCTCCTACACACCTTCAAATTTTTCCAGCAACACAGCAAGTTTGAGTGGAAGAAAGATGAGGTTTTAAGAGCTGAATTCTCAAAGCAGCCGCAGCTTCAATAGGTAATTGCCTCAACACCCAACATCATGCTTTACATCATATAAACCAACCCCAATAGATAGTCAAGAACTTAGAACCATAGATGCTCAAGAATCAAAATGCGAACTTAGCAATATCAGCACAGTAGGTCTCATGTGCAAGTTAAGACATCAAGGCCTCATCAATTTAGTTGCTGCCCTAAGCTTCATAATTAGTGATCTTTTGCATCAAAGCCAATGACTAATTGCAAAATATTAAGCTCATCCTAGTGACTAAGAACACCCAAGATGTTGAATCGAGCATCAACCGAGAACTCCAGATTTACGGAATAATTAAAGGGGTTAGGGGAAAGGGACTTATCTTAGACGACGGACTGCCCGGCATGGAGAAAACGCCGGCGTGAGGCCAACGGCGGAGACAAGCGGCGCTGCTCGCCGAGGCTGACGGCGTAGGCGCGATGGCGACCCCGGAACTTCCACGCGCGACGGAGAAAGAGACGGAAGAAGAAAGGCGACGCCTTTCCCTTGTCGGCAACTTCACCGGGGAAGAACGAAACGAGAGGAGGGAGTAGACGCTGCTCGCTTCTTCAATTTAGGAAATATACGAATTTGGGGAAAGTGTGCGAATCGGAGAAGGGAGGCGGAGCCGGTGTCGCTCCGGCGACGCAGTAGGCGGCAGCCCTGCTCGTCGGACAGCCGAGGACAAGCGGCGACCGCGAGGCGGCGGTGGCGGATGGCGGCGATTTCCGCCAGAGAGAAGAGAGAGAGTTGGATTAGGTTTTGTGATGGATTTGGGAATTTTGTGAAAATGAGAGAGAGAAGGGCCGATAGATTAGGGAAGACAGTAGTGGGCTTCATCTTTTTTTTTTTAGTTGTTGGGCCTCTAGTAACTAAAAGGATGGGCTAGTGATATAAGTTTTAAGTTGTGCCCTTGTAAAGAAAATTTAAAAGTATGGGCTAAGAAATTAAATAGAGAATTGGGTTGCTATAGAGTTTAATTATGGAGTTGGGCCATCAATTAAAATAAAAGAATAGGCTAAGAATTTAATTAATAGCCCGCATTTTATCTCCACGAGGATAAGTCGTTTTTCTTCCGGAATTTTAGTACGAGTGCTCAAATAATTAATTTTAAGAGACTACAATACGCTAACAATGAATAGACCTCGAGCTTATTTTAGTATGTTTAAATAAATGGCATGGGAGGTAGCACCCTCTAGTTAAGTGAATAATTTTTCTAATTTAATTAAATCTACTGATTTAATTAATACTCAAGAATTTTAGAACTCTTCTAGAAAATTTAGAGAAAGAATAAAATGATCATCGCACTTAGGATGCATTCATGTTTAAGCTTAATGGATATCTCAAAATCTAATTAAGTATCTTTTTATTTCCTAAAGGGACGTCTTCGAACGTCATCTAAGACCAAGTTAAGGAAATTTCGGAAGGAGCTTTAGCTTTTGAGGTGGGCATTCTTTTAAAACGTGTTTTTAGTATGAAAATGTGATTCTTTGCTCAAGTATGTTGTCATGCCATGTTTTGTTTTATGATTACCTATCTGCTTGGCTATGCCAATTTAAGTTAAATCGAATTCGGGTCCCAGTAGGGCCGCAAACCCTACTCGGACTAGTGTACACATAAGGGGACCGTGAGCTAACAAAAGGGGTTGGCCGGTCCAGTGACCGTCGTGGAATGTGGCCACATTCCCGGTTCACACAAGGTTCAGATATGGTATATCTATGTTACGTGATTGCGCAATCAAAATCTTTACTAAAGGAAAAGTATTTAGTGACTCGGGTCCTTTAAGTAAAACCCCGTGATCACTCAACTGTGGCATTGACAATTAAAGATAGAACCATTTTTGGCAATGTGCCCACTGAGTATATCAAATACTCAGCCCTGCATGTTATTTTCAAATGTGCAGGTTGAACGTGGACGAGCAGGCGAAGGTGTTGGGACAAGCATATTAAATAAGTAGTTAGGTAGCCCAAAGTAGCATGTCTTCATACGTGCTATTTTGTCTTGGACTCTTCCGCTGCAAAACTTAGAATTATGTACTAGCAAGCTTTGAACTTAGTCTTGTTACTCTGATCACGTTTTGACTATGTACCCATATGCCTTTGATACTTTTGATTTGAGTGATTTCATCCTTTTTATGTTGTCCCTTGATTATTGAGAATTGTTTAGTCACGAAATAGCTACGCTCACTAGCACTAGGGAGTTGTGGTCGTGACAGTTTTGGGACTCTTAATTAAAATTAAATTAATTAGGGCACACTTAACTTACGCATTTCATTCTATTACTCTTGTGCGAATTCTCCTTGTGCCGCCGTTCGCCGCTCCAGCCGCCGCCGTTCGCCGTCGTCCGCTCACCATCAACAACTACCGCCGTTGCCACCAGGTAAGCAAAGTTATACGACTTTGTCATGGCATAGTGAACTAAGAGTTTCGTGGTAGTAGCAGATACCATCTTCGTAGTTGTGGCATAAAGGGCTTCTCAATCGTGAAACCATTCTACTTGTACTTTTAAGTTTTAAACTAATTTATACTAGGAGTTTCTAAGTGGCTGCTGAGATGGTGAAACCATTCTAATATGCATGAACCCATGAAAAAGTGAAGAAAATGCATAAAAAACAACCATGGCAGGAGTATTGAGTAATAGGCACTAGCATTATAGGAGTATTGAGTAATAGGTAGTATTATAATACTAGTATTGAGTACTAGGTAGTATTATAATATTAAGTATTATTTCACCTAGATAACAGGGTACTACTAGTACTTTTATGTTTTAAAAATAATTTGTAGGAGTGGAATTCTGTGACAGGCTATGTAAGTATAGGGGGTAGACATGAAATGCTTTATTGCTTCGAACAATTTATAAGGAATAATAGTATCTTTTTACAATACTTACTCATTTTTATTATGTTGAAGTAACTACAAGACTTTTAAATTAAATTCATTCGTTATTCGAGTTAAAATAAACCTTCAAATTATAACCATGCTTATTATTTATTTCATTCTTTAGGTTACATATATGTACTAGTTTAATGTACTATGAAGTATTTATGTACTTGTATATTTTTTATGATTGTAATTCAAAAAAAATAGGAGTGCTCCTTTAACTATGCACGGAAATGGTTAGTGGATTTCTTTCATGTTCTTGAATTTCTTTTGCCTTGTTAGAATGATACATAAAATTAATTTTTTTTCTTGCACTGCATGTGTTTTCATGAACTTATATAGCATATGCAAGTGAAAGGCGTTCAGGTATAATTCTGCCAACATATGCATTTAGGCCCGGTTCATTTACATTGAATCAACTAATTTAATGATGTAATTATATGGTTGTCATATTCAGATTTCATAGCTTCCAACAAGTTTAGAACGCAAGCAGTTTGTAATTGATTTTGGCGGTTGAATAAGTGTTTGGGGCATCTTCTTGAAGAAACAACATCCGGTACGAAGTTAAAATTATTGATGTTGAAGTATCTTAGAAGCTTTTCTAAATCATGTATATATAATTATATATATATTGTTTAGTTGGTGGCTAGGCTTGGGGTGGAGCCTTGCCGGCTCCGCCGACCTTATGTGCTGAGAAGTGGGGTGATGTTATTGTGTTGATGTTATATTATGATTTAATTATCTCTTAAGCATGCTAAATTATGTGTTTGAAATATTTTAGCTAGTTAGTAGATTACTTAATATGGCTATCTAGTAGACTAACTATTATCCTGATTTGGGAATTATTAATTAGGATTTATAACAATGAGTAGAAATCGTGAGTGGATGTATAGGCGGCTTCTTTCCAACGGTGAATTTAATCCTGCATTTTTAGAGGGGATTACCGATTTCATTACATTTGCAAGTGGTAAACCCGCATACATGGACAAAGACAAAATCAAGTGTCCATGTAGAAAGTGTGATAACAAGTTATATAAATCAACCAACGAAGTGCGGTTCCACATTTCTAAGTTCGGTTTTGTAAATAATTACCACATATGGAGGTTTCAAGGTGAAACATCAAGTCAATCAAGTAGGACTTCGGCTATGGAAATAGATTATGAAGCTCCTACCGCATATCATACGATGGTATTAGAAGCTGTTGGTCCACAATATAACATTGGTAACATGGAAGAGCCACCAAATCCAGATGCACAACGACTTTATGATATGTTAAATGCTGCTGATAATGAGTTGTGGCCTGGTTGTAAGAAGCATTCACAGTTATCATATGTGGTCCGACTAATGAGTTTGAAGGCGGAGTATCACTGGCCAGAGAGGTGCTATGATCGGTTGACAGAATTGATAAAAGAGGGGTTTCCAAGCGATGACAATTTACTGCCAAGTAGCTTTTGTAACACGAAAAAGTTATTGCGTGGCATAGGATTACCCGTTGAAAAGATTGACTGTTGCCCAAATAATTGTATGATTTTTTGGCGACATGACAGCGAGTTAGACAAATGTAGATATTGTGGGGAGTCACGCTTTCAAGACCAAAATGTTGATTCTACAAAGAGGAAAAAGAAGCTAGTTGCAATGGCAAAGATGTACTATTTTCCTTTGATTCCTAGACTGCAAAGATTGTATGCATCAACTGCCACGGCGGGAGAAATGCGTTGGCATGCTTCATCACCCGATGATGGAGTTATGCGCCACCCTGCAGATTCCCCAGCGTGGAAGCACGTCAATAACATATTTCCTGAATTTGCATCAGAGTGTCGTAATGTGCGACTAGGCCTTTCAACTGATGGTTTTCAACCTTTTGGCCAATCAGGAAAACAATACTCTTCATGGCCAGTTATTATAACACCTTACAATCTTCCTCCTTGGCTATGCATGAAGGAACATTTCATGTTTCTCACGGTGTTAGTTCCTGGACCACGTAATCCGAAAGATAAGCTGGATGTTTTTCTGCAGCCATTAATAGAAGAATTGAAACTGTTGTGGGAAGTGGGTGTGCCTACCTATGACATTTCATTGAAGCAGAATTTTCAAATGCGAGCAATCTTAATGTGGACCATAAGCGACTTTCCAGCATATTCCATGTTGTCTGGATGGAGCACTGCTGGAAGATTGGCTTGTCCTCATTGCATGGATAACACAGATGCATTTACACTAGAGAAGAGTGGAAAACAATCATGGTTTGACAACCATCGGAAGTTTCTACCTGCTAATCATCCATTTCGAAAAAACAAAAAAGCTTTTCGAAAAAACAAGATGGTCTTAGTTGACCCGCCAGAAGCCAAGTCAGGTGAAGAAATCTTGAATGGAATAGATACATTGGGACTAGTAAGAGTGATGGATGACTACAATGACATGAATAAGATTGTCGCAAATCGTGCTAGATCTGGATGGAGGAAAAGAAGCATCTTTTGGGATCTCCCATACTGGAAGGAACTACTAATTCGACATAATTTAGATGTGATGCATATTGAAAAGAACGTTTTTGATAATGTATTCAATACTGTTCTTAATGTTCAAGGGAAGACTAAAGATACAACAAAGTCAAGAGAAGAGTTGAATCAGTATTGTGCAAGACCTGAATTAAAGCGTAATGAGATGACCGGCAAGTTTCCAAAAGCTTCATACACCCTAGACAATTCTGAAAAAAGGGTTTTATGTGAATGGGTCAAAGGTCTTAAGTTTCCAGACGGGTATGTGTCCAATATGGGTAGATGTGTTGATTTGAGGAAGCTCAAGATGTTTTGAATGAAAAGTCACGATTGTCATGTTTTCATGCAACGCATACTACCTGTTGCATTTCGTGAACTTCTTCCTCAACATGTTTGGAAGGCTATCACAGATTTATGTTTATTTTTCAAGGACTTGACCTCCCGGGGGATAAGAATTGAAGATATGTGTAGGCTAAGTGATACTATTCCAATAATTTTGTGTAATCTTGAGCGTATCTTCCCACCTAGTTTCTTTGACTCAATGGAGCACTTACCAGTTCACTTGGCCGATGAAGCTCGCCTTGCAGGGCCTGTTCAATTTCGATGGATGTATCCATTTGAAAGGTATAAATTGGTATTATTTAGATAAATTAAAATATGATATAATATAATTAATTTTTATTTCTTTACGTAAATAGGTATCTTAGAAGGTTGAAAAACAATGTTAAGAACAAAGCTCGAGTTGAAGGATCCATATGCAATGCTTATTTAGTAGAAGAAATTTCTACATTTTGTTCGTATTATTTTGAGGATCATGTGAGCACAAAAATTAGGAATGAACCTCGCAACTGTGGTGGAGAAAGCAGTAGTAGCATTCCTACTGAGGATCCGGATGTTCTTTCGATTTTCAAACAAATGGGACGCCCACTTGGGAAAATGTCTATGAGATACATGGATGATAAAGAATACAATGCTGCGCACACATACATCTTACTCAATTGTCCGGAGGTCACAACCACTTATCTCGAGTAAGTAATAATATATCTTAAAATGTTTGCTTTCAAATACATATTTGTATACATCTAAATTATATTCCTTTAATTTTGATAGATTGTTTGAAAATCAAATGAGATGTTCAAATCCAAGGCTATCTGAGGCCGACTTAGGAATTTTTGTTGACACACAATTTGCTGATTGGTTCAAACGATCTGTAAGAAATCAATCACCCAATGACGTGAACAAATATATCCGAGATCTTGCAGAAGGGCCTTTACTAGAGGTTACAACATATCAAGGATATGTTGTTAATGGATATAGATTTCACACTGTATCACATCAGTCACGTCGGGCCACTATGAATAGTGGAGTTTGTATTAAAGGTGAAGTATTTTCCACTGATGAGATGGATTTTTATGGGCGATTGGTTGAAGTATGTGTACTTGAATATCCTGCTATGCCAATTAAGAGGATCACTTTATTCAAATGTGAGTGGTTTGATCCATCAAATTCTGGGACATTGGTTCATAACAACTTCAAGTTGGTTTCTATAAACCATAAGCGTAAGTATAACAAGTATGAGCCATTTATCTTAGCAAATCAAGCCATTCAAGTGTTTTATTGCTCCTATCCTAGCATGAATCAAGCAAAGAAGGATTGGTGGGAAGTGTGTAAGGTTAAAGCAAGATCCAAAGTTGAACTTCCAATACAGATAGCGCCTACATCCACTATAGAACCACCATTTCAAGAGGATGAAATGTGTCTAACTCGGATGGATATGAACTTGCCAATAGGTGATGATACTCCAATACTTCATCCAAATGGTGGGCTGATCGACATTGATGATGATGGTTTCCATTCAGATGAAGATTTTACGTTTTCTGATGATGAATATATTGATGTAGAAGATGATGATTAATATAATGATGTATGGTCTTTTATTAACACTTATGCTATGTATTTATATTAATTAAATGTTAGAGATTGATATTAATTGAACTAATTGTTTGAATGTATTTTAGATATGCATCGTCGGCGTGGTGGTCATAGTCATACTAGTGAGTCCTCTCGCACGAGAGGATCAATTCCAACAGAAGATGTGCAGTCGTGATCCCTTGATCATGAGGATCCCACCAGTGAGGATGAACTCTTTGATGATCATGAAACTGTTACCTGATGTGAGGATGCATTTAGAAAGGGATCCAAATACCGGGTTAGTTATTGGTTATTCATTATTAAATAAGCTTTGTTTTTTAACTAATCGATATTATTTGGATTTTATAGGGTATTACTTATCCATCCTAAAATGTCGCATGTGATAACCACTATATATAAACGCATTCGAAACGACATTGGATTTAACTGGAAGTTGACACCAGAAGACATCAAGGATAGATACTTTGAAGAATTTAGAGTAAGTATTGTGTATAGTAGATAGAAGTTTTGTTAGAAAAGATAATTTTATAATGTTTAATTTTCCCATAGAAATATTTTTTCTGGCCGGATTCATGGGAACAAGATGTGCGCACACTTTGGACGTCGAGGGCAAGAGAGAGATACTCCGGCTTCATCTCAACCCTTAAGAAATTGAAAGAGAGGTCAGCATTTGTGTAAGAAGAAATGTGGAATGGGCTGCTTGGCTATTGGGAAAGAGATGATGTTAAGTACAAGTCAGAACTCGCACGGAAGGCGAGATTGTCAGAGAAAGGTGGACCCGGCACTGGCTATAGCAAACATTATGGGGGCACATCGTCTGTTTGCGTAAAAGCTCAGAAAATTGTAAGTGGCACATGTATGTAATAACTCAAGTTCATTATTTATATTAATATTTGTTTTATTATCTTTGACAAACAGGCAAATGAAAAGGGGCTCTCTATTGGGGATTGTATGTATGACGCCTACCTGACACTACACTTCAAGAATGGAAAATATACATCTAAGGAGGCCGAAGAGATAGATGTAAGTTTATTTACATGTTTATATGCGATTAAATTATTATTCATATAATATTTATTGTTATTTTCATTTCATAGGCCAAGGTAAAAGAGATTGCGGCTACAAAAGGTGAAGGAGCCAATCTAAATGATATATATGTCAATCAAGTCATGGGAGGCCGCCTTAACAAGAAGAAGCGGATGCTTGGAACGGGAGTCCTTGGACCAATGCTCTTAGGTAGTAAGTCTGTGGCTGCTTCGTCTAGCAATCAACAACATGATGCCAAGTGGAAAAGTGAGATGCAACAAAATCTCAATGAAGAGCGTGAGCGTAGAATGAAGTTGGAAGAGGATGTGATCAAGATGCAGAAGGTAGTGGATTTGTTGGTGAGCCAACAACAGTCCCACCAGTCAAGTCAATCTGTTGCCCAACCTAATGATGAATATTCTACATGATGCTAAAAGCGGAGGTTAGTTGTGATTAGCTACTTGAATTATTTTCGTATTGAATAAGCATTACTTGATTTAATCACTGGTTTTAATTCTATTGGATATGTGTGTGGCTTCAAGAGGTGGCTCAAAGATGAACAGATAAGTTTCATCCAAGATTTGGAAAGAAATGAGACAAAGTTCATGAGACTAAGAAAGAGACAAAGTTCTTGAGACTAGGAAGGAACAAGCCATGAGAAGGAACATGCATCACTATTTTGTTATTAATTAAGTTTTAGAATTTGCACATTTGCTCAATAGTATTAAACGTTGGTGTTATGAGTAATAAATGAGCATTCGGGTAACTATTGTTATTTTTACTATGAAAAATGTATTGATTTGTTGAAAAATTATCGTAACAGGGTGGATAAATAATAAAATAAATATAACCAAAATCTGAAAAAAAAAATAGTGGCGGATATATTCCGCCACTGTAATTTCAGTGACGGAAATTTCAGTGGCGAAACAAGCGGTAGACAGTGACGGAACAGTGGCGGAAATTCAGTGGCGGAAACAAATTCCGCCACTAATAATGGCGCCCCGAAATCCGCCACTATTTAAAAATTTTACTGGCGGAATTTCTCTGGCAGACTTTATTCCGTGAGTAATCCGTCGCTAAAATTTAGTGGCGGAAAATTTTCCGCCACTGCTATTTTAGCGGCGCTTATATTGCCGCGGTTCTGTTCCGCCACTGAATCCGCCACTAACTCCATTACTGGCGGAAATATGCGATTTAGTGGCGGATATTTCCGCCACTATTTAACGATTTTTTTGTAGTGAGAGTTATACCTCCACGTTTCCCTAAAATAATACATGAATCAGTCTAAATTATCTTTAAATCAATTGATATCTATATGTAAATATATAAAAGAAGAGTTTTGAGAATAATTACATAAATGCTATTAATAATATAAAAACATTTTTTTAATATACTTCCTATATTACTCCCTCCGTCTCACTTTAGCAGTCCCATTGACTTTTCTGCCCTCTTTTTGTAAAAATAAAAAAAAATAGTTAAAGATGAGAAATGGTAAATTAAGAGAGAGAATAATATAGAGAAGAGTCTTATCTACATTAGTGTCTCTCTTACTTTACCATTTCACCACTTTAACTATTTTTTATCATTTTTACAAAAAGATGGCAGAAAAGTCATTGGGCCTGCTAAAGCGGAACGGAGGGAGTATTAAATTTAAATATTAGATTATGTAACTTAAATGAAATATTAATACTATAAATCTTCATTTTTTTCATGATTAAATACCCACTAATGACATTCATGACCACTTATCCACTAACCTATTAACTTCGGAATTTGTAAAGAGATTTTTCTTTTAATATTGCTACTCTTAATGTTTGATCATCAATCGTGTTGTTTATGCTGCTCTTGGAAGCAGAAGCAAAAACAACCGCCTTCTGTTGTCATGAACCTTGAGGTTCTGTGTAAGACCAAGAAATACAAATTGTGTTAGTAGCTATCCAGGAGGCCAGGATTACAAAGGTTAGTGGTGAAAGCATTGAGATATGGATTCACCTCTGTTCACATATTGTGAAGTGTCCAATGTATAATTTTTTTTCAAGTAGTGCTTTGCATGAATATTAGGTTGATGGCACTCTTATTCATTTGTCTTTCTTGGATGTGGTATGGGTGGTAGCAGCTACATGGGAAGTAGGCGATGCGGGATATACTATTAGGGTATGCAACTAATTTTTTTTTTTTTCCGGCTAAATGCATGCATATTAATATCGGTTGTATATTCCATGCTATTTTGCTGTATTTTTGTTGATGATTTTGATCGATTTGACTATCTTTTAATATATATTTATACATTATTTTTATTGACATGTGTTTGTGATTGATCTTTTGTAGTATAGATCTAAAAGTGATTTAAATGATATGTGATTTGTGTGCATTTTTTGGTTTATAAACTTATTTAGTTATATGAGTTTTTATTGGTACAATAAATTGCTATTTTATAAATTTGTCATTTTAGAACTTGAAATAATAATATTGTTTCTCATTCAGTATACGTGTTATTTTTTTTTCTTTGTTTGATTTTATATTTTTTAATAATTGTTTTTTTATTTTATACACTTATGATTTCAGATTTCATATAATGATATTTTTATAAATTTATAAAATCATTTTACAGTATAAAATAAGTTTAAATAAAAGAAAATGGGTCGTGCATCACACATGGGTGGTGATACTAGTTATGACTAATCCTCAACAATTACTTCATCAGACCAACGCAAAACGTTTTATTGTGGATGGGTTTGCCCACTTATCTACTCTTGAGACTTTACCCAGTTAAGAATTGAAAAACGAGAATTTATTGATTGTTCAATTCATTGGATTTGACTTCCAATTTCATTCTAGATTTCATTTATTGAAAATGATTAAAGGCTTTTAGTTAACTCAATTATGATCTACAAACTAAAAACATAATCAAAATAACATATCCAACTATTATTATCCAACACTAGTTTGATAACCTAACAATTTCAATAGTTCAAGTTGATTAATTTGTTTTTCACATACATGCTACCATGTAAAATACAAAACTTGAAATAGTTGTGGAACACCCTCACTAAGCACAAATGAAAGCAGACCAAGCAACAACAATAAATCACATTAAATGACACACACACGAGTTGTTGAATTAAGAGTTACATATTTATAGCTCAAAGAAAAAACCACAACCTGAATTAGCCTAACCGAATAGCCCGCAATGTGATAGGGTTGGCCCGGAGTAAACCTGAATCCCATAGGGTTGATCTGAACTGAATTAATTCTCATTAATTAGATTATGATTTTTATTAGTGATTTTTTAAATCTCTATAGATTAATACTATATAATTGTTTTTCAATTGTATATGAATATATTGACTAATTATTATTTTATTTCTTTATATTTATCATAAAACATTATATATAAAAATAATAAAATTATTATTATTTAGAAAAAAAATTGTATTATCATCACTCAATGGGATACATATTTATTTCAAGTTGAAATAACACTAGTTTGTATATGTAGTCGCATATTATAGATACTAGTGTTATCACATGTACTATGCACAGGACAAATGATTTTCAAATAAAGAAAATTTTTAAGGTAAATAGATTAAAAAAGAGGATGATAAAAATATAATGAGATTTATGATTAAGAATATTTGTTAATTACATTTAGTATTCATAATATTATATACAATTAATAACATTATAAACAATAACAAAAAGAAAAATTGCACTTCTCCCACCTCACTTTAAATGAAACATTTCATATTCGGCAAACGATGTCTACAACTTTAGTTTATGATAGTGAAGCACATAAAAAAAGAGATGGACAAAAAAAACTGTAAATGGAGTAAAATGAAATAAAATAAATGAACCATGTATTACCAATGCTATGCACGGAACATAAGAAATCTGACCCTAACTCGTCCCGAAACCCGACCATATAAGGTCCCAAACCCTAAACGTATGTGTCCGTATCGGGTTAACTTCGTGCAGATTCGTGTCAGATAAAAAAATTGCCAACGTTGCTTTGTTTTACCCCTTTTCTTTCATTAATTAAAATATTCAAAGTCCATCATTTATTCTAGAAAATATATAAATAATTTCTTATATCTCTAGATGTACAAATAATTAATTCAGTTGTCGTTAGATTAAATAAACCCCACCACTTGCTGGGAGACTTTCGGCCTTAATCCGCAAGTCCGATCCAGCAGAACACATGTGGTCAAACCAAAACAAAAAAATTTATGAGTAAAGATCTAAAGTTATTGCTAGATAAATTTAAATTAATTACAATGACATTTACTAAGTTTCTAGAAAACTTTTATATATGTATAGATATTGAGATTAAATCACAATTATTAAACATATGTAAGTGCCAAAAATTTATAAACCTTTATGAAGGAAACTTGCATGCCACATTTATCACTCTAATTAGTGTAACCACCTATTCTATTTATGCGGATGAAATATAATTAGTACCCCCTTTGTTCCATAGTAACAGAGGCATTTCATTTTGCGCACTCATTTTGAAAAAATAATTATAAATAATTAAAGTAGAGAAAAAAGTAAAGTAAGAGAAAGAATAATGTAGAGAAGAGTCGTATCTATAATATTCTTTCTCATACTTTATTTTTTCTCCATTTTAACTATTTATAATTATTTTTTTAAAACGAGTGCGCAAAATTAAATGCTTCTATTACTATGGAACGAATGGAGTATATGAGATTGAATTGATTTAAATGATGTTTATAATTAGTGAATTGTGACAGTAATTGAATTAATTTTTTGGTAGGCCAATCAAAATATCTAAATTTTACAATACAATCCAAAACTTAGAATTATTTGCAATTAAAAGTAAAACTCCTTTAAAACTCGTCTTTTATATATGTATAGATAGATAATGATTTTTTTGAGCGTGGTTGGCCTGTCAAATTAACCCAAAACTTGAAAATTTAGAGTTAGAATCGATAACTTATATCTTAAAAAAATTATAATTCGAATAACCCGTAATCGAATAGGCCGATAACTCAAAACTTTATTCGTGATTGTGCACACATGCATTAATTCCTAAATCTTATATTAACCGTGCCTGTAACACGTCTATAGTCCTTTATTTTGTGGTACTCAATCCGAGTCCATTGAGCCCAAACTAATGTTCGTAGCATGCATGCCCATAAATAGTGTGACAATATATCCACACTTATGGTATACTCCATATAACATGAATTTGGCATATTTAAGTGGGTTTAGTCTTTAACCTAAAAATAAATCAATCTTTAAAAAACTAGTAAAGTATGGTGTAGTAAATCACAGAAGTACATAATATTGAAATTGAGTGATGTTAAACGACCACATTATGTACAACCACACAAGGTTATATTAGTAAATTAAAGCATTAATTATATTATTATAATATTCATTATAGTTAGTGGACAAATAAAATGACTTTATTAACCCTCAGCCTCAATTTTCATTTTTTGAATCAAAATTCCCTCTCTTCTTACTCTTCAAATTTAAATTAAAGTTGTGCATTAATCAGATGTTACAGTTCCAATAACAATAAATTTTAATACACAAATTTTTAATATAACCACAATATTTTGAAATAATAGTACCACCGTATGAGAATTTTGAGAAAACTTTTCCATTTTACTGTTTTCCATTTTTTTTCTTCTAATTGATTCATTCCAAAGTACTTGATTCATTATATAAATTTTTCTTCTAATTGATTCATTCCAAAGTAGCGTAGTATAACCTAAATTCTAATCATTCACTTCAACTAATTTTAAGCATAAGGTAGTACTTGTCGAATGATGTATAACCCAAATGGCATTAAGGAAAAGAAAAATGAGTCATATTACAATTTAATTGAGGTATTAAATTTAGGATCTTGATTATTTATCAGGAATTTAAAAATTATTATATAAACAATATGATTGATACTTATATTCAATTGAATCATCTGAGATATTAATTTTAAAATGATTATATTAAATAATATGATTGATACTTATATTCAATTGAATCATCCCGATATTTCAATTTAAAAATGATTATATTAAATAATATGATTGATACTTATATTCAATTGAATCATCCGAGATTTCAATTATTCTTATATTAAATTGAATCAAAACTGAACAATTTAATTGAATTTTAATTAGATCCAAATGAGTATTTATGCTTTCAATTAGTCTTATATTCATTTGAATAATTTAAGTATATGTTGAATTCATTTGTTAAACTTAATCATTCTTATTGTCTTAATGATTTTAAGTTTTAGATTCAATTGAGTGCTAAATTCAATTGGAAAATATAAACTAGTTTTTCATATTCAATCGACCGATTCAATTGAGTTTACATTCATAATAGATTCAAATTAACTGTTAAGTTGTAGTTTAGCAATTTAACAATCCATTCTAACATGGACTCATTTTTAATTCAATTAATCTTAGATTCAATTGAATGATTGTAAATGCTTTGATATTTGATTCAATTCAAGTAATCAGATTAATATTGGTTTCAATTAAATCCAACGGAAGGATTTTGATATAATTTGAATTGAACTATTCAATGAATAATTAAACATTTACTCTAATTTTAAATTCAATACAACTTAAATATAATTGAACAATTAAGTTGAATTTTAGATTCAATTTAACAATTCAGTTTAGTTTAGATTAATATAGTTTTATTAATCTGAAATCTACTCAAAATATTGAGATATTTTGGTTGTGATTTAATTGATATATACAATCAACAAATGAATATTAATATTCATTTGAGCCATTGATGAAAATAATTTAGTATAGTTAATATCATTAAGATTTTTTAATAATAGTTAGATGAAAATAATTTACTAGTTGATCTATATATTTTTCAATATTAAATCTTGACTTGATTTATCTATTTTTTGTGATAAATCTTAAGCACATTGAAAATCTAGTTAATTTAATAATATACTAATGTCATTGGAATTTCTTTATTAAATAAAGTAGTTGTATGAAATTAATTTACTAATTGATCTATCTATATTGTAATATTAGATCATAGGGGCATGTTAGGGTGCCACTACCCTTTAAAATAATACCATACCATCATTTCTAGTCAATTATTTGTATACGTGGACGAATAATAAGCTGCCACGTGGCCCCAAAAAAAATCTGAAAAACTCGGCCAGCAATTTGTTGTTCTTTATACAACAATTTTTTTTGTCCAGCAATATCCGACACACTATACAATAATCTATAGATTGTTGTGTAGTGTTTGTAATATTGATGTGTAGCGTTTATAATATTGCTGTATAAGTGATGTCACGGTGTCACTTTATGAGTGGTTGTCATTTTAACACAAACCTTAGATCCATAACCACAATTACAATTTATTTAATCAAATACCATTAGAATTTTTATATAAACCAGATAGTTTGAATGACATCTATTTTTATGATATTAGATCTTAAGCATATTTAAAAAATTATTTGATCAAACACTAATGTAATTGAGATTACTTTTACAAATAAAACCGTTGAATGAGAATAATTTACAATTTAATCTGTTTAATTTCATGATAGTAGAATTAAGCACATTAAAAAGTTATTTAAACAAACATTATTATAATTTTTTTAATCAGGAACAAACCCCTCTATGCATACCACTAAAAATTTAAGATATTATTCAATTAATTATCTAATCTTATTTTCAGTTTTAACTCGAAAAATTTAATAATAAAATACAATATATTTTTCAGTTGCTAATACTATATTTTAATTTGGAAGCTCTAACTATTCTGACAATTAATTTAATTTAATTTAATTTAATTTAATATTATACTCGTACAAATTTAAAATTTAGATTCAATTATGTTTTATCATAATACAATTCAGAATATATATTAATCACGTTTGATAGCTTAGAAATAAAATTATCATAGGAGTATTTTTCAAATAAATATGAAACTCGGATATACTTCATTTCTATCCCAGCAAAGTTAAAAAATGTACCGTGCTCAAGTAGGCCCCATCCCACTAAAATTGTCCCATCATTTATACCGACCCATCGTCTTCCTCAACTCCCATTTACTAACTGTAATATATTCTCTCTCCTTTTTATATCTAAACTCCAATATCGATTTCTTTCTCGTTACTCAGTTAACAGAACTCGCGTTAGAATTGGGATGAAGCAGCTAATGGTGGGGTCGAAGATAATCAAAATACCAAATAATAAAGAAATTTCTATACTGTTTGGATCTATACTGTTTACAAAACATAATAAGCTTAGCACCATAATGAATCCAAGAGTATTTATATGTACTTATAAAAGCTAATAAGCCAACTCTGCGTGTTGAAATTAGAAGGAGTTATGTATGAAAGCTTGTATCCTCAAGTACTCGACAATGACCAAGCTCCTGACCTTAGTTAAAAAATCAACATTTAATTGTAATATTCGACGTGCAGTTCAATTCAACAAAGGCGCGAACTCTATGAAAGGAAATAGTAGATGAGAGGGAAAAGATGAAAGTAAAACAATAAAACAATATTAGAGCGAAGAAAAGATGAGGCGGCAATTTCCACAAAAATAACAGCAAAGGGTATAAAAGTAAATTGAAACTGGTAGTGAATCGGAAGCTTTAAATAAATCAGTTTTTTTTCTATTGAACTAGTTTATGGTTGTACATAATATATATGGTTGTATAGCTTTTCCCGAAATTATTTTGTGAACATGCAATTTTCGCCAACAGTACTTGCACAATTTGTAGCTAACTTTAACCATCATTCAATTTCAATTGCTCCATTTTATATCTAAAATACTAGCATGCATAGAATTAGGCAGCTAATTAATTTGGCGGCGGTAATTAAATAAATATATTTATGATATTTTCGTAATTAATACGCCACATTTACCACTTGATATACTATGTCACATATCCTTAGCAACGCTCTTTAGTTCATTATAAAACTATTAACGCTATAATAGTAAAACTTGATCACATTTTTTAATCATTTATTGAATTTATAAATAAAACTGATAAACTGAAAATATTAACAAAGTTGTAAATATTAGATTAAAATTTATAAAGAAAATAAATACTCCTAAAACTAATGTCTTAACTCTTAAACACTATTATGCCAAGGTGGCCAATGGATAACAATTTTGTTGATAACAAAAGAGGATCATTTCTTGCGTTAGCATAAAAAGAACTAAAAAGAGCGATATTGAATCTCAGAATAACTCACTTTACATGGAGTAGTCTCTTGGCATTTCAAAAATGACTAGGGTTGAAATCGACTTCACAAAATCATTGTTTATAGATTATGCTCACATAAAATATATAGCAGTACTCCATTTGTTTTGTTTAAAAAATGTACATTTTTTTTTAATCTCCGACCTATCATGATACTCCATTCGTTCCCCAATAAACTTTTTATTTTGTTATTTCATGCGTCCACCAATAACTTCTTACTCCCTCCATTTCATAGTAGTGGAAACATTTCTTTCCGACACGCAGATTAAGAAAAATTGTTAAGTAAGTTAAGTAAGTAAGAATAAAGTAGGAAAAGAAAAAGCTAGAGACAGGAAGATAGAATAAAGTAAGTAAGAAGAAATATGTTGAGTTTTACTAAAAAAGGGAAATTACTTCACTACTATGGAACTTATCATAATTGTAAAATGACTCCACTATTATGGGACGGAGAGAATATTTATTTTATAATACTATACTACTTTTGGTAATATAACTCACCTTCCACTAACATTTTCAACCAACTTTCTATTTGTAAACCCGGGCCAGATCAAAACTCCCCTTGTATCGGAGGATATAACTCACAGAAGGAGTATATTTTTAAAATAGAAAACCATTCTTTTTAATTTATTTGATTGTTTTTATTTTTTCTTTACATAAGTAAAAAAACAATGCATAAAATGTGGCGTAATAAAAAAAATAATTGCTCAATTTAAATGTGATTTGAAGGGGTGGGGGAGAGTAACAAATTTTTTTATTATGTAGTACATATAAATGTAGGGTGATAACAAATGTTATCTTATCAAGAAACACAACATGGAAATCTCAATCTTCTTCGTATCTCTGCTTCTATCTTTTCTGTATCTATTGCTATTAGCATTTCGCCCAATTTTCCTCATAAAATCCCTAAAATTCCCCCCAAGTCCGCCATTATCACTCCCAATCATCGGCCACCTCTATCTCTTCAAAAAACCCTTGCATCAAACCTTGGCAAAAATCTCCCAAAAATACGGCCCAATTCTCCTCCTTCAGTTCGGTTCCCGCCCCGTTCTCGTCGTCTCCTCCCCCGCCGCGGCAGAGGAATGCTTCACGAAAAACGACGTCGTCTTCGCCAACCGCCCGAGGCTGCTGGCCGGGAAGCACCTCGGCTACGGCTACACCACCCTCGTGTGGTCCCCCTACGGCGACAACTGGCGCAGCCTCCGCCGCATCGCCACCGTCGAGATTCTGTCCACTCATCGTGTCCAGATGTTCGCCGACGTGCGGCAGGACGAGATCCTCCACCTCGTGCGCCGCCTCCTCAACGGCGGCGGAGAGCGCGAGGACGGATACCGAGCGGTCGATTTGAAATCGGCCTTCTTCGAGACGATGGCGAACGTGATGATGTTGACGATCGGCGGGAAGCGATACTACGACGACGTTTCGGGGAATTCGGAGGAGAAATTGAGGTTCAAGGAGATCGTAGCGGAGACTTTCGCAGTGAGCGGCGCCACCAATATTGGGGATTTTGTGCCGATTTTGAGGTGGATTGGAATGGATAAGATCGAAAACAAGCTGAGGGCGTTGCAAGTGAAAAGAGATAATTTCATGCAGGATTTAATCGAAGAGCACAGAAATTTCAAATCGGAGAAACAGAGGAATTCAACATTGATCGATGTGCTTCTGTCGTTACAAGAGAATGATCCTCAAAATTACAATGATGAAATCATCAGAGGCATGATGCAGGTTTAGATTATAAATTAATTTACTAATTTAATTGCAAATTTCAAATTTGTAATGGTTGATTTTGTTATTAATTTTTTAACCAGGTGATGCTGACAGCTGGCACGGACACGTCAGCATCAACAATGGAATGGGCAATGTCGCTCTTGCTCAACAATCCAGACGCGCTAACAAAGGCGCGAGCCGAGATTGACTGTCAGATCGGTCATTCTCGGCTCGTGGATGACTCTGACCTCCCTCGTCTGCCCTATCTACAGGCGGTCATAAAAGAGACGTTACGCCTGTGTCCGGTGGGGCCGATGCTTGTCCCGCACGAGTCGGCAGCTGGTTGCACGGTTGGGGGATACAGGGTGCCTAGCGGGGCAATGTTGCTTGTGAATGCGTGGGCCATACAGAGAGATCCTAAGGTGTGGGAGGATGCGATGAAATTCAAGCCCGAGAGATTCTTCGACTTAGATGGGAAGAAAGAAGGATCGTTTGTGATGATGCCGTTTGGATATGGGAGGAGAGGGTGCCCCGGTGAGAACATGGCGTTGCGCGTCGTAGGCCTAGTCCTGGCATCGCTCATTCAGTGCTTTGAGTGGGAGCGCCTTGATCGGGAGACGGTGGATATGTCCGAGGGGTCGGGGCTTACCATGCCCAAGGCTCAGCCGCTTGTGGCGAGATGCAGGCCACGGGCGGTGGAATTGCTTCAACATGTTTGAACGTTAATAATTAATGTGTTTATAATTTGTATAGAAATTAGTTCATACTAGCAAAATATTTGAACATATTTTGTTTATGCTACATGCAACAGGCCACATTATGTGCATGACAATAATTGACGGTGAATTTCTTCTTTAAAAAGTGTTTCTTTTATGCAAGCAAATATATAATCAAATGATGATACAAGTCAGAAAACAAAAGTTCCCCAAAATTGGTTTCTTCTGCAGAACAGCAGACAACACGATACAAAAGCAGCTTAGTGAAATTCGAATTGCTGTGTCCAATTAATATCCCACACAATTGCTGTTTTATCAACACTTCCACTAAGAAGAAAATCTCCTTTTATGTTTATTTAGTGTACTGACTACTGATCAGTTCCCTGGAAGAAAAGAAAGCACGCTACATCACGCACATGTGAAACGAAGAGGGCCCTAATCATCATTTGAGCTCAAAATATACAGTTCTAAAATATGCATTAAGCGGCAATGAACTTTCCATCCAACTTTAAACATAGTGAAAAACATACAAATTGTAAAAATACTACTAGTAAAAGAGTTATCTCTACTCACAACTTTACCACTTAGACAATCGTTTTGTTCACATGATTCAAAATTATCACAGTAGATCGATCAAGCTTCAAAGAAGCATGAAGCTTTAGAAAATGACATTATGAGGAAGTCTTACCATCTTTACTCCATATCCTTGCCTGGCCTTCATAAGAAGCAGTAGCAACATGCAGATGGTTCATTTGTCTTTATAGGCATCAGATTGACCACATCCAGCACAGAGGGAGAATTGAATGAAGAAATTGAATAATATACATACCAAATTGCATATAAAAAACTCATTCAGTCAAGTGTTGTCACGTCTTTGCTTTTCTCATTTGTTTTGCCCTTGAAATGCCCAAGTACCACACCGAAAGGCCCAGTTTTCTGTAACGGAACTAGACGGTCCAATACTACAAATTCTAGCAGTCAAGTCTCCAGATCTATCAATGATCATAGGATTTCTATTAACATGACAGAAGAAGAAATTGCACATGATACTAACACAAAAGGTTTTAATATTAGAAGAAGAAAGCTTCAGCGATGATATGCCAGCTCTGGTTTCATCAGATTCCTTAATTAACTATGTGGTGATAAACCTCTATATCTAAGTGTGCCTTAGTGTGCAGTCCTATATCTCAGCAGCCAGCTACAGTACATTAGGCTGGAGACCACACTGAAATTTAAATTCTTCTTCTGACAGCCAATGACAACGAAAGAACAAACTACACATAAAGGAACAGAGATAGTGAAGTGTGTGATATACTATGAAGTGTGCTTGTTTGGTAGTCTACATAACGCCGAGATATATGAGTTATATGGGTTATTTGGCTGTTTAGTAGATAAAATAAGTTCATGTTAGGCCATCAAAGCCCATCTTGGCGCTAAAGCCTGAAGAGATTAGTTCCAAACAACCCAAAAGATTGAGATAGCATATCCTTATCTTAAAAGCCCGTCTTAATTAATTATCTTGTGCTAATTTAACATGCCTACCAACTAAGGGAAAAAATCGCTACGGGATAGCAGACTATACCTTTTCTAAACCAGCCACATGTTTTCGAATGTTTCACCTTCTTTTTTGTTTGCAGATATAGGTTCAAGTATTATTGCTTCAAGAAATTTGTTATTTGTCATGCCAGAAGTGACAGGACTAATGCTTAATAGAGAAAGTTAGCAATACAGGGAATATAGTTTCACAAAAATTATAGTAACCGCGAAACACTTGTGAATTTTTGTTATGAAAACCAATAGGATGGTACTCGGAGCATAATATGAATGAAGACAAGATATTTGAAAAATAACAACAAAATGAAAGAAGGTCAAGAGGTCAGTCCAAGACATGAATGATAAGCTACATAATCTGGAGGGAATGGTATTTATGCTCTACTGATATGGACTGGATAACAGAGAGTTCCATAAAGTCAACCAATCAAGCCAGTAAGTAAGCATGCAATAATGCCTTCCCAAATTAGAGAGCAGTCACTTGTACTTGCAATATCAATAACAAGATGATTTTGTGCATGACTGGTTTCAGAATCATTTTCCCTATTTAGACTTGTCAAGACTTCATTTTTTTTTCTTCCATTCAATTGTCATGACAATAACTGTCTTCTGATATCTTGAATTAATTGTTCTACCATTACTTCAAACCTAAACATGACAACACGCGTTTGCAATTCAATCACGATTTGTACCAATAATTAATTCCAATCACGACATTCAAGAATGGAGAGAGAGAGAGAGAGGGGGGGGGGGGAGAGTTACCGGATTCGTTAAGATGAGGTAGTTCAACTCGGTCGAGGTAATTGCAATCATTCATTGTGGAAAATCCCCTGCATCATCAACTTTCTCTCTCTTATCCGTGAATTTGGGAGAGGAAGAGCTGAGAGCATCCGCAGCGCGGCTCGTCGCCGTCCCTATCTCGTCCCGCAGAGACGAGACGCCGTTGCAAATGTCATCTCGTCCCGTCCGGACCAGCCATCCCGTCCCGCTTCGCGCGCGGAAGGGTCCCGCGACGAGCTATCTCGCCACGCGCCAGCGCCACGTGGCGCGCGGCGTGACGCCCACTCGCCGTCGTAATTATAACGTCATAATTTGATTTTTTCTTTAAAAAATTCGATTTTTTGAAATAAAAATAAAAATAAAAAACGGTAATATGACCGTTCAACGGTCGAATTTTTAAATTTTTCATTTTTATTTATTAATTTTTTATTCTATAAATACTCTTCATTCTCCATTTTACACACAAACACACATCTATTCTTCCCCCATCTCTCTTTCTTTCCTCTCCAATCACTTCTATAAATCATTCCTTTATTTTTTTTCTTCTCCCAAGTTTAATCCATTCATGGATCCATTTGAGCAAATGCGTCGAATAATGGAAGAAGGTTGACGTAGGGAGGAGGAAGTCGCCGCGCCTCCTCGGCGAGCCCGGACTTACATCCATCGTAACCGGGAGGAAGCCGCCGCAAGGTTGGAACGTGATTACTTCAGTCGGAACCCGGTATGGGGAGATATCTACTTCCGTCGCCGTTTCCGTATGTCACGCGCGCTATTTTTGCACATCCATCCGTATGTCACGTGCGCTATTTTTGCATATCGCGAATACATTGGCGGCCCGGGAAGAGTACTCTAGAGAAGGGTTCGACGCTGTTGGCCGTCCTAGCCACACGACGCTCCAGAAATGTACTGCAGCGATCCGTCAGCTTGCTACTGGACAACGACGGATTCGTTCAACGAATACCTGCACGTCGGAGAATCCACTGGGAAACTTTGTTTGATGAACTTCTGCAAAGGCGTTCGGGCAGCCTTCACCGATGAATTTCTGAAGAAGCCATCCACCGCAGATTGTCAGTTTCTACTCCAACTTCACGAACAAGTGCACGGATTCCCCGGGATGCTCGGGAGTGTCGATTGCATGCATTGGCAATGGAAGAATTGTCATGTGGCGTGGAGGGGGTCATACACGAGCGGCCACAAAGGCACCCACCCCACCTTTATACTCGAGGTCGTCGCCGACTACCGGCTATGGATTTGGCATGCATATTTCAGGGTCCCCGGCTCGAACACCGACGTCAACGTGCTCAATAATTCCAACCTCTTCAGCGAAGTTCTGAATGGTAAAGCGTCGGCCATCAACTTCATCGCTAACAATCGCCAGTATAAAATGGGGTACTATCTTGCCGACGGCATCTATCCGAAGTGGCCAACCTTCGTGAAGACTTTCAACAGGCCTACGAACGAAAAATAGGCTTTTTTTGCGAAGAAGCAAGAGGATGCTCGCAAGGATGTGGAGAGAGCGTTCGGGGTTCTCCAAGCTCGATTTAACATTATCAAAGCCCCGGCTCGTACGTGGTTTATGGATAATATGGTCGACATCATGTATACGTGCGTAATCTTGCACAACATGATTGTCGCCGACGAAGGACTTGAGGCGGAAAATTGGTTAGACCCTGAAATCCCGGGAAGCTCAACCGCAAGTAGTCCGCCTCGAAGGGGAGTGCATCCGTCTTTGCAAGAGCGGTTGTCTAATCGGGCAAGGACACGTGATTCTACCGCCCACGCCCAACTCCAGGAGGATCTAATGGAGCACATTTGGGCAAAATTTGGCAACCGTTAGATGATCGTCACTAGAGAACTCCTTCTTCTGCTTCTTTGCCTCCATTTTTTTGTGATTTGAATTTAAGTGTGCAATTTGTAATTTCTAGTTTTTTAAATTATTTTTTATTTTTTTAGGTTTTTAAATTGTAATTTTATTTTATTTAAGGAAGTGTGTTTTTATTAATTGAATTTGTTGGAAATAAAAATAAAAAATGAAATTGAATGAATAGTTAAGGGATGAGATGGTTAAGAGATGGATGGATGCATGTGCTGTCTCTTAGTTAAGAGATGAGCTGAAAAGTACAGTGGGGCCCATGAATAGTTAAGGGATGAGACGGTTAAGGGATGAATAAGAGATAGGGATGCGGATGGTCTGAGGGATTTGGGACACGGACTGGGTTTTCCGAATATGGATTGCTGAGATACCGAATGTGTGGAAAATACCTCAATACCCTTGACGTGCTACCGTTTAATAAAATTTGTAACTATTTAAAAAAGAAAACTAATCCGATGGTGTGGTTATATTGTGACATGAGACTCATTCATTTTATCTAAATGATCAAGAGATCGATCTCTGCTTTTAACATGAAACAATTTTAAATTTACGGGTCAATTGTCCTGTCCAGTCCACATAGGCTAAAGTCTGAGTGTGTGATGAGTGTGATCTAACCCGCTGACCGTACGAGTGATGTTCAAGTGTGGATATGTCCGATGTCTTGAAGTTCTGGTTGTTACACTTTGTGTAATCTTCTATTTTCTTGTTATATTTCATAGATATTGTGTAGATCTTCTTGAATTTGTTAGTTTTGTTTCATATTTGTATTATCTAGCTATATTAATTACTTCCTCCGTCCCAAGTTACTTGAGACGTATTCCTTTTTAGGTTGTCGCAAGTTACTCGAGTCATTACTTTATTTAATTAAAACAAAACATCTAATCACACTTACTTTATTCTTTCTTTTACTTTACACTCTCTCATCTCTCTTACTTTATTCTCTCATCTACTTTATTTAATTCAATAAACACAACTTTCTTAAATCTCGTGCTGAAAAGAAACGCCTCAAGTCACATGGGACGGAGGGAGTATTAGATTTGAGTTATATTTTGTCTATATTTTGGTGAGAGTTGAGCACCTTACCATCATCTCGGTGAATAAAAGAAATCTCAATTTAAATGAACTTCAGCAAGTCAGAGCCTCTCAAAAGTCTTTCATACAAAGAAATGAAGAATAGTTTCATCACCAAAGCACAAAAGCTTCATAAATCTCTCAATTACAACAAGTAAAATATGCAGATACAAAAGATTTCTATGAATTAAGGATGAATATCACATTTGTATGATAGTTTGAAAAAGTGTGAAGTAGAATTGAACTTAGTATCATGAACTAGGTATCCTTTTCAATGAATAAAATCAAGAATGTAGTGAAAAGCAAAAGACATGCATTCCAAAAGCAAAAGATGCATCAGAAGTGGTGAGACATACTTGTCTTATAGCATATATATGTATTCACGAACAAATGCAACATTTGTTCTGTTTCACACTGTCACTATTTCGACTAGTTTCCAAGATACATAAAGATTAAAACTGATAAAAACCAACAATCTCTTTTGCATCATTTCCTATATATGAAGACTAGGAGTGTGAGTCTGTGACCCATATTTTAGGGAATGAAAGCAATGCCCAAATAATATGTTTTCTTTTACAACTTGACATATATAATTAAAGCTCCATAAAGTTCTCGTGATGCACTCAAAAAATAATATACATGTATAAATAGAATAAAAAAGCTAAAGCTGAGACCAACATCGTGTAACGTGTCCCATGTTTGCGGGGCGTGTACCTAGAAATTGAATAAATTACGTAAGTTGTTATATTTATTTGTGTACAACTAACTCATTACAATCAACTTGATGTGTTTGTGTTATTGGAGAAATATTTAGGTGAACTCGTATGTAAAATTAAAATAAAATCAATTTGAACACGTAGTGAGACAGTCCTTGTTAATTATAGTAGGAGGTTATCTTTATTAAGAAGTACTGCTTCTGAGATCGTACTACTGTATAATTTTACGTAGTACTCCCTCCGTTCCATAGTAATTGAGGCATTTCTTTTCGCCACGAAGATTAAGAAAAATTGTATTAAGTGAGTTAAGTAAAGAGAGAATAAAGTGGAAAATGAAAAAGGTAGAGATGAGAAGAGAGAAAAAAGCGAGAGAGAGTAAAGTAGGTGTGGAAAAATGTGTTGACTTTTAATAAAAAGAGAAATAATTCTATTACTATGGAACGTACCAAAATGGCAAAATGACTCTATTACTATGGAACGGAGGGAGTATCAGACTAGGCTATACTCGAACCAATTAAGTGTTATTGGAGTGACAAAATGTGGGTAACCATGTTCGGATATTAACAAATGTGATTGACTAACATATGTTGGGACATGATATCAAAGCAGACTCAAGCTTGAGCCAAAAGTACCATCGGATCAAAGTCAATACGCACATAGAAAAAAAAATACTTGTAGGCACTATATTTTTAATTTTTTTTTTGAAACTTGGATTTGTTCACCATTATTTTATGACCAAAAAAAACTAGATCTCCTTGTGTAACATGGAGTACTTGATATTATCAACGAAACAACACCATTTTCTTTACAATATCGTTTACCTCCAGACGTACGGTGATGTCTACGTATGATTTCTCAGCTATTATAGATATCATAGTAGTATAATAATTTGCCAACAAACACACACTAAAATAAAAAATCAAAAGGGCCCATAAGATCTGAATCTTTCTGCCTTTTACATGTATATATAAACACACCACTTGTACTCAAAAAGACAATCCCTTTTGTACAAAATCCTCCTTTCCCAACACCATGCACTATTTCAGAGTCTTCTTCCTCCAAAAGTTATCCATTTTGTTTCTGCTAACGTTGCTGCTCTCTTCCGCAACAATGGTTGTCTGCGCCAGGCAATTCTCCTCCTCGAAAATTCAACACCAGCACTTGCAGGTTGAGGAAAGCGTGAAGCGCGATTTCGATGCGTTTTTCTCTAGCAAAAGGCGAGTTCCCAATGAATCCGATCCCCTTCACAATCGCTGAAGATCCATCACTGGTTTTCGCTGAAGAAAACACTGTAATATGTAGTACTTATGAGTATATGCTTGTGAATTTTTTGTGTATATTTTCAGAAATATATTTAAATTGTGATCTTTTATTTTTTTAAAATGTTGGAATTTACCGGTTTGTTGATTATTCTTGGCCGGTTTTTTGAATTATTCATTTTTTTGGGTTTGATTTCTATGTTTTATCAATTTCATGTTCGGTATTACTATAATTAAGCAAATTGTGTTATTGATTTTGAATTTTCTTCCCCAAATTTAGAAGCTCATATTTTTTTTTTTTGACAAATGCATATTTTCAGTTGAAAGTGGATAAATAAGAAAAATAAACAGAAGAGAGGGGGGGAAATGGTTAATCATATGATAAAAATAGAAAGATACTAGCTAGGAGTGTTAATTTTTGTGGAAACATTAAGACTATTAATTAGTTATGGACAAAAGTAGTGTAAAAACAACTTTCGGTATTGTGATGTGAAACAACCATTATATTTTAATAAAAACTATATCGCCTATTTCCTATATTTTGACCAAATTGCGTTGAGTTTGGAATGGCAGAAAGAGGACATATTTGGACAAAAATTAGGAAAAAGGGCAATTAATTTTCATGAGTTCGAATCTCTAGTTTTTTAATACTATAAAAAAATAGTTGAGGGAGCATAATTCTCTAGGTTATTTTAATTCTTGATGAGTTTTTTATTTGATCAAATTTTGATTTACCACCCTTTATTACGAGTAGTATAAAATAAAATTTGGTAAAAGATATAGTAGTAGTAATTTTAATGGACAAGGTTACTTAAAATATGGATAAATGGGAGAAATTGGAAAGAGTTAAGGGTGCCTTTTTTCTCTTGTGTATGGCTCCATGTTTCTTGTCTTTTTGAGTTTGTCTTTTTGTCTCTTCTATGCTTTTCTTCTTTGCCCTAACTTTCCACTTTTACAGTTCTTTTTTCATTCTATGTATCATCATTATTGCCTAAATTTTTGAAAATTTTGTAAAGGGAAAGACTAAATGTAAGATCACATTTTATTCCTTTAAACAAGTGCATGCGCGAAGACTCCCACATTCCTAACTTAGTCTTCAATTGTAAA
>NC_062968.1:28531874-28728874 GCF_023119035.1 Salvia hispanica | reverse complement strand
CCCCAGATCCGTTCGAGTGTTATGTTTTTGGACGATGCCTTTGAAATCTGGAACGATCTTCGCGATCGATTTTCTCAATCTGATTCTGCCCATGGTTATCAGCTTAGGCAGCAGATCATGAACTTAAATCAAGGTTCTTCTGATGTTAACTCCTACTTCACCAATCTCAGGGTTCTTTGGGATGAATTTTGTCACTCTCAGCCGGTTGCTTGGTGCACCTGCAACACCTGCCATTGTGATAGCGCTAGGAGGTGGCACTCTCATCAGGAGAAAGAGTGCACTATGCAGTTCCTTATTGGCTTGAGCCCAAACTTCTCCCACATCAGATCTACAATATTATCCATGATTCCCATGCCTACTCTATCCAAGGTCTTCTCTATGGTACTGCAGGAGGAGCGACAGAGAAATATTGGTGGTCCTCCTTCATCTGTGGTTTCTCCGACCATTCCTGTTTCTAGTGAACAGCTTTTTGCAGCGAATGCTGCTTCCTCTTCATTTGGCAGGGAGAGGAAATGCTCTCATTATGGGAAGCCTAATCACACTATTGATAAGTGTTTTGCTCTACATGGTTTCCCTCCTGGTTTTGGCAGACTTTGTTTGGGAAGGGGTAGTTTTGGAAACTTTATATTTTGCATTTAATTGAATATCCCCTGTTTTTTAGGAAATTTTCCCCATTGATAATGTATTTAAATTTTGTTTTTGATTTTTGGGATAGGGCTGGGTCTCCTTTTTAAAAAAATAAATGCTCATTACGATTTTCAATAAACCCCTTCTCTTTGTGAAATTTGTCCTTTAGCTAAACAAAAGCTCATCCTTTCCCCCTCGATTTTTTTTGAAACATCTTTGATCTCTCCTGTGATGTATGGGGACCTTTCTCCAGTATTTCCCCATGGTTTTCATATTTTCAAATATTTGATGATAAGCCCATTTGTGTGGACATTCTTTGAAATTCAAGTCATGTGAGAGCTTATGGTGCAATTCTTTAATCGCCCCAAACTCAATTCTCAAAAAAATCAAGATGATCGGGGATAATGCCCCCCGAGTTCAACATTTTTCTCTTTATAGTGTTTTTGGGCCCTGGTGGCCTCATGTGTAGGACACCCCCAAAAAATGCAAGAGTTGAGGAAAACCAACACCTCCAAAATGGTCGGACCCTTTCTATTTCAATCTCTCTAAACAATCGGGGTGTTTTCCCCTTTCCCCGGGGAAATCGAAACGAACACCCCCCTTTCCCTCCCCATCAAACCCTCCCTTCCATATTCTTTTCAAAAAACCACCATCTTACCCCCTAGAAAGTTTTTGGTTCTTATGCCCTCCCCCCTTTCCGGGGGAATAAATTTTCCAAGGGTTTCCCAAAGTGTTTTTTCTTGGTTTCCCCACGGATATAAGGGATATAAAACTTGACCTTGACAACAGGGGAAATCATTACCGGAAATGTTGTCTTCCATAATCTGTTTTCCTTTCTTCCTCTCCCCCCACTTTTCCCCAACCCTTTTACCCCACTATTGACCATGCCCAAACCCTCTCGGACTCCTCTTTCCCCCGACACCACCACATCCCCCCTCCCCCTTCCTCGACTCGGCCCGGAAAACACCATGCTACCACCAGATCGGTGAGGGTTTTACCTCACTCCTTGATTATATCCCAATTCCCCCTCCCCAAATACCCAAATTTTCCCTTTTCAATCTCTCCCACTATCCAAGCTACCTCCCATTCATAGTTCTTAGTTGTGTTTTAACCCATAATTTTTCCGTCGAAAATACCGGGGAAAATTCAAGAGGACTTTTCTTTATAAAACAAAAATTTATACTTTTTTGATGGAAAGCATCCCATTGAGTGCAAGGGGGGTTTGGTGAAATTTCATGCGATGGGTGTGGGCGACATAAGGCGAGGCTTGTTGCCAAAAGGGTATATAGGGGGGAAAATTTGGGTACTTTTTTTCCAGGGGCCCCCCTCCAATATCTTTTCCCTTTTATTAGATTGGGAGCTTTGTCATCTAGAATTTAAAAATGCTTTTTGTATGGAGCAAAAAAAATTACATGACTATTCCCCCGGGGTTTTGGGGCTGACCCAAAATTCAAGGCTTTTTCGAACTAAGCATATAGAGGTGGATTGCCATACAGTGAGAGAAAAATACTTGGAGGGTGTGATCAAGCCTATGCATATCAGGAACAATCTTCAACTGGCTGACATATTTACCAAACCATTGGGAGCAACGGCCTTTCATGAGATCTTGAGCAAGATGGACTTCAAGAGTTTGTATAGTCCATCTTGAGGGGGGATGTTGAAAACTATTATGGAACAAGGAAGATTGCTGCTTGGATTAGATGTGTACATACAAAATGTGGTGACGTGGTTCATAAGAATAAGGAAGCTTCTAGATGAGAGTTAGTTAGTACCTTTGTTATGAGAAATAATTGTGTATGTGCAAGTGTACATGCACTGATCTACACTCGAGCTAAGAGTATAAAGTAGCTTTTGTATCTCGTTTCTTATCCATTAAGTAAAAATACAGATTTACATTTTTAATCTTCATCTCTTTTATTCTCCACGATTATGGAGCTTTTTATCTTTTATATTTTACAGAATTCCTCAAGAATTGAAGAATCAATCCCTCCTATGTATGTTTGCTTTTTGTAAATTGTTTAAATTTTATTCTACGTTCTGTAAAAGAAATTTAAAAACTATGCCTACGGCAGGGATTACCTTCTTTTGCACTCATTTTTATTCGCATGCGCTCCAACTATTCGACGAAATGACCTGTGAAATTTCACGTAAGCCTATCTTGGTTTGCTGTGTTCCTAAGTTAAGAGATTTACGTTGATTCTGTGACAGCCACTTCTTCAATTCCATCCACAAATCGTAAATTCCAGCCTCGTGTCCACTGGAAAGCCAATCCAATTTCCGCTGGGAAGTCGACAAAATCATAAGACAAAGCTAAATTAATCTGCAGAAAAGATTGTGTTCTAGAATTTCAGATTCGAAGCAGAAACAAAAACAACAATTACGTTAGTTACGTACGGGCTTACCTCAATGTTTCGATCAACAACGCCAAGACGTTAATCAAAATGTGGTTATAGTAATTTTGACATTTTTTTCAATGGTCAAATATATATATGAATTTACTAACATGTCACATATAAGTACGTTAATAATTAAGTATATTAAACAATAACGTTTAAATAGCCGAACATTGTTTTTCATATAGTATTTTTAGTCTGCCAAATCATTTCATATCGCACTACATGATAATTGAGAAATGTCAAAATTATAGCAGTAATACCAAATTTCATGATTTTTTGACAATTTTTCCTATTCAAATTGACGTACAAAATTAGAATTTAATCAAAAATCCAGTAAGTTACTAGCGGTTCTTCCTATTAATAAATGATTTTTATGAAGGGTTTATTGATTTTGTGAAGGAGAATGGTTGAGAAAAAGTAGTGGAATGTGTGACCCGTTTTTGTATATAGTTTTATAATTAAATATGAAAGTAATGTATTAATGAAGCATGAGATTTAGTTAGTAAAATTGGAAAAATAAATAAATAGATCATTTAATTATGGACATTCCAAAATGGCAAAACCAACTGTGCGAAACTACATGAGAAATTTTATCTATTTTGGGTGTTTGGTAGGATATAGTAAAACCAAGACAATATAAAATAAATGTTTTGTACAATTGAATGAATTGATTAAAGTATTAAACTCTTGATTGAACTTAAAACATTCATCATCTTTAACACACTTTGAAAAAAATGTTCATTTTCTTGTGTTGTGTCTGCGTATTTACGTGCATTTGCATCTTCTTCATTCCTAACCATTACAGAAATCCACGTAAGCACACCAATCCTCCGCCAGGCCCGGCGGCGCTGCCGATGCTCGGCCACCTCCACCTCCTGAAGCCCTCGCCCCACCGCGCTCTCCAATCTCTCTCCAAGAAGCACGGCGCCGTGATGCAGCTCTACCTCGGCCGCCTCCCCGCCATCGTCGTCTCCTCTCCCTCCGCCGCCGAGGACTGCCTCGCCCGAAACGACGCCGTCTTCGCCAACCGCCCCGACTCCCTCGCAACCCGCATCCTCGGCTACGGCAGCACCACCATCGGCTTCGCTCCCTACGGCGACCATTGGAGGACCCTCCGCCGCGTCACCGCCGCCCATTTGTTCTCCCCCGCCAGCCTCCACCAGACGGCTGGCGCGCGCCGCGGAGAAGTCCGCTTCATGCTTGGGAATATTTGGCGGGAAATGGATTGCGACGGGTGGAGGAGAGTGGAGATGAGGAGTGTCTTCTTTGAATTGGTGTACAATGTGGCGATGGTGACGATCGCGGGGAGGCGGGGGCCCGTGATGGACGACATGTTCGGGCCGAGCAAGATTCTCGATGCCTGTGATTATTTCCCGTTGTTGGGATGGATTGATTTGCTGGGAATTCGGAGGAAGATGGAGGCTTTGAATTCGGAAAGGGATAGATTTTTGCAGGGTTTGATCGATGAAGTTCGATGCAGGAATGGAGATCGTGTTTCTGTCGGAGGAGGGGAAAGGAATTACGTCGACGTGTTGTTGTCGTTGCAGCGATCGGAGCCGGAATATTACACCGATGAGATCCTCAAGGGACTCATCATGGTGAGTTATTCCAGTGAGGATTATGTTTGTGTTATTATTGTGAGATTACAATTTTGCCCCTCGTTAAAATTTTATAAAAAAGATCTTGTTCCCTTGTGGGGTCAGTTCAGGCTGGAAACCTTTTCTGGATCTTTATGTTCTGGATCTGTCACTGCGTAACATTTACATGTTTATTATATATTGCAGCCGATGTTCACTGCTGGGACACACACTGTAGCTCTGACGATGGAGTGGGCGATGTCGCTCCTTTTGAACCACCCTGACGAGCTGGAGAAGGAGAGGAACGAGATAGACGAGCACGTGGCGCCCGGGAAGTTGCTTGATGAGTCGGACCTTCAAAATTTGCCGTACCTACGATGCATAATCAATGAGACGTTGCGGATGTACCCTGTGGGTCCGCTACTCGTCCCGCATTGTTCTTCCGAAGATTGCAACGTTGGCGGGTACGACATTCCTGGAGGTACAATCTTGCTAGTGAACGTTTGGGCGATCCAGAGGGACCCGGATGTTTGGGAAGATGCCGAGATGTTCAACCCTGAGAGGTTCAGAGGGTTCGAAGGGGGGTATGACGGGTTTAGATTCGTGCCGTTTGGGGCAGGGAGGAGGGCGTGCCCTGGTGCCGGGATGGCTATGAGGCTCATGGGGTTGGCTTTGGGGTCTTTGATACAATGCTTTGATTGGGAAAGGGAAGGGTGTGGATTGGTGGATATGGAACAAGTTTTCGGCCTAGCTTTGTCCAAGGCTAAGCCATTGCAGGCATTGTGTCGACCACGTTCTTCCATTGTGTCTATGTTATCATAGCTTTGGATTTATACTTCTACTACTTGCAGTAGTTTGTTAGCTTTAATCAAATTCTAGTTTTAAAAGTAACCAGGAAAAAACATGAAATAAAGTTTGGACTTATTTTACAATTATCACACAGGTGAAAAAATCTAGTAGCCACGTGTAATATATTATTGATGTTTTAAAATCAAACATCGTCGTTTATATCACGGATAGACTACGATATTTATATCACCGAAGAATTTCATTCTGAGATGATTCCTAACAATTCAAAACTGCATGATCTTTCACCTGATTTAAATTTGAAAGAAATACCATAATTTAATCAAATTTGGTTATTTGTTACACAATTTGCCATTTAGTAAACAACATATATGGCATGTAAGTCTATCTAGTATGATCCCATGAAGCTTCAAAAATTATGAAGATTGAGCTTTGTGTTCAATTTTTTACTCTCTAACCAAATTCTCACACCGACAAAACAGTCATTGCCCTTTTCCAAGTCAAGTAAGTAGTCATTCTAAGAAAAAAGCAAAACAGAGTTGCCTCAGCATAAGCTTGTTTATGATTAACACTACAAGCCAATGTGGATAATATTACTAATATAATAAAGAGGATTTCTTCACAAATTTAATTGGACATATTGAAAATTACAAATATTTCCAAGACCATCCAATAGTAGAATAAGATATTGAGTGCTAGACAGACTGATTTGTCTGAAACTTAGAGAAAGCAAAGTTCATGGTACCAAACAAAAAGTATTATTGCCAATAATGGAGATATCAAATCCCCAATGTCCAACTTCAACCATTCGAGTAGTCGATTATTGAGGTCAAGACAAGATGTTAGCAATGATAATCAAATATAAAGAACATGAATATAGACATTAATTTTGTAAGCAATTCTTCGGATATAGGTACATACTTAGATTTTGAAGCTCGATTTTGATTATATATCACTTTATTATAGTATATAGGTAAATGATAACTACATTCTACATAAGCTAGATGAATGTATTCCTTTTGAGTTTTGCATAGGGAGTTTCGATTATTATACGTCGTTATATTGATTTAAATCCTAGGAATTGTTATCAATTAAATTTGATAAAAATATCATTGTTTAGAACTTTAGATGGCAAATTAAACCAACCTTTTAAATGTAAAAGTTTAAATAAGATAAAATAGAGATTTGACTTTTTTGTGATTCATCTATGAAGCAAAACCAAGGAGATATCATTTTCTTTGAATTATCAAGCTGGTTGTAACGTGTTTGAATGTACAAATTTGGTGATGCAATGAAAAATAAAAAGGATTAATTTTTGTACAGTTGACATTTACTTTTTCATGAAACCCATCTTCAAGCCTTATACTAGTAAAGTATTATTCATTATGATGACCAAATACCATTAATATCCATTTTTTAAATAATAAGTAGTACTACTGACCATACTATAATTCTCAAGAAAATGTGGGACCCAGTGTCCCCTTAGTCAGAAGTTGGATCTCTTTCAAGCAGTTAAATATTGCGAGTCTGTGATTGCAATCTGAATGGTTGTTACAAACTACTATTACTAGTATATTTTAATTTGCATACATACTAGAAGCAGCACTTATTTAAAGTTACCTACTACAAAATAAATAATTTAATTGAGCTTTAATTTTAAATAATTTATAAAATTAATAAAATCTAGGTTTTTGAAATAACATACTACTCCGTATAAAATAAAACTAACAAGGATATTAATTTGCACATAAAATATTACTACACCCTCCAATTATTATATAGTGGAATAACATTGAGACAAGAAGAATCTGTTCATATCATCACATGATTCAAATGCAATATCTACCATTTTTTTAATATTGAATTGGTTTACTCCACATATCAACTTCAACATCCAATCAAGAACTCACAATAATTTCAAGAAAACAAACACCATCTTCATCATTTCATCTTCTTGACACACATACACACAAAGCTCGAGTTTAATTTGCAGAAATGGAAGCCATTCTCTTCATCGCCATACTTGCAATTCTTCTCCTCACAGTAATACATCTTGTTCACCACAAAAGGAAAAGGCAAAACCAACCTCCATCCCCACCTTCCCTTCCAATAATAGGCCATCTCCACCTCCTCAAAGAGCCCATGACACAAACCCTCCAAACCCTCTCCGGCAAATACGGCGCCGTTCTATCCCTCAAATTCGGGCTCCGCCGCGTCCTCCTCATCACCTCCCCCTCCGCGGCCGAAGAATGCTTCACCACAAACGACGTCGTCTTCGCCAACCGCCCCTCCACCCTCTCCACCAAGCACTTCAGCTACAACAACACCACCCTCAGCATCGCCCCCTACGGCCCCCTCTGGCGCAACCTCCGCCGCCTCGCCGCCCTCCACATCTTCTCCCCCGCCCGCGTCGCCGCCTTCTCCGCCACCCGAAGGACCGAGCTCACGCTCTTCATCAAGGACCTCGGAAGAGATCCTTCAACGCCGGTGGACTTGAAGTCCAAGTTCATCGAGCTGGCCTTCAACGTCCTGTCGATGACGATCGCCGGGAAGAGATACTACGGAGAGAACGTCGGGGACGCGGCGGAGGCGAGGCGGGTGAGGTTCATAATGAGGGAGATGCTCGAGCACAGCGGGAACGCCAATCTCGGAGATCTACTCCCGTTTCTGCAGTGGTTTGATTTTCAAGGGCTTGAGAAGAGGTTTGCGGATTTGATGAAGAAGCTGGACAAGTTCATGCAGGAGCTCGTGGACGAGCGCCGCAGCGGAGCGGCCTCGTCAGGCACCATGATCGACCACCTCCTGTCGCTCCAGGAAGAGGAGCCTGAGTATTACACTGACGAGCTCATCAAAGGAATCATCTTGGTTAGTGTCATACTACTAGTTTAATTTCATAATCCCTCGTTCTATTAGGACTCACAGTTTTTGACACTACACGCGTCAAACGCCTGCAATGGATCAGTGTCAAGTTTTATCATGTTCATATCCTTATCGGGTTTGGTTCCGGGTTAGGTTCGGGTTGAGTCGAGATTGAATTCAGATAACCTTTTAATAATTGATATCATTGTTTTAAATACCTAGTATTTTTTAGACTTAGAATTGGGTTCACTTTTAATATGTCACCTTAGGTTATCATGTCAGGAACATGTCGATAACAGGTGGATTCGTGTTCTGATTTAAGATTTACATGTTGTGTTCGGGTTTCGCCTTAACAGTTTGGATCGTTATCAGGTCGACCTGAAAACAACTCTACCCACACGATTTTGCAGCCCCACCGTCTGTCGTTATATATCTTATACTCCCTCCGTCTACGAATAGGAGTCCCGTTTTTCTGTTTTGGTTGTCCACGAATAGAAGTCTCGTTTTTCCATTTTGGTCCGTCTACGAATAGGAGTCCCGGTTCATAATTACCTTAAATGGTAAAGAGACCCCACATTCCACCAACTTATTCCACTCACATATCATTTAAAACTAATATATACAAGTGGGACCCCTATTCCACTAACTTTCTTGCACCCACGTTTCTTAACATTTCTTAAAACTCGTGTCGGATAGAAATGAGACTCCTATTCGTGGACAGAGGGAGTAGTATATATTTCCTTTTCCGTCCAACCATCATTAAATTTTTCATTTACATTAAGATTTTATCATAAAATTGATATATAAGGTAAGACCTAAATTTCTCTCAACTTTTCCATTTACAAACAATTTCTTTGAACCCACACTGACCCGTGACCAATATTGAATATTTTTTCTCGAGCGGGAGAGTAATTATTTTTTTGCATCGCGTTGTCATAACCAATAAATTTACGCTTGCAGGTGTTGCTGGTCGCAGGCACGGACACAATGTCAATAGGCATGGAATGGGCAATGTCACTTCTATTGAATCACCCGGAAAGCATGGATAAGGTAAGAGCTGAGATAGACGCCAACGTGCCACGTGATCGGCTCGTAGATGAGGAAGATCTACCCAAACTGAGTTATCTAAACAATGTGATCACAGAGACTCTACGTCTCTACCCGCCTGTGCCCTTTCTCATACCTCATCAGTCATCAGAAGATTGTAGGGTTGATGGCTACGACATACCAAAAGGAACGATGCTCCTAGTGAACTTATGGGCCATCCATAGGGATCCGGAGATCTGGGATGACCCAGAAAAGTTCAAGCCGGAGAGGCACGAGGCGAATAGAGAGGGGGAGTTCATGCTCCCATTTGGAGCCGGGAGGCGCAAGTGCCCTGGCGGAGGTATTGCCACCAGGGTGCTCGGGTTGGCCCTGGGGACGATGATTCATGCGTTCGAGTGGGAGAGAGTGAGCCATGAGTTGGTGGATATGACTCATGGCACAGGGTTTAGTATACCTAAGGCTAAGCCCCTTGAGGCTCTATGCAAACCAAGGGAGGGTATGAACCATTATTTTACTTGGGTTTAATTTTTTTAATTAATGATAGTACTTTATTTCTTTGGAGACTTATGTATGGATTGGAGTCGATTAATGGCATGAATATCCTACGTCGTTGAACATTATGCAAATAATAGAAGAAAGATACTAGTACTAGTACATATAAATAGTTAAAATTGTCTGTAGCCCATTTTCTTATATCGACATGAAAGCAGGCCCACCAACAATAAGGCCACGTTCAGCTATTAATTTCCAAGAATATGTTAGAAGATAAGGCACTGTGTGAATAACATAATCACCTAAAAATATAAATATAACTGGCACAACAGTATTAGATTGGAAAAGTTTTTTTTTAGTGAATTATATTGAGTAAATTTGAAATAAAAATAACCGATCCGAATTATGGATATTAATTTATGTATTATCAAGGCTGGGTTTTTCCTTAATGAATTTGAGCTTATGAACTTTCCAAAACAAAATTTATTTTTAAAAAAACTCCCCCTGTTCCCTGAATAAGAGTTACTAATTTCCATTTTGGTCCGTCCCCAATTAAGAGTAACACTTCATTACCATAAATAGTAAGTATGTCTCACAATCCACTAACTCATTTTACTCGCATATTATAAAACCAATATAAAAAAGTGGGTCCCACATTCCTCTAACTTTTTCAACCAACTTTTTTTATATATTTCTTAAAACCCTTGCCCGGTCAAACTGTCACTCCTAATGGGGGACGGAGGGAGTATAAAATTTTCCATTGATTTCTTATAATATTACGAAGTCAAGATAAAATGCAAACTTATATTATACAAACTGCAAACTTTTCAACACAACGTCAATACAATGTCAACACTGTGTAAATTTTAAGATTTTAGTGTCAACACAATTTCAACACAGCATCAACCGTTGACATTGTGTTAACATTTTTTGTTGCTATTATTTTATCATCTGATAATATTTTTTAACGGTCCAAATTATAATTTGGAGTTTGTACAATATTTAGAGTTTGCATTTGATCACATTCCTAATATTATGTATATAGTCTTAACTATAGTAATTTGAACCTCCAACATATTTAGTGGAGTACTAGTTAGAAAGGAATTGTTTTACCAACTAAGTGCATGCACCATTCCCACGACATTCACTACATATATAATTGTTAGGTGTGCGCACACACATCACACATCCAAGGAGGAGAGTGGCAGTCACCCTGCACATCGCGGCCACTCTAGCTTATTTTACATTCTTAAAATTAATTTGAAATCATATTAGGTTGCAATATTTCACCTCCATGATTAATTGACGCAACTTTTATTTTTTTCGTCAATAATTAATTGACATCTTTAGCACTCAAATTTTATTAAGAAAATTCATATTCTAATAACTTTTAAATTAATAATAACATTATACTATATTCGTCTCTAAAAAATAGACTAGTTTTACTATTTTGGCATGTCCCCCAAAAATAGACAAAATATAAATATGGAAAATTATTAACCAATTACACACTAATAATAATGTCGACCTCACAATCCACTAACACTACTTCCACTACATTTTACCTATCTTTTTTCTAAAAATAATTGATCTCTCTTTTACTTTAGCAATTGCAGATTAAAACTCATGTCATATGGAATACAAGTTTGCCTATTTTTTGGGAGAGTTATACCCTGCAAAATGCTACTCTCTCCGTCTGGTATTAGGAGTCCCGATTGAGTTGGGTGCGGGTTTTAAGAAATGTTTGAGTGTGTAATAATTGGAGTGTGATATAATAAAATGTAGGACTCATTTGCATTATTATATACTTTATTCTTCGGATGTGTTTTCACTTGTGCTTTTTAGTGATTTATTTTATAATATTTTTTTTCACTTTTTACGGAAATGTCTAACCGAAACTCCTAATGCCGGACGGATGAAAATGGTCAACCGGGACTCCTAAGAGCATCTCCCGTGGCGGACTTCCCACTAGGACTTCCCACAAAAACTTCACGTCACGTCATCACTAGGACTTCCCATCCCACTGCCACATCACTAGGACTTCCCCTGCACTAGGACTTCCCGCAATAAAATTAAATTCACAATTATTCAATTTATGGAATTAAAGTTTCGACACGAATACGAACGGGAAATGCGAATATTTCATTAAAAAAAACATACATTATTCGAAAAAAAAATTACATAGTTAATAAAAAAAATTAACCACATCAACGTCCATCCCTCCGCGTCCAAACCTCTTCGATGATATCCTCCTGAAGTCGAATATATGCATCTCTTTGCCGCATGTCGGCAAATGCGCGTAACCGCTCAACCTCTCCATGAGGTACCCCCATGTTCACATTCGCGCTGGCCACACCGTGGCTTGGACCAGCACCCGTATAATCTTCGTTGGTCCACTGAGTCAGTTCGTCACCTTCACTTTTGACAATCATGTTGTGCAAAATGATACATGCGTACATGATGTCGCCGATGTTGGGAATATACCACATCCGTGAAGGACCCTTCACCATCGCCCATCGACTCTGGAGCACACCAAATGCCCGCTCAACATCCTTGCGCGCTGCCTCCTGACGGCTCGCAAAGTAGGACTTCTTTTGTCCGATCGGATGCTTGATCGTCTTCACAAAGACGGGCCAGGTTGGGTATATCCATCCGCCAAATAGTATCCCATAATGTGCTGGTTGTCATTGGCGACGAAACTGATGGCGGGACCAACGCCATTGCACTGATCGTTGAACAGGGGCGATGACTGGAGGACGTTGATGTCGTTGTTCGACCCGGCGACTCCAAAATAAGCATGCCATATCCACAGCCGATAGTCAGCTACAGCTTCAAGGATCATCGTGGGATGCTTGGCTTTGAAGCCGGAAGTGTGCATCCTCTTCCAGGCGGCGGGGCAGTTCTTCCCTCGCCAATGTGGAGGTACTGTCGAACATGTCGGTCGCGCCTCCGTATGCCGCCGCTCGACATTGCGGCAAAGGCACTTCGTAAGGGCGTTTGTCCGGGTTTGCCACCCGCATCCTCCCCGCCTCCCGAAATACTCGTATCTTCTCTCTAAAGCACTCACGATATGCATAAACAGCGGACGATGCATCCTAAAACGCTGCGGAGCAAAGTAGTCCCGATACAACCGAATATGTGCAACAATGTGGTCCCGGGGTACATGATGTCGCCGATGGATCGGCCGAGGTACCGCCGCCGGCCGCCGCTGCTGCCTCTGCCGTAGCAATCGATCAATCGCCCCTTCCACAACGACATCCAATTCATTCTCACTATCACTATCACTATCACTATCACTAGCGCCCCCGCCACTACCACCCGCACGACTACTAGCCATTCTAGATATACTTGAAAATAGAGTTTAGAGAGAGAAACTTGTCAACACAAGTGGTGTGAATGAAATGACCCGGTCGGACTTCCGCGAGGTCCGACCGTGATGTCCGCCGATGGAGATGCTCTAAATGCCGGACGAGGGAGTTATAGAGTACAGGAGTATAATTTTGTCTTCGAGGTTAAAGGCGTCATTTCATATTAATAAGACGAAAAGGCATTAATTTCCGATCTTGACCTCACTGATTACACCCAATTCATCAAATTCCTTCTGCTCATCTATTTCATTTTCCCCCAATTAACCAAACCCTCAAATCCCCAATTCTCGATCCACCGATGAAGCGCCCCTTCGCCGACGAACAATCCGATTCCACCGCCACAGCCAATGGCGAATCCGCTGCCGCCAGCGATAAAGACGCGAATAAGAAGATCAAACAGAACGGCGAAGAAGAAGTAGAAAAAATGTCCAAGGAGGCGGAGGCGGTGCTGCTGGACGAGAATCTGCTATACGAGGTGCTCCGCCGTGTCGACGACGGCTCCACCCTGGCCAAGGCGGCCTCCGTCAGCCGCCAGTGGCGCCAAACCGCTCACGACGAGCGGATCTGGGAGCTGATCTGCACGAGGCACTACCACCGCAGCCCGACGCAGCTGCGCGCCGTCGTGTCGGCGCTCGGCGGATTCCGCCGCCTCTACTCGAGCCACCTCTGGCCGCTGCTGAAGCCGGCGTCGTCGTCGCCCGCGCCGCCTCCTGCTGCGGCGGCGGCGCCTTCCTCGTGGCCTGGCCTTCCTCCAGCTCCGGCGCCGGGGCCGGCGAGGTCGAAGGCGCGGTGGGGGAAGGATGAAGTGAATCTCTCGCTTTCCTTACTCTCGATTAAGTACTTCGAGAAGATGAGCTTCAATCACCGAAGCAAATGATCGAATTGGTGAGATTTGATTGATTTCGTTCCAATTTCATTTCTGCCCCTTTTCAATTTCCTCTTTTTTATTTTATTATTTAATGGTGTTTAACTCTTGTATAACTGCTTGTAATATTTGTGGCTTCGTTTATTATTATGATCAATCTACCTCCCTAATGATTTTAATAAACTTAATTATTAAAAAAAATCGTTTTTATTATGATAACGGGGAATTGCGAAGATCTACGGTCGATATATCTTTATTGTTAGATGGATCATTCGAAAATTTCATTTTAAAGATAAATCTTTGTATTAAAATTTAATAAATTAGATTGAAATTAATATTTACAAAATTAAAAGTCTTGTATATTCGATTTCTCTCTAACTTCAAAGAAATTAATAAAATTTTATGTTTGAATTTTGATATTTATAAAAATTGTAAAATAAAACATGCCAACAACAAAATTTGTAAACCATAGTTGATATTGATGTATCATGGATTGTTTCACATACGGTATGTAGTTGTTGTAGCATATCACTCCATGAAATATAGCCTCATTTGTAAACCATAATTGGTAAAGTAATAATAGGAATTAGGGAAAGAAGGAAAAATGATGAAAATGAGACTAATATTCATGAAGAGCAGATGAGTTGCAGTCGCAGAACATTGCGGAAATGCCTATTTCAAAGTTGTTCTGTCTCTTTCTAATTACAGTTTTTATAGGGTTAATTATAAAACAAGACATCGCAGGCAGTTAATTCAATTTCCATTTTACTAATATGTTTTTTAAAAGCTTTTGAATAGTCAAATTAAGATAGGAGTATCATTTTTTTGCCATTAATATTAGTTGATTCTTTTGGTATAAAGAATCTTGAACCGACTAGAATTTACTGTTTTATACCTATTTGCTTGAGAATTAATCCTGAAATTAATACTATGCTATAGAATTGGGTTACAAAACTTTGATTCTAAACCACAAATCGCGTTTGGAAAATCATAATGAATGGTTATTTAGTACTACTACCTCCTCCGTCACACAATAAAAATCACATTTTGTTATTTCGTTTCATCCCACCAATTTATTTTTACTCATATTTTATTATAAAACGAATATATATAAGTGGGACGCATAGTCCACTAACTTATTCAACCAACTTTTCTTTACATTTCCTAAAATTCATGCCTACATCAAATATGACTCCAAGTAGGAAGGAGGTAATATTTATAAAAGATATTAATTATGTCTTATTAAACAAATTACTTAGAAGTTTTGAGCAAAATAATGAGTTCGTTACCTATTTGGCTATTTCACATCGGATGAAAGGCCGCTTGTTTAAAGTTTATAAACTGTTACATTCCTCCTACAATAAAATTCATATTTGGTGTGGACACAAGTTTTAAGAAATGTAAAGAAAAGTTGGTTGAATAAATTATTGAATTATGGGTCTCATTTATCTATAATAGTTTTATAATAAAATGTGAGTGGAATAAGTTATTGTAATGTGAAGCCTACTTACCATTTATAGTAAAAGTGAAATATGACTCTATTATATATTATGGAACGAACCGAAATGACAAATGTGACTCTTACTGTGATATGGAGGTAGTAAATGAGTTATTTATCCTATAAGATTAGTCTTTGGAATAAATTTTCATATTTATTTAATCAATAATGTTGATGTTTTTATTGAGATCTCAAATCATTCGAATCTATGGTCTAGAATTGTGACTGATTTGAATCTATGGTCTATGGAATTGTGACATGCAAAAGAAGTATGCCACCAATATAGGCATCTGGAGCCGACTCTGTATGGTGGCTTGACGAAAAAAACCAATCACGACTAATGTTGTTGTGACAATTGAGAACTCGAAGTGATGACCTAATAACAAATTAATCGTAACTATTACCATCATAACTTCGCACTCAAAAGGGTCGATTGTTAAGCTCTAAAGCCTATATCAATTGTAAAAATATTCAGTGTGGAATTATATAAACCAAATAAGGTATCTCTCCTAATTACTTATCATCTTTTGGAAGGCACAATCTCAAAAAAGCGCACCAAGCAAAATAAGAATTTATTTCGTTAACCCAAATATTCAATTCAATATTCCATATATGTTGTGGATTTATTGAATTTAACCGGTCAAAGTTGGACTTTAAATTACCCTAAAATACATTCCAAATCTTTTTTATGATACAAAATCCGACCAATTTTACAAATCGACAATTACAATAAATTTATCCTTTCACAAAACATATGTTGTGGATTTATTGAATTTAACCAGTCAAGGTTGGACTTTAATTACCCTAAAATACATTCCAAATCTTTTTCATGGTACAAAATCCGACCAATTTTACAAATAGACAATTACAATAAATTTATCCTTTCAAAAAACATTTTCCCATAATCAATGCAGTCTATAAATAACAGGCTGAAAACCTCCAATTTCTCCCACCATCACACAACAACTTACACATCTTGAAAAAAAAAATCAAAAATTTGTAGAAATTCCTTAGTAACTAATGGCAAGAGGTGGCATAATTTTCTCGAATCTTCTTGTTGGTCTTCTTATATGTTCTTTTGTTTTTGTTTTTGGTAACGAAGCGAGGACGGTGAAGACCGGTGGCGGGCCGAGCGAAGGCCATGCAGCAACCAATTCCGCTTGGGCCGTGAAGACCGGCAGCGGGCCGAGCGAAGGCCATGCAGCAACCAATTCCGCTTGGGCCGTGAAGACCGGCAGCGGGCCCAGCCACAGCGGCTCAGGCCATGCAGCAACCAATAGAGCTTTAATTCGTGATAGTATCAAAATAACATCTCCTCCAAGCCCTGGAGCTGGACATATCAAAATAACATCTCCTCCGAGCCCTGGAGCTGGACATTAGTCAATTAACTAAACTAGGAGTACTTGTTTTTTTCATGCGTATGCAATATTTCTTTACTTTAAATAATGTATTAGTATATGAAAAGAAATACTACTACATTTTCTGAAAACGCCTTTATTAATCAGCTGTTTAAAATTGTTGGTTTTCATTTCTTTTTGTTGTCTATATTTTGTTTGCCTCGTCACTAATAACCTTGTACCTTTCACATTTTTTCATTATATTTTTTTTAAATCCTTTTTTAGTTTCCACTATATATGCATCCTTTTTCCATTATATATAGGAACTATTTATCGTAATTGATCAGCTTCATTGATATATGAAATTTATTTTCTACAAAATACTAGAACTAGCATTTAGGATAATAAATGTAAAAAAAAATGGGAAATTCCTCAAGGCATAATTAGAAAGTTAACCTAATGCCGGTTCGCATTTACTACAGAATATAAAATTTGGGCCGAAATAAACTAGCAAATACTTCCTCCTTTCCTTGGGCCCTTGTTGGCTCACAGCCCACAGGCCTTTCAGAGCCTAGAAGGAGGGGAAACTTCATTTAAAAGATAAATCTAATTTTATCTAATTTTTCTCAATTGTCTTTTACTTTACCAAATCTCATTACACTCATATCATCTACATATGAGACTATTTTACAAGGTTTATAAAGTAAATAAATATTTATTCTATAAAATTAAATCCTTTATAATCAATTTTAGTACTATTCCTATTATATTTGATCAAGTAACAACGTTTTGTAACCGGCTTTATATGGTGGCCTAACAAATGATATAGTAATACATTAGTCGTGACAACGTTGTTATGACCAATAAGAACAAAGAATGATGCCCTAACAAAAATCAATCACGAGTTCGTGACTAATGTGATCGGAACATGGCCTTCAAGGGAATCGATTTTTACTAACTCTTAATCCCCATGTCAATTGTGAGACGAATCTCAAAAAAGGACACCAAGCAAAATCTCTATTTATTACATCTATCCAAATATTCAATTCAAAATTCAAATGTTGATTTATTGAATTTATACTATCAAAGTTGAACTCTGTTCTCATCTCTAACACCCAATTTTCCCCTAATGTTTATATTAAATCTCTATTTCATGCCATTTTCATGCATTGGAAAATTACAATCCAATTAATTATTTCACACCACAATTTTCCATCATGCATACATACAGTCTATAAATAGGTCCAAAACCTCCATTTTCTCCTAGTAACAACAACCAATAATCATCAAACTCTCATAGCTTCCGAATCTTCAAGATAAAATTCATTTTGTAGAAATTCCTTAGTCACTAATGGCGAGAGGTACCACAATTTTCTCGAAGCTTCTTGTTGGCCTTCTTCTATGTGCTTTTATTTTTGGTAAAGAAGCGTGGATGATGAAATCTAACAACTTTGAAGAAATGGAGAACGTGAAAATTTTGGATGATTTTTATGTTGGGGCCACGAAGATCGGTGGCGATGGCCATCCAGCAACCGATAGAGCTTTAACTCGTGAGAGTATCAAGATATCATCACATCCAAGCCCTGGAGCAGGATATTGACTAAATTAGTACTACTTCCATGCTCATGCAATAAATAAATTACTCTTTTTTTTAGAGGAAACTCTATATATAGTGATCATCCTTGCAATAAATTAAATAAATAGTAGATCTAGGAATCAATTTCGGAAGGGCAGAGTTTATAAGGTAAAGCGAGTAATGTAGAAAATAGTAAAGCGAGTAATGTAGAAATATATATATATATATATATATATATATATATATATATATATATATATATATATATATATATTTTAAATAGCTATTGGAACAAACGAGAAAGAAAGGTGAGTGATTTTCTTTAAAGAAAGATGAAATATATACAGAAAATTAAATGTTCCCAAACTCCACTTGAAGGAGGAAACAAACACCATTCATTTTCTGCTAAACACTTCTCTGATCCTCTTTAGTTTTTAGAAACACATTAAAGCCTATAAAACAGCTTTAAAGCCCAGCCCACAGAAAGCCCATAAAAGGAATGTTTAAAGGCCTACTCACGTGATACCCATCTATCTTGAGGTAAACTATTCCTTATTTTTGCATACCTTAATAAATAGACATAAAAATATGTAATTAGTCCTAAGTTGGATAAATCCAATCTTAATTTAATTTCCTAAAGCATCTATAGGTATAACACTCCAAAATATTAAACATGGATAAGATTTTAGGTGTATTACGATTAACAGGAGATTTGCTTAAAAACTAACGGTTGAAAAGAGTGTTATCAAAGTTCAATGATCTAACTTACGGCAATTTTAATTATATAAAAAATAAATAAAAATAGGATATTTTACTATTTTAAAAATATATAAAATATATTTTATACTTCCTTCGTCCCAAGATAAGTGAGCACAAACTTTTTGACACGAGATTTAAAGGAAATGGGATTTTGTTAATAAAGTGAAAAAGTAAGAGAGTTAATAAAGTAGAGAGAAAAAATAAGAGAGAATACCAAAAAAGGAAATGACTCACTTATTTGGAACATCTCAAAAAGAAATGTGAGTCGCTTATCTTTGGACGTAGGGAGTATATAATTATATTTATATTTCACGGTATATACCATAATTTACGGTATATACCGAATTTCAGTATGTCGCGGTATACCGCGGTGTATGAAAATTCATACCGTTACCTTACAGAAAAATTTCGATAAGGTATCATACCTTACCGAAAATCACGATATACCAAAAATTTGATATTTTTAGTATTTTTCAACACGATAAGGACGGTATCTCCTCCGAGCCCTGGAGCTGGACATTAGTTAATTAACTAAACTAGGAGTACTTGTTTTTTTCATGCATATGCAATATTTCTTTACTTTAAATAATGTACTTAGTATATGAAAAGAAATACTACTACATTTTCTGAAAACGCCTTTATTAATCAGCTGTTTAAAATTGTTGGTTTTCATTTCTTTTTATTGTCTATATTGTGTTTGCCTCGTCACTAATAACCTTGTACCTTTCAGATTTATTCATTATATTTTTTTTAAATCCTTTTTTAGTTTCCACTATATATGAATCCTTTTTCCATTATATATATAGGAACAATTAATCGTAATTGATCAGCTTCATTGATATATGAATTTTATTTTCTACAAAATACTAGAACTAGCATTTAGGATAATAAATGTAAAAAAAAATGGGAAATTCCTCAAGGCATAATTAGAAAGTTAACCTAATGCCGGTTCGCATTTACTACAGAATATAAAATTTGGGCCGAAATAAACTAGCAAATACTTCCTCCTTTCCTTGGGCCCTTGTTGGCTCACAGCCCACAGGCCTTCAGAGCATAAAAGAAAGATTAATCTAATTTTATCTCATTTTTCTCCAATTGTCTTTTACTTTATCAATTCTCGTCACTCATTTTCATGAACGAGTAAGTATCACATCAAACGTGAAAGACAACGTATAAGGTTTAAAAACTAAATAAAATTTTATTCTACTAAATAAAATTAAGTCCTTTGTAATAAATTTTAGTACTATATATTTGATAAAGTAACAACGTTTTGTAACCGATTTTATATGGTGGCCTAACAAATGATAGTAATATATTAATCATGACCAACGTTGTTGTGACCAATAAGAACAGAGAGTGATGGCCTAACAAAATCAATTACGAGTTCAAGGGAGTCGATTTTTACTAACTCTGAATTCTCATTTCAATTGTGAAGAACCGGAGTTATCTCTTTATTTTAGTGGTTTGGGAGACGCAATCTCAAAAAAGGACACCAAGCAAAATCTCTATTTATTACATTTACCCAAATATTCAATTCAATATTCAAATGTTGTGGATTTATTAAATTTATACAATCAAAGTTGGACTATTTTCTTATCTCTAACACCCAATTTTCCGCTAATATTTATATCAAAGCTCTATTTATTGCCATTTTCATAAATTGGAAAATTACAATCAAATTGATCATTTCACACCACATTTTAACATCATGCATATATGCAGTCTATAAAAATAGGTCCAAAACCTCCATTTTCTCCTTGCAACAACAACCAATAATCATCAAACTCTCATAGCTTCCAAATCTTTAAAATAAAATTCATTTTGTGAAAATTCCTTAGTAACTAATGGTGAAAGGTGCCACAATTTTCTCAAATGTTCTTGTTGGTCTTCTTATATGTTATTTTGTTTTTGGTAACGAAGCGAGGACGGTGAAGACCGGTGGCGGGCCGAGCGAAGGCCATGCAGCAACCAATTCCGCTTGGGCCGTGAAGACCGGCAGCGGGCCCAGCCACGGCGGCTCAGGCCATGCAGCAACCAATAGAGCTTTAATTCGTGATAGTATCAAAATAATATCTCCTCCGAGCCCTGGAGCTGGACATTAATTAATTAACTAAACTTGGAGTACTAGTTTTTTTCATGCATATGCAATACTTTACCATTTCTTTAAATAATGTATTAGTATATGAAAAGAATACTACTCCCTCCGTCCACCAAAATTTGTGCCAGTTTTCCATTTCCATCCGTCCCCCTAAATTTATCACATTTCACTTTTACCATTTTTGGTAGTGGACCTCATATTCCACTAACTCATTCCTACTCGCATTTTATTATAAAACTAATATATAAAATGTAACATCCCGACTTTTTCTGCCTTTTTATTTGTGTTCGAAGACGTCGTTTGCACGATCAAATTTTAATTTTTTTTAACCCAAGTTCTTTATACGTTTGAAGGACTCGAATTACGACCAATGAGAAAGATGCGAATGGAAAATCAAAGAACGAGATGTGATTTCGACAATGGGAAAAAGAGTTTACATGTGGGCCTAGGAAATAATTCTTTTTGCTAGCCCAATTCTTTTATTTAGTTGAAAGCCATTTTGAGCCCAAAGTTAGTCCTCTTTATTTCAATTTCGGTCCAAATATATCTCCCACACTCCACGGCAGTTTCCACACATATCTCCAAAGGCCATATGCAGATTCTTCCTTACACCAAAGAGATGGAGAGTTCAACACCGAGAGAGTAGGAAGAAAACCGTGAATTTTGCATTCTGCAATTTCTTCCGTGAAACCAAAGGTATAATCCAAATTTTTAGAATCCCCTGCATTCCATACTCACATAGATAGACGTGTAGTATTTGAGGGAGTAATATAGTAGTATTTCTTTTTTTGAATATAGTTGTTTGAAGGAGAATTATGCGCTTGGTTGGGAGTAATCTAATAGTAGTATATATTACTATTAACTTTTGGTTTTCTTCTTTTAAGAATTTGGAAATTTAGTAGAGTTGAGAGAGAGACGTGTCACTTGGGAGTATTTATGCTAAATTCTTTAAATTAATGACTTTATTCTTTCTGTGTTGGATTGGAAGTATATTTTATTAAATTCCTTTATGTAATAAGCTTTGTTTTGGTTCTTTTGTGATGGAGAGATAGGCGTAGTTGCTGGGAGTATATATATACTGCCTTTTTAATTTCTTTGTTTTGAGTAAATTGGGAAGTAGACATGTGTGGATAAGGAGTATTGACGATTAATGTTTGGGAGTATATACAGATTAAATTATTTTATTTAGTTGTATGTTTCTGTTCTTTTAAGTGTTGCATGCTGGATTGACAGACGGAGCAGGGTAGACTTTGAGCAAATTTGGTGTCGTTATTTATTCTTTTTGGGTCAGTTTAATACATGTTTGGTTGAGATTTAATTAATTGATTTCAGGCAGTTTATTTGGCGATGATTGAAATCCGGAAAATATAAGGACCTTATATTTATGTTCTTTTCTATGGAAAAGGGTGGATAATTTGAGCACACATAGGATGCATACATATAGGAGGCATGCATTGTTAAATTAATTTAGTTTGCAAAGTCTAATTTTACATATCATATCTTTTCGAAAAGGATGAATTTGTGCACGTTGTTTGAGGTTGAGGTTGAGGCAGAAAGTGATTGAGGTGCTAAGCTTTTGAGGTGGGCTTTCTTTTTAAATAAGGGCAATGCCCTAAGTATATTTTTATGTGAAAATGATATGAATATTTGTCATGCCGTGTTTTACAATGGAGATGATTTTAGTGTCTCGGGCATTTTTAAAGTTAAAACCCCGAGAGCACTCAATGGTGGCATGATAAATACTTTTTATAAAATGTTTTCGGCATGAGTCCACTGAGTGCATCAAGTACTCAGCCCTGCATTTCTTTAAAAAATGTGCAGGTTGAGCTATGACGAGCGCGGTGGTGTTGAGCAGAGCTGGTGAAAATTTGTGTTTGCTTTTAAATGTTCCGAATATATTATGTCTTCATACATAATATTATTCTTCTCTCGAATGCTTCCGCTGAATGTTGTTTCTTTTGAGTTCGTGTATTGTTAAGATAGTTTCATTTGGAGTTGTTGATTGTTGAGATAATACTCTGATTTTATTCGAGCTATTCCATTTGTTTTGAGCTATGGTCGAGTTTCGTTTATTTCCCCTTTCTTCCCTGCTTCTTTAATCCTCCCCTAGTCGCGATCAACCGTGTTTTCTATCTTAGAAAATGCGTGCGTGACATAAAAGTAAGACCCACAATCCACTAACTTTTTCAACTCACTTTCTATTACATTTCTTAAAACACATGCCCGATCAAACCGGGACGAATTTTCATGGACGGAGGGAGTACTACATTTTCTGGAAACGCCTTTATTAATCAGCTGTTTGAATTGTTAGTTTTCATTTCTTTTTGTTGTCTATATTTTGTTTGCCTTGTCTGTCAGTAATAACCTTTTACCTTTCCCATTTTTTCGTTATATTTTTTTAAAATCCTTTTCCAATTTCCACTATATATGAATCCCTTTTTTCCATTATATATGTTGGATCAGTTTATCGTAATTGATCAACTTCGGTGATATAAGAATTTTATTTGCTGCATATATGATGTTCTGGAAATATTTGCAGCAAAATACTAGTACTAGAATATAGGAAAAGTAAATGTTAAAAAAAAAGGAAAATTCCTCAAGGCATAGTTAGAAAGTTAAGAGTTGAATATTTTTCATTTGAAGTCTGTAATATTAGGCATGTTGCAATTGAGAAAGTAATTTAACTTTTGGCAGTTGTGTATTTTTGGTAAAATTTCCTCCTTTTGCAATTAGAACTAACCTAATGCTGGTTCGCATTTACTGATTACAAAACATAAAATTTGGGCCGATAAATAAACTAGCAAATACATTCTCCTTTCCTTGGACCCTTGTTGGCTCACAGCCCACAGTGCCTAAAAGGATTGGAAATTTCATTTAAAAGATAAATCTAATTTAATCTGATTTTTCTCCATTGTCTTTACCAATTTTCATCAAACTCATATCATCTAAAAATGCAACTATTTTTCATGGACATAAGAAGTATCACATCAAATGCGAAAAACAACGTATAAGGTTTATAAACTAAATAAATATTTATTCTATAAAACTAAGTCCTTTGGAATAAACTTTAGTACTACTAGTACTATATTTTATTAAGTAACAACGTTTTAAAATCGACTTTATATAGTGGCCTAACAAATGCTACTAATATATTAGTCATGACCAATGTTGTTGTGACCAATAGGAATAAAGAGTGACGGCCTAAGAAAAAATTAATCGTGAGTTCGTGACTAATGCGATCGGAACTTGGCCTTCAAGGGAGTCGATTTTTACTAGTAACTCCTAATTTTAGTGTTTTGTGAGACGCAGTCTCAGAAAAGGACACCAAGCAAAATCCGTATTCATTACATTTACCCAAATATTCAATTCAAAATTCAAATGTTTATTTATTGAATTTATAAAATCAAAGTTGGCCTCTATTCTCATCTCTAACACCCAATTTTCCCTTAATATTTATATCAAAGCTCTATTTCATACCATTTTCATAAATTGGAAAATTGTATCAAATTGACCATTTCACACCACATTTTTCCATCATGCATACATGCAGTCTACAAATAGGTCCAGAACCTCCATTTTCTTCTAGTAACAACAACCAATAATCATCAAACTCTCATAGCTTCCAAATCTTCAAATTAAAATTCATTTTGTAGAAATTCCTTAATAAGTAATGGCAAGAGAGGTACCACAATTTTCTCGAATCTTCTTGTTGGCCTTCTTCTATGTGCTTTTGTTTTTGGTAATTGGTAACGAAGTGCAGATGATGAAATCTCATAATTTGAAGAAATGGAGAACGTGAAAGTTTTGGATGATTTTTACGTTGGGGCAACGAAGATCGGTGGCGATGGCCATCCAGCAACCAATAGAGCTTTAACTCCTGAGAGTATCAAGATATCATCTCATCCAAACCTGGAGTAGGACATTAACTAAACTAGTACTACTTCCATGCTCATGCAATAAATTAATTACTCTCTTTTTCTAGAGAAAATGATTAGGATATCTGTTTTTCCCCTCTATGCATAGTGATCATCCTTGCAATAAATTAAATTAAATAAATAGTAGATCTAGGAATCAATTTCGGAAGGACAGAATGTATAAAGTGAAACGTGAATAGAATGAATAAAATAGTAAAGCGAGTAATGTAGAAATAAGAATTTTTTTATTTTTAAAAATAATTATTGGAACAAACGAGAAAGAAAAATGAGTGATTTTCTTTAAAGAAAGATGAAATATATACAGAAAATTAAATGTTCCCAAACTCCACTTGAAGGAGGAAACAAACACCATTCATTTTCTGCTAAACACTTCTCTGATCCTCTTTAGTTTTTTAGAAAAACATTATAGCCTATAAAACATTTTTAAAGCCCAGCCCATAAAAGCCCATAAAAGGAATGTTTAAAGGCCTACTCACGTGATACCCATCTATCTTGAGGTAAACTATTCCTTATTTTTGCATACCTTTATAAATAGACATAAAAAAATGTAATTAGTCCCAAGTTGGATAAATCCAATCTTAATTTAATTTCCTAAAGCATCTATAGGTGTAACACTTCAAAATCTTAAACATGGATAAGATCTTAGGTGTATTGCGATTAACAGGAGATTTCTCCTTGCTTTAAAAACTAATGGTTGAAAAGAGTGTTATCATAGTTCAATGCTCTAACTTACGGCAAATTTAATTATATAAAAAATAAATAAAAAATAGAACATTTTGCTATCTTAAAGTACTATTCATTTAATTTAGATACTTGTAAGTAAATAAATATATTTACAAATTAGAGGGATTCTAGACCACCCTTTAAAGATAGAAATCGATTTGGTCATGGAATACTACTCCTATTAGATTACTCCATTATTTTATTCCATTTATTAAAGAACTCATTTGAAAAATATTCAGATGATTTCAAAATCACTTTCCAAATATAGTCAAAACCAATTCAAAATGTTTATTTGCTTCAACATTAAACCCACAAAACTAATTATCTAATTATTTGAAAATTCTACTTTACCTTTAAATTTAAGTTCCCATGAAAATCAAGAAATATGGTTTTGTGTTGAATTAAAACATTGATTAGAGTTTAGAAAATCTTAAAAGTGAAAACCGATAATTGATGTTATTACAACAGCAGGAGAAAATATGAACATTTAATGAAACCAAGCTAGAAAATATTCAAAATGAGTTGTTAATTTCAGGAAATTTCTTGCTTACCATTTCCACCACCACCTCCCCCTTTCTCATCTGTACAACCCCAAAGTTATTTTTTCGTCTTCTCTCTAACCAAAGATTGAAATCAATCTAATTTGACATTAAACTAAAATATGGGTCTCAGAAATTATAATCCCTTTCACTCCCCTCAGTCAATCTTGCTGATACCCATCCTCTTCACCACCGCATTCCTAATAACCTCGCTCTGAATGCACAAGCCCTTGTGATCCATTCCCGCCATGTAATTCCGGACCTCCTTCCTCACCATATCCTGCATCACCGCCAGAAACTCCGGGCTGAAAAACTGCTTATCCGCCGCAGGTGCAAACTCGCGATTTTGGTTCATCGCCGGCGGCAAGGCAAACATTGGAAGAAGAGGAACGGATTTAACAGAATGATCCGCGGCAATTTGCGGGTCGGGCTCCAAAACAGACTGATTCGGGCTCGGGTCGAGCCCGGGGAGGGAAAGACTGAGTGAAGTGACCGGGTCGGGTTGCGGATCGGGCGGGATTCGAGCAATAGGCCTGTACACGAGATGACCCGAATGGCTCGAATCGCTCATATCCGACCCGTCGGGGCTACCCGGGTTGAAACAGAAGCCCGAAGCGGAAACGTTCGTCCCCGGCCCCACGCTCGCCGATCGCTTCAGCGGCTGGCGCGCCTCTGGATCGAAGTCGTTGAATTCCTCCGACATCGAGACGCACTTGCGCTTCAGCGTCGAGTTCCAATGGTTTTTGATCGCGTTGTCGGTGCGGCCGGAGAGGAGCCGCGCTATGGTCGCCCACTTGTTGCCGAACCGCGCGTGGGCGCGAATAATCGTCTCGTCCTCCTCCGCCGTGAAGGAGCGGTGCTCCACCTGCGGCGAGAGCTGATTGCACCACCGCAGCCGGCACGATTTCCCCGATCTACCGGGGATCGATTTGCTGATCAGCGACCAGTTCCTCGGGCCGTGCTTCTCCACCAGCTTCTGCAGCAGCTCGTCCTCCTCCGGGCTCCACGGCCCCTTAATCCGATCCGATTCGCTTCTCTCCATATCTAGAAATGGAAAACGCTAGATAATTTTTAGGTTAAATAGTTAGAGAGGCGGAGCCTCGCCTTGGCGATGAGAGAGGAAGGCGGAGGAGAGGGGTATTTATACACAAGGGCGACGGAAGAGGATAGGGATGACCGGGTGACCGGATGAATGGGCAGTTACTAGTTACAGCTGGCTTGGGACACGCGTCGACCAACCGGGGATTAACCGGGACACCTATGGAAATCAAAATTCCGTTTTATTTCCCACTTTCTAAAGAATTAAAAAAAGGAAGAGAAATTTTTGGTTACGGAAATTCAAATCACCGACCGTTTTGGAAGTTAATGGGGTGTTACGGTTGGGAAAATGAGGGTTTGACTAAGCCAGGCTGGCGAGCATAAACGATATTTTTAGAGAGAGAAAAAGGTTGAAAGAGAGATGGAGGGTGAGCTGGCGCAACGCGACAAAAACGGGCTAAATCCAGCTGTAGAGCCTGACATTTCCCAACGGCCCTTCATATATTGCCCACGTGTCGGTTATGTTTATTCGAATATAAATTAAACGACAAAAATTGCGACTCCAAACTACTAGTAATTATTTTTTTATTTTTTATTTTTGTTGAGGAAGACTGTGTAGTCTATTTCGGTAGATATTTGACTTGTTTATTGGTTTGTATAGTTGATTTTATAGGTTAGCATAACTCAAATTAAAAAATCTCCATGTATTTATTATAATTGTAAAAATTGGGTAAAGTTGATATATTGAGTTTACTAATTTCATCACAACAACTAGTGTTTGACTAATTTGTGGATTTAGCTAATTACAAATGAAACTGCAATAGCAACTCAAAACGGCACTATAGGTGAGTGTTATTTGTATAACATAAAAAATGCACATGAACTATAAAGAGAGATGGCAAAATTGCATAAAAAAATAATGTGAGGATTTAGTTAGCCGCGTGTTTTTTGTAATATAGTATTAAAGCAAGAAATAACTAAAATATTGATAAGTTTAGAGCATCATAGCACTATTGTAAATAGGTCATAGGCCAGCCTATTTTTCCTCCTGTCACATCATCCAACACTAAAATTCCTCCTATCAAAGCAACTGGACAAGCAATAGGCTAACCACATCATCAGCACTATTAAAAAAACAATTAAATTTACGGAATTAAACACAAAATACAGAATTAAATTTACGACACGTATACGGGAAAATTCGTTAATTTTATTTAAATACAAAAAAGTACATTAACTAAAAATAAAATAAAAAAATTACATAATAAAAAAAAATTCGGGCTTCCACACACGAGCCACCGCCCCACTCTACTCCTCGTCGTCATCCTCACCGCCATCGGCCGCACCCCCGGCATCTGAGCCCGCGTCTGATCCGCCCAACTATGCCGCAAAGGTATCCAAATCGACCCACATACTCTCGAGCATTTAGTGAAGAAACCTCTTCTCCACGGGTCAGTTGCCTCCCTCCATTCGACCAAGATCTTGTGAATCTGTTTGCGAGTTTGTTAACGCGCGTAGAAGGCGAGCTCGGCTGCCGACTTGCCAACGGGGAGGGATGCCGACTGGACCTCCTGGGACCTCTGGGTGACTCCCTCCGCTGCCCAACGGGCGAGTGCGGCGAGCAAAGGATGGAGGGGACGGCTCCTCTGGAACATCCTCGGGGAGGTCGTGGGAACCACCGCTGCTGCCGCTGTAATCACCGGTAGGGATGTCAATCTTGCCCGAAACCCGTGGGTCGACCCAAATAACCATGTAAAATCATAGGGTTAGGGCCGAAAAATTATAACCCAAATACATAATCGGGCTACACGGGCTGACCCGTTTGGGTCGGCGGGTTATGCGGGTTGGCCCAGGTGGGTTGCGGGTTAGCCCATGGGTTGAGCATTTAAAAAAATTATTATCAATTTTGGGTTTATATACTTATATATATGAAATATATATGACATATGAACTGTATATGGTAATTATGTCTTCTTTCTCAAATTAAAAGATAGGGTTATATGAAATATAGAGTATATTAATATAATCATATGTACTCATATAATCACATTAAACCCCATATAATTTATTTTTTGTCATACTATTATCTATACTATCTTTTTTAACTTCTTAGAATTTATTTTTTGGGTATACAATTAATAACGTTATTTAAATCCTTTTGAAATGCATGATTTCCATTTAATTGTCATTTAATTGTATTCAGATTCACACGTGCTACTATTTGAGCGATATGTTTATGTATTTTGTTTCAATCACTATTATTTTCCTTCTCTTGATCACTTTGATAATACTTCACTTTACGACAATTTATTTTTTTATAAGTTAGAATATTAAATTGGATAGAAAGAAACAAATAAGATCACTTCTGGCCCGAATAGCCCGTGGGTTAGCTCAAAACCCGAAGAGTTAGGGTTATGGCCAAAAAAATTTAACCCGAAAAATCCACAGCCCGAATAACCCGCACCCAAATAGCTCGACAACCCGAGTGGGTTGACCCGAACCCGAGCGGGTTAACCCAATTGACATCCCTAATCACCGGCATAGTTCAACCGCTGCTTCTTCGGCCAGCCAGCATCGACACCCGCCCAAAACTTCTCGGAATTCATCAGCACCAGATAGCAGTACCAGTAGGTGAATTCCTTATACAGCCCCGGCACGGGGAAGGCTTTCTCCGCTATCCTCCTGCAATCCTCGTCAGTCTGGGCACTGGTCTTCATGCGAAGGGCGTTGGTGTACAAGCCCGCAAATCGGAAGACCGCAGCCCTGATTCGCTCCCACCCCTTCTTGCACTCCTCCCCGATGTATGCCTTCCTATGCGGGCAATTCCTCCGGTAGGCTGCTGCAATTTTAGCCCACATGTTGACGATCCTCTGATTGTTCGAAACGAGGGGATCGTCACAAACAGACACCCTTGGACAGCGCGACGTTCTCATCATCCGTCCACTTCCTCAGTACACTGTCGTCATCAGCCGGCTACGACGACTCGCCTACCACCATTTTCCACTTCTTCTTCTTCTTCTTCTTCTTTGGTGCGACCCGACCCTGCCCCCGCCCTTGACCTACTCCCTCTGTCTGAATGGGAGTGTCTTCATATTGAACGCCTGGTAACAACAACTCCTCTATGGAGAAAGTGTCATCTCCAGTGAACTGAGTCTCCACTGGGGTCGATGTGTGGAAAGACGCAGTCAAAAAATCAAGAGTGGGGCGATAGACATTGTCCCCCTCCTCCGGCGTCGTGGGGCTGCACCCCCGCCGCCACCCCGGCATCATCTGTGGCATCATCTCGCATCCCGGCGGCTCCCCAACCGGGACATCATCTGCATACCGGGTTGCATGCCCGGTACCCCTTATCCGCCGCCCTGCGGCATCATCTGATGCCAAGGGTACATGCTGTAGTACCCGCTGCCCATCTGCCCCCATCCCGATTCCCGCTCGTCGTTGGAGTAGACTCGTTGTTGTGATCCATTTCGCGTTATTGCTCTTGTACAGAAATTAAGATAGAGAGAAAACTCGTTAAAACAAGTGGTGCAAATGAAATGACGTGAAAATCGCGTATATATAGTATTTCAAAATTTTAATTAAAAAAAAATTGCGCTGGCCGATCGCTCGCCGATTTCGCACTCGTCGGTTGCAATGGTTCGGCGAGCGGACCGGCTAGCGCCGGGTATCGGCTAGTCGGTCGCTCGCCGATTATAGTGGATGCTCTTAATACTACTCCATCTATCCCATGTTAAGAGTCTCATCGACTTTTCTACCCTCATTTTATAAAAATAATATTTAGTAAATGGTTTATCTCTTACTTTACTATTTCTCAACTTTAATTATTTATTATCAATTTTATTAAATGAGTGTAGAAAAATTAACAGGACTCCTAATAAAGGATGGAGTGAGTGGTAAATTGATACATGTATCATAGTTTAAATATGTCCTCAAGCAACTAATTATGAAATACTAATTGTAATATCTCAAAAGTCAAAACTTTTGTTTTGACTTATTAAAGAAAACTAGTCAAAATACTAACTTTGATCTTATTTGTGGTATTTAAAGATTAGGACTGAAGACATGTAATTTTCTTTTTGAGATAATAACGTGGGATATGTGTAGTGAAATAGAATTGATTTTCGTTATATATACACGTTGATTTGTGGTATATGTACGTGTTGACTTATGATAGATTTAGTTAATAGGAGTATTTAAAGTTAAAGTTTAGTACTTTTCAAGAAATTAACCCCCAGTTTCTCGGTAATTGGTACTTCCTCCGTTTCACTATAGTTGAGTCATTTTTTCATTTCGGAAACTTTCTTTATAGTTGAGTCATTTTCATATATTAACTTTTTTCTTTTTCTTACTTTACTCTCTCTTACTTTATTCTCTCTACTTTATTCACTTTATACTTTATTTCTCTACCTTTTCTTCTCTCTTACTTTTTTATCTATTTATTTAACACACCCAAGATCCCTTTCTTAGACTCCATGTCCAAAAGTTCCGTCTCAACTATAGTGAAACGGAGGGAGTAGTAATTAGTAAAACTTATTCATCTGAGAATTACTTTAAAAAAATGTATTCCTATATTTTATGTATAAAATCACATGTCTAAAGTCTAAACTCTAAACATTGTGTGTACCCAAAATAAAATGTATTTATTGTAATAATAATGTATATATGTGTTTGAATAAACAGGTTGGAATGAATTGGATTTATAATTGTCAGTCAATTTTATTTTTTAAAGTTAAGAAAAATGAACACTATCCCTTAATTGTATTTTCTAAACGTACAACTGCACTTTTTTTTAATGTACAAATTTTGCATTGTCGAATTGTTTAATTTGAAGATGACGACGAGAAACCAAATAGCTACAGTATTTTACTATTTTTCATTCGAATATTAGAAATATAGGGAGTGCTCGATGTGCCTTTCATTATCGGTATAATTTTTCGTCTCTCATTTAAGAAAAACAAGAATATGGAGTATCACTTTTGATAACTATGTTATGAATTATTCATTCTTCTTATATTTAGTTTCTTTCCATTTCTTCAAATAATTGTCTTTTGATTTTTTGCTATTCACGGTTGAGGGGAAGGACAAGACACAAGACCCACCATGGAAAGTATTATAAGTATGCAATTTAATGCTTAAATTGATAGAGATATTTGCATTTTACACCAACTTTTAAAATTTAGGAAGAAATATAATATTCTTTGCAATAAAGATACATCCAACTTTTTGCACGAGATTAATCCATTAAATTACAAATTTTGACCGAAATTCTCGCTAATTTAAAAATTGATTATCAAAACAATAATTTAGACTTTAAAGTAAATTTCCTAATAGGTTCATTTTTCCCTAAATATAAGTGAAACATATGCGAAATTCACTACAAGGACCTGGTTCATGAAATATTATACTTAGTTTTTTATTATAAACATTTGATATAATATGAGGAAAATACAAAATGAATTTGAATTAAAATAAGACTATTGGTCGCTTAAATCATAACTTTAATTGAGTTTTTTTTCGCACGAACTCAATTTAATCAATGAATTTAGATCTAAAATAGTGAATTTTCCATTAGTTTGGTTTCAATTTGGAGAAAAATCGATTTTGCAAAAAAATCATAAGTTTAGATGCATTAAATTATCGTTTGATTGACATGACTAATTATCATATAATAATTTATTTAGTATTAAGTTGTGAGATTATTTTAGTTAAAGGACAATGATTATGACTAATTATAGTAGTCCATGACTATCCTTATTAAATAAAGTTGTAAAATTCAATCTCATAAATCAAATATAATATATTTATATATATTTAATATATAATATAAGTTTGCAAATTGACCAACACCTCAATATTACATGGTCTTTCATGATGTTAATTTTCATTATTAATACTCAAAAACAAGAATATATCAATTAAGATATACAAATAAGTCATGAGATTTGAGTCATCTAATATACATAAGTGGAAATATTTTAAAGAAAAGTTAGAAAATATTTAAATTGTGACTTAAAAATAATCCTTTATTACAAAAAAACTGATATTTCCTAAAATTAAATGAATAAATTAAACTAGAGCGAGATTAAATGTTTTGATTTAGTAACAATATAACCATTATTAGGGAATTGTATTCAATACTTCCAAAAATGATTAATTCCAAAAGGCAATGTTCCAAAAATCGCGGGCCTATAGTTTGAATCATTTGATAAAAAAAAGTAAAAAAAAAAAAAAAAAGTATGCCGGGTTTTATGGGTGTAGAAGAATAAAGGTTTATATTTTATGAATAAAGTTATTCAATAACATTCTTCTTGGTCATATAGTATAGACAATAAAGTTTTTTGTTTACTATATTACTTTTAGGTGGTTTCTTATAATCTGTTCATTTTTTGCCATTGTTACACAATGATCAAAATTAAAATTGTTGTGGCACAAAATTAGTACATTGTTTCGAATAAATAGGCATCACTTTAATCAACACTCAAAATAGAATAACGTCCTTTATTTTATTTTATTTTTAAAATGGCGTACAATGTGACGGCATATTATCTTCGACTTTAGCATTGTGAGCCAATTGCGAAAAAATTAAAATTTGTAACTATAGTTTTAAAAGTTATATGAGTAAGCAATGTGTATATTAGTGGTACTAGTAAATAACCGAATTTTATAAGTATAGATTAATTGTGAATAAATTCCAATTTAATGATTTTTGAAGGTATAGTTTAGAAATTTACAAAATTGTCCAATTATATGAAACTGAATTTCCGCATGCATGATTATGACCCTGCAGCGGCCGTTACTCGTTTACAGCTGTGTCCACTATCTTCTTTCTTTATTAATTTTCCTCTCTTTCTGACATACGCCTACACTTGTCACGTGCCACCTGCCTCAACTCCCACCCACTTCTGTCCTCTTTTATATTTCCCGCACGTGCATTTTCTCTCCTTCCTCACGTGACCTCTACTGCTCCACACGTGTGTTATATTTAGCTACATTATCATTGCATTTTAAAAATGGCTCCGCCTCCTGCATCTTTTTTCAAATGTGTAACATAATGGCTTATTGCCGTTTGTTGATAAATAAAATGCACACACATTTTTTTAATTCTGGAAGAGTGCTGCATTTATAAGAGGGTTTTCCCTTTTGTCAAGGAAAATACTCAATAATTTAAGAGATAGTATTAGATGATTGACGAAACCAATGAACGCTTGTTATTTGACGTCCTCTATTCTTTTCTTGAGTAATTGACTCAACATTGCTCTTCATAGTGTTTTTTATGTGTTACTCATCTTATGAGTCCTAGAAGTAAGTACCCATATCCCAATTCAACCATGCTTTCGATTTGTTCTTATATGATGTATTGATGTTGTGATATGATTTGCTTAATTTATTTTTATTTTTTTGCTTTTTGTTTAGCTAGGTTTGCTTGTGTTCCAAATCTTGCTGTAATTTCATTTTCTTATCATGATTTTATTTTATTTTAGACTTTGTTTGCCACTCATAAGACTTACTACTTCCGTGGGCTCCATCCACCATTTAAAGAGCTTTTTTGATTTGGCACAAATTTTGAAAAATTGTTTGATTTTGTGAAGAAAAGTAAAGAAAAACCGTGAGTAGAATGTGAGACTCATTTAAAGTATAAATCGTGGACATCTCAAATGTCACTATGATTTAGGAGTATGTGTGTTGGTAATGTATATCAAATATTTTGTGATATGGAGTATGTGTATTGGTTCATAACTGATAAATATTTTTCATTAATTTTGAAATAGAGCCATATAGCGCGACGAAGTACAATATAATGGTCATTTGCCATCAACATCGACCGTTCAGTTTTACAATAGGTTTCTTATTTGAACGAACTCATTTTTGATGGGGCGCTTTTAAGTGTATGCACGGGATTCAATCACCTCATCACCACTTAATCGTACCACATTATTTAGTAAAGCTTATTTAATAAACGAGTCAAGCTTATGAATCATTGAATATCAACAACAAAAATAGTACTAATGATTTTGAGCTTGATGTAAATATTATATAATACCAGTTAAAAATTTTGTTTTTTCCTTAAATTTATTAATATTTCCAAATGAATTTAATTTTTAAAATCATTAAATATTTATAAATTTATGACATTTATACTACCCATATTTTATTTTAGTAAGGATATGGAGTAATGAAGTTTTACAGTTGATAGTGAGAGATATTTTTGTGTTCATCTTAGGGGGGGATAAACGGGTTACCCGTGGGTACCCGTACTCGACAAGTCCGGTACCCGTACCCGATTTTGTCAAATTTGTTGTCACAATACCCGTCCCGCAACATACTTGGATTACCCGATACCCGTGTCGGGTATCCCGTATCCAACATTGCGGGAACCCGTACCCGACCCGAAATCCTAATAAAAATTTTGAAAACCCTAATAACTGTTAATGTTCCCTAATTTTACTTTATTAATATTGATGGTAAACTTTGAATAGATTGAGAATGGAAGTGAATGGACACTCTATAGCTAGTTCCAGTGAGTTTTCTATTGTATGTTCGTTGGAATATAAAAATGTTTCAAAAGAACTCCTAGATTATAAAGTACTCCCACTATTCTGCCTTAATAGAGGCATTTCATTTTCTTCACTTATTTTGGGAAAATAATAATATAAATACTCTTCTCTACATTATTATCTCTCTTACTTTATTTTTTTTTCTCCATTTTAACTATTTATTTTTAATTTTTCAAAATGAGTGCGTATATGACTATTAGTTATTTAACTATTTACTCTTTTTTCTCCACTTTAAATATTTGAAACGCCTTTATTAATATGGAACGGAGTGAGTATTAAAAAATGGAATATGACTAATACAAATAATAACGGATATTATCGAAATTAACGGGTATACCCGCTACCCGTAACACTCTAAAATATACTCCCTCCGTCCCAGAGAAGTTGGCATACTTTGAAAATGGCACGGGATTTTAGGAGGTTTTGTTTTGTGTGTTAAATGGAGAGAGAAAATATAATTTTTATATTCATGTGAGAGAGAACTTTTTCCAAAAAGGGAAATGTGACATCTTTTGTGGGACAAACTAAAAAGGAAAGTGTGTCATCTTTTATGGGACGGAGGGAGTACTACCCGATCCCACCCCGTTTTCCGTTATCGTCGGATAAAGGGTACCCGATACCCGGTGGGTAGCGGGTCGAAATGGGAATTACCCATTACTCGCTACCCATTTTGCCACCCCTAGTTCATATGTATCAGTTACATTAAAACTTACCATCATTAAATAAAACACTCTCGTTTTCATAAAATCAAAATAAAAGTAGATAACAGTTGATACAACGGTTCGGTGCATCAAAAATTGCAGAGTTACATTAATTAAGTCTTGAAACTGAAATTGAAACCGAAACTATAAATTATAATTAAAAACTGTCAAGGCACATTAAATCTAATTGTACCTAAATTTTTAATCCATGCATAATTTCATTTAATGTACACTCAACAATTAGAATCATGCGGGCCTGTGTGAGTAAGATTATTTTTGAGTCAATTTCTAAATATCATGACGATATTAGTCATAATTAGATAGTTTTTACCATGTAAGTTATGTTTTTTTTGTAAAAAAAAATTACTAATATTATAAAATATTAATATCATACACACACACATTCAGTATATACTCCATTAACATAGACAGAATATTAATCAACACTATAAATTACTACAAAAATAAGCTACTATTCAATTATAGAGCTGATTGTTGGAGATGAATATATGATTAGTCAATATTTTACTCAACAATGGTATAAAGTTCACTCTAAAAAGTAAACTACTGAAGACTTGATCTATAATACAATTAAGCTTTTTTAAACAAATGCTCTATTAACTTTTACTAGTTCTTATTTCCCAATAAGTGTCCATTTCAAAAATTGAGAGCATAATTATTACATTCTGATCCTTATTTGGAATTTGTTGGAATTAGGTAATCGATTACTACTCCATGTTGTATAGATCTATGGACTATGATAGTGATTAAAGTTACAAAACCTAATGTATGCCATTTTACTGTTGGAGTTGGAGACAATAAAAAATTGGGGAAGAATAATTTAAGATACTAGTACTATCTTTTTATACATTGATTTTTATATTTGCCTTTTAGATAGATATATTAAAAATAATAAATTGGGCACCGTATTTGATTCCACTACTTTATTATACGGATTTACGGTAGTTTGTACCTATATATATGTCAAATCTCTTTCTGCCAGCCTTACTATATAAAGTTGGCCATGACTTTAGCAAAAAATAATGGTTTGATATAATTTAAACAAGCAGTATAAAATATTCTGTCTATTCTTTTGATCAACTACAAAGCAAGGAATAATTCCATTTATTTTCTCGAAACATAATTTATTCCTAAAAGATTCTTGTGTTGATTTTTGGGCAGATTTAAATAAATGATTCACATGGTGTGGAAGGATAGAGGATGCTTCCTCCCAACGGAGTACATTTTTATTTGGAAAAATATTCATAGCAGCTTTGTCTTTATTAAACACCAATAGATAGACTCAGATACACATGAAACCAATTATATTTAAGTAATTAGACATAATTTTATACAACATTTCCTAGAAGCAAAAGTTCATGGAGATATCACTACGATATTTGGATCTAATCACAATAGTAGATTAATATATTCAATTATTTTGTTGCTTTCTAGGGGCACACAAAAACATTGTGCTCCACTTAATACCATGTCATAGAAAATTAGTCCATTACATAGACAGGTATCGGCTTATGTCATAATGTCACCTTATAATTCTTGAGATGAATATATTAGGAGTGAGTATAAGATTAAACTATATATTTTTGGGTATAAATTATAAAAAATATACATAGAGACGGAATATATCAGTATTTAAACTAATTAAATACTGTTCATATTGTTGTAAAGTTCTCCAGGTCAGTTGCAATGCAGTCTCAAATCCAACCACATCTTCAATTTTCAACTTTGACACAACGCAACGTTTCAATTTGTAGCTTTAAAACTTCTTGTTATTAAAATAGAAATTATTTTTATTTCAGTCTGTTGCTTAAAATTTAAAATTTTATATAGTATACTTTTTTTTTTCTTTTTAACAAAGTGAGACTCATTATCAACTAATAATATTAGAATTCATTTTTCTTTCTATATCTATCTCACTTTATTAGTTATGCATTAAAATTCGTGACATTTTAAAAGTTTTTATTTTAAATGACGGAGATAGTACAATGCATCTTCATTTTTAGCTCCAATAAATATAGCCACAATCCAGTTTTTATTCTCTAAGATTTTAATTAAAATATTTTAAAAATCCCTTAAAATTGTGGATTATCTTAATGCTGACAAATCAATCTTCTCTTGATATATGACGCATTTATCAAATACGGAGTACTACTTAGAACAAATGTTTGTCTCGCTTATTTATAAGTTAAGACTTCGAAAGATGTTACTTCTAATTGGATTCCTAAATCTCATTACTATTGTAATGATTTCAAACGGTCACTTTAGTTGAAGTGTTTTATGGAGTATTTTGAATTAATTTTAACTGCAAATTAATCATGATTGTAATAGGGCTTCAACAGGAAAAATACCAAAACTAAACTCTATTTAATCTCAACTTATGTGTCAAGTTCCCAAAATATTCTACTATTATGTTCTGACGGGATTAACATAGAACTTTTGTTTTATCCTAGTTAAAAACTCCAACTATTCTCTTTATATTTCTTGGAAAACCTAGAGAAGCAATAACACATCATTATCCTTGTTTTAAAAAAAAATAGCCCGAGTTGGACACACGATAGAGTGGTAATATATGAGGCCAAAAATCTCGAATTTAAATTTATCGTGACACAATCTTTAAATTTAATACTTTATCTATAATATGAATAATGATTGATGAATAGCTTGTGGATGTAAAATGATACAGTCTTATCTATACTTTGACAATTTATTATCAACTTCTTAAAACGAGCGCAAAAAAGAAACTCATTTTGTTTATGGTGGGACAGATGAAGTATTAGCACAATATATTAATAAATTGATGTATTGAAAATACTTTATCCGTCCCACAAGAGTATGCACTATTGTTTGGACACATATTTAATGCACAATTGATGAAGTAAAATAGTTATAGAAACCAAAAATGATTGAAGTATTGTTAGTGGATAATGAGTCTCACATTATTAAAGCATCTCCAAGGAAAATGGTAAATGGAGAGGTAAAGAGAAATAACAACCATATTTAACTCTCATTGATATAATTTCATGCTCCAATAGAAAAAGTATTTGGGGAGGTATTATACATTCTTTCATTTTGAGAAGGTATTTTTACCTCTTCTTGATAAAATTTCATGTTCTAATGGAAAAGGTATTTGGGGAGGTACTATACTTTCTTTCATTTTAAGAAGGTATCTTTACTTTTTCTTGGAAGAAAAGGTAAAAAGTTAGTTATTTTTGTTTGTCTTCTTAATTTACCTTCTTCTCTTGTAGTCCATTACTTTTTAAGAAGGTATAATTATCTTTTTGAGAAGGTAAATGAGAAATATACATTCCCAATTTACCTTTCCCCTTAGAGGAAAAAAGTTTTCAAAATTAGAAAGTTCATGCTCCTGTGAAACGGACTAAGGAAAGAGTTCATATTTTTGTGAGATGAGGGTAGTAATATGTTATGTAATACTACTATATGATAGTAATATATACTACAAATGAACAAAATATTTTTTTTTCGAGTATTCCCTCTTGTCCATGTTTTATAGTCTCATCTTCAGTGCAGGTTTAAAATTTTGATAAAATGTGAGTAGTAAAAGTTAATGGAATACTGGTCTCACTTTTATATTGTTAGAAATCAAATTTAATGCATTAGTGGGTAGTGTGTTCCACTCACCAAAATTGCAAAAAAAAAAAAAAATCAAATGCGGACGTTATTTAGAATTTTCGTAGACGAATCAAAATGTCAAATGTAGATGTTATTTTGTAGACATGGAATGTAATAAAATGATTAAAAAAAATTATATTTTGTAGTAGTAATTGTTTTATATCGTCCCACAAAAATATACAATTTTGGTTGAACATGAGTTTAATTCACAATTGGTAGAGTAAGAGAGGAGTTGAAAGAAAAAAAAATGATTAAATCCTTGTTACTTTGAGAATAAATCTCACCTATATAGAGAGAAAATTTAAATATAAAAAGTACTCCAGTATATATTTTGTGGGATAAACTCAAAAACTATGATTGAATAATGGTGAATTAGTAGTACTTCCTCCATGCTAATTAAGTTGTCAAAATTTTTGGGTACGGAGATTTAGAAAACGTCGGAAGTAGGAAAGACAAACACAAAATAAAGTAAAAATTATGAATGAGCGAGCATTGCAGAGTACTACAGTGATTCAACGGCGTATAATTATTGAGTCCGGACAAAAGAGTGGCGCGTGAGGACAAGTGCCACGTAGGCAGGAGGGGATGATGAGTGAAGTTCCGACAAGCTCGCAGCTCAATGATGACCTATATCCGGCCACGTCAGTATATTGTTAGGCGGGGCCCACCCAAAGCCGATTTGTCCGTTTGTTGCTCTAACTGGCCTAACCGCAGCTTTGAAAATTCCCCCATACTTTCTCAATTATTAGTATTATTTTATATTCATCTCTCTCTATCCTAATTCCTGCCAGCTATCACGCACTCCATTTATCAAGATATTTTCCCCTAATAAATAAACACTTTAATTTAAATGTTATTAAAATAATAAAAATAAACTATAGAATTAATAGAAAAGGATAGGAGACCCGAGACATTATATTTCCCAATTTATTAGTATTTTTTTGTTCATATTGATGCTATCAAGTTAATTTGACTATGAGTGAATTCGGTTCATCCATACCTTATGGTCCTATAATATCTATGAATGACTATGTTATTTTAAAAATTGAGTGATGAATCAAGATATGAAAAATTAAAGTATGATATTTATTTATATGTTCATAAACTTCACCTAAATTATAGTTTTGCAAACAAACTTTAAAATTTGTATATAAATAAAAAATAATAATTTGCTTTGATTTTGCAATCGATCAAGTTTATGAAGCTAACATTTTTTTATCACTTACTTTATATGAAATTATTTGAATTAAACTATACTGACATCGTAATATAGGCAGCGAAATAACATTGTACTCCCTTGTCTCATAATAGACGTCACATTCTTCTTTTTAGTTTGTCCCACAAAATATGTCACATTTCATTTTTTTTGAAAACAACTCTCTCCCACATTAGTATAAATATACTATTTTTCCTCTTAATCACTTAGTACATAAAACAATACTATCTCCTAAAATCTTGTGTCAATCTCCAAGTATGCCATTATGGAGGAGTGATCAGTATTTTTCTCTCTTATAACTCGATATTTATTAATATATAAATCATAATTGCATATATATACAAAATTATTTAATTTTGTATTAACACAACAGTGTTTCAACTGTCTGAAGTTATTTTTGTTAACAATAAATAATGCAAAGCAATATCAATATCTTGATTGGTCGCAAAATCAAAACAAATGAATACCATACAAAATCAGTAAATAGATAATTTGATAATTTATGCATAGATTTTAAATTTGGTATTTAAAACTATAGTTTGGCTAAAATGTTAGAAAGTTAGAGTTAAATTAGCCAATTAAAATTGAAAAACAATGTGACATTTTTTTCTACACAGGGTGCCGAATCATTTTCCGTTAACATTCTGGAACAACCTACGGTCATTGAAAGCGTATTAGTATATTTTTAGGTTGATTTCGTTTGCTGTGATTATTAAATAAAAACATTATTTTAAATCCAGCAATCTTACACCGTTACTACAGTGGTTATTCCTAAAACTAAAAATTAAATGCACCATACTAAAAAAGAGAAAATGATTTTGCATAAAATGGAAGACTAAGTTGCTCATGATGTGCCATATATATAATGATTGTTTGATTTGGTTTGGTTTTAATACCGCAGTTATTTATAAATGATGATACAAGCTTATTCAATACTACTAGAAAGTGAAATACTTACATAATATAGTAGGAGTATTTCATAATCTCAATCCTAGAAATTATGCTACTCAGCTGAGTCAGCATATATAAATCGGTGAATAATGATTTATTTCGTCCATTATAGTAATATTTTATTTGAACCTTGTTTATATATAAATTGGTGGGTGATTAATTAGTTGATTATATAAGAGTCCAATCTTTTATGGTAATAGTTTAATTTGTATATCGAGGTGGGATTAATGAAATAGTAAATTATAATGGAAAAAAACAATGTAGATTATACTGTTTAAATAAATAGTCATCACTTATTTTAAAGGAAATAACCTTGCCACGAGAAAATCGTAAAACTATAGTATATTTTAAATAAACATGAAATCATTGCTCTGAAAAAAATAATTTCTCATTGCTTTTTTACTCCTCAATTTCAACGCCCACCATAAGAAAATTGATTTAGAAAACACACTATGATGTGGAGTATTGATTATGATCATTTATAAGGTTCAAATATATCGAAATCAAATGCACTCTGTAATTGCACTATTTCCATTTAAATCAATGTAACTGCAATCATTTATTGTATATCTAATTCAAGAATATACTCCGAATTTGGCATTCCGGTGTTGGGCTCTCAATCACAATCAACATTTAAATTTTCTATAAAGCTCGAAGTTAAAAAAAAAAAATTAAAATTCAAGTAATTCCAGAAAGATAGTCAAGATTCACACTATAAATTACTCCACTCTTTAATCTTATAGAAATTATAGTTAGCTTTCTGATATAAAACGAACAAACCGAAAATATGACCGGCGATGGTAACAAAATCAACTTATAGGCAAAAGAAATACTTTATTCAAAACTAAAGAGAAAAATAAGCAAAAACAAGTAAACAATAGCAAAATAGCAACACTCTACTAATTAGTCTTAACTTTATCTCATTCTCATCCATCAAAGATGAATGAGCTCCCAACAACTCCAAGCCTCAAATAGAAATTTCTAATCCTAATAAAATAGCCCAAATTAAAAATCTTTAGTATTATATAATAATGCACTACACATGTCTACCAATTTCTCATCCTTATATAGTAGAAAAATGTAAAAAAAATCCAATCATGCATATATCTACGAGGCATAAAGAGGAGCAATCAAAATAATTATTGAGGTCCCTAGATCTACTTAGATATTTCACATAGGTTGGCAAATGGTAAAAGTTACACCACAATTTTCAAAAGTGGAGAGTTTCAAACCAAACCTACCCATAAAAAAGTTGAAGACGTCAACATCTGTCTTAGTACTAAATACTTTGAGGATAAGAACAAGTTGAGTAATCTTAACCGTGAAGTTGTTTTTAACTTTAATTTCTCTTTCATTGATTCCAAACAACAATGCCATGACTCTCTCTACATAATCATTACAAATATCTAACAATATAGCTAATCACTAAGCCACAAAATCTCAAGAAATTATACTTGTCCACGAGTTTTTTGGCCTTTCATATAAAAATTGGGACCATTGGAATTGAGGTTGAGATGATATTTTGATTAGATAGTTACCTTACCTAATAGAATTGCTTAGCTATTGGACTATAAATTGATACCTAAATTATTTCTGCAAATGTTTTTGATCCACGCGAGTATGATTGGGACCATAAGTTTATTAGCCTCTTATAATAATCAAACACATGCAAAAGATTGCGTTTGTACACTAAAAGATGTTTCGATGTGCACGTCCTGGTATGGTTATTTAAACGACTGAATACATAAAATCTACATCCACTTCGAACCTTAGTGAGATTAAATAATATTAATAATATCTTTTTTATTTTTGCACTCCGTAAATATATTTGTTTAAATAAATAAATGTGTAAACACATAAAAATAAATAAGTCCAAGATTTCTGCATGTAGGCCGAGTAGTGGAACTGGTCATCACAATAGGTGACTCTGTCAGTTCCTAGCAGAAGAAAAACATTAGCATAACCTAAATAGAGTTTAGCTATTGTGAGAAGTTGCAGTATTAGTCCAAAATTTTTCTTACCTAAGAAAACAAACACTGGTGTGGAGATAATGCACGAATTTGTGGTCATGTTTCGGATTTTTGTGGGGAGATAATTTACTAATTTTTGTGGGGATTTAATGCACGAATTTGTGGTAATTTTTCGGATTTTTGTGGAGAGATAATGCACGAAAGATGGGTGAAATTTTGTGTGCAGTTATGCCACTTGATCAAGAGAAGTGCAAAATGTTCCAAAGGAATGCAGAAGTGTTGCCCCATGTGGTCAAGAGAATACATTTCAAGTGTGTTGGCGCTGCATGGAGTAGGAAAATAACGAGAATTTAGAAGACACCTTTTCACAAGAGAACAATTCTCAAACCGCAACAAAGGATCCCTAGGGATCAGCACTTAAAGTCGTCCTATAAAAGCGGAATCAACACGGAAGAACACACACGCCAAAAAATGCTCTCTGCCTCCTAGCTCGGAGAGGAGGGGCGTCCCATCGTTGCGTTGGTTTTGTTTTTGTTAACTAGTTTAGCTCGTTTCACCACTCTGGAGTGTGAAGATACAATCGTTTAATTTTGGTTTTGCATGTCTAGTTTCAATTTTCAAGTAGTTTAAGTTTTGGAAATTTCCTAACTTTTGAACCTCTGATATTCTGTTACTACTTGGGTTGGTTGCCGCTTAGGCTTTGATGTTTTAGATATTGTTAATATTTAGCATCTTTAATAAGACCAGTGCATTGTTGACTCTTTGTCTCAATTTTCTTGTCCTTGTTAGATGCTTTTCTTTTATAATAGTATTCCAAGCGATCTACACTAGTAGAAGCATTTCATTTTGCACACTCATTTTGAAAAAATAATTATAAATAGTTAAAGTGGAGAGAGAGTAAAGTAAGAGAGAGAATAATACAGAGAAAAGTCTTATCTACAATATTCTCTCTCTTACTTTACTTTTTATCCACTTTAACTATTTATAATTATTTTTAAAAAATAAGTGCGCAAAATGAAATATTTCTATTATTATGGAGCGGAGGGAGTAGTACAATATTTGTTTTATGAGTATCTATATGTTACCAATTTTATTGTTGTTTTATATTTTGAAGTGCTTTTGTATTACTATGCTACCAGCTAGTCCCTCTTTGTATGCATGTTAGTATCGTACGTGTGATATATGTGGATGATATGTAGCTAGAAGCCATAAGAATATGAAATTGAGACTTTCTCATTCGAAATCTTATGTTAGCCATGTATTCTGTGAAGAATGTGTAGGTATATGTTAATGTTTCATCCTTATCTAATTACACTAGTTTCTAGAATCGATTTCAACTTCGACGATAGCAACTAAAAGTGGGAAATTTTTCATAAGTCATGAATTGACAATCCTTGGCCAAGGCATCTTATCCATACTTTTTAAAACAGTTAATTTATACCAAAATAGTGGATTCAAGTACTGAAAATTTTGATTCCATGAATAAATAAATGCCAAAACCACAATTACGATTGATATCTTCAAGATTAAGTTTTATTAATATTACTATTTTCCCAATTCTTGTTCTAGTTAATTTGACTTAAAAATCAACAGGAAAAATATTATATGGAACTTGAAAGGAAATGAATGGATAAACGACCACAATTTGTGAGCTTTCATAAAGTATTTTTGCCCAACTTGATTACTACTATATATTTTGGATAAGACTATGGAAGTAAAATAATAAGAATTTTAGCTTAAATTGGATAGAATATAATTGGATGTGTATCAAATTTGGAGAAAATTTTGAAACTACATATGATTAAAAAAGAAGGTAGTACTACCATCTAGAATTTGAAAAAGAATGATATAGAAGTATTATATAATGAATTTGGTATATCAGATTGTACATTTAGATGGCCCCATGAAACATAATTGCAGAACAAACATGAAGAAAAAATACAAAATTATTAACCACCCATTGTTCAAAAGTCAAAATATTCAGCCATTAAACCCTACTGCTCAAACCAAACGGTTGTGGACTTTTGTGTAGCATTTAATTCAATGAGAACCCCACATTTTGCAAATTCCAACCAATATTTTTGTTGTTTGTTAGACAAGTTTCTGCACCGCAATGTCCCATTTCTTTCAATTATTAATTTAAAAGTCCAACTTTTCACAATTTAGTGAAATAATTAGTTGCATCATTTATTACTCGGAAGACTCTTCCATTTTGCCCCTATGTAATTTCTAAAGTAGGAGTTACTTGTTTTTGGCAAGTAATATAGCTGGCAACTAACCTCAAAGTGTTCATTTTTCAAGTAGAGTTCCGTTATTGGTACTATACATGACGGAGGGTCAATGTTACGAGCCCAATTGTAGCATGAGCAAGACAATAATGACTAACAAGGTCGACAATAGTTCTGCAAGAGGATCGATTTTTACTAACTCTAATGTCCTATGTCGACCGTGAAGGGAGTTTTATTAACCAAATGCCACTAATATTTAACTTGTCACTTTAATCTTCCATATGCTATTATGATTGTCAATGTTTGTAATAAAATTAGGTGTAGCTCTTAATTAAGGGTTAATTACATTTCCAAGTTTATGTATCTATCCACATGCACCTATTATTTTCCTCACATGCAATAAACTATTGGAATTAATAATTTCTACTACCTAAAGTAGCTAGCAGGCAGCCGAAGAGAAATTTCTTCATCCAAAATTTACACACATTTTTGGAAAAAGTTTTACAATAAAAACAAGCCAAGAAAAACACTTAATGACAAATTCATGGTGGCGGAATTTGACTACAAATTGTTGTCGATTCGACTGACTGTTTAGGCAGCTTCAATAATTTGAGGGAAAGAAAAGTAAGATTGTAGATAAGAAATCGAACCGAAAATAAAATCGTTTAAAAAACACTACCTGTATTTTATACTTAAGGTCGATAACAAATGCATATAATCTTGGTATAGAGTATTGTCCAGAAATCGAACCAAAAATAAAACCATTTAAAAATAGTAGTATTTGTTACTAAAAGAAACCAATGAAATGACAAGATACAAAAACGTTAAATTTAGTTAATGGCACTTAATTTTCTTCATGACAGTTATAATGGCGAAATTAGACTTTAACTTTAAGCATGTGAAATTGGAATTTTCCACGAAAATTGATGAAAAAAGTCGGATTTTGATATTTGGAAGCAGCTATGTAAATGAGATCGGACGGTCAACCACTTGCAGCTGCTTAATATCACATTACTCATTCAATTTATTTGGTCAACTCATAATCTTAAATTTTCAATATTTTATTTATTGTGAAGATACACTGAAAAACTATCAATAATGTACTACACATTTGATTTATTCATCCTTGCATAATTGTAACACACTCAAATTTTAAAAAAATTCTTAGACAGAACAAAATCTGACCAAATTAAGGGGGTCAATTTAATAGCAAAATAAAAAAATCTCGGATAAAGTCAATCTTGAGTAACTGAACACCCACAGCATGTCGAATCATTACCTAAAATTGTGGACTTGAGTTGAACGACTACCTGACGACGGACGCAGAAAAACAGTTGGATGGGTGGAAACGTGTGGGACTAATGTTTTTTGGCACAGAGAAACAAACGTAAGCCTTAGAATCTTGATTGATGCTGTAACTTGCTACCGGCGCTAGCTGTAATCCACACAAATAATTAGTTAAATTTATAAGTTTGGTTAGCGTATTTATTAATCATGTTTGTGTGGTAGCGAAAGGATTGGATTAGCAAGTGATTAGAATTTAGACCCCAACGCCGGATTATTCTCCACTTTCGGCCGTTTGTTTAGCCACTTCATTAATTTTTTAATGAGACTTTGAAAATTGTTAAATCTTGATGGACCCTACGCCACTCTTATACGTTGTGATCCTCATATCATACCTGATTTTTTCTTTTTATATTTGTCACGCGTTTCATATGACAAAATTATATACGAGATTTTTTTAATTATTATAAAATATTTTGTCTATCCACAAGAAATAGTCATATTTTGTGGAATTTCTAAAAAAAAAATAGCCACATTTCTAAAAATTGGAGGATTCTCTCTCATACTTTTATCCACTTTTTTCTCTTTATTTACCATACTTTATCCACTTATTCTCTCTCGTAAGTACCTGGTTTCAATTTTACATTTAACATATTTTGATTTGTACTTTCACACCCAAATTAATTAATTTATTATAGGTTGATTTTTGTAGTTTGACTTATTGTTTAGTGTTTAGGAATACGAATTAATATATGTGGTCTATTATATGATGAATATAAACTTGTCTCTAAATTAGTTTAATAGCTACATTATTTGAAGTCAATGTAATGTAGGCATGAATTCGATTTTTTGTTTTGTAAAATATTTGTTTTGGATTATTGATGAGTGTTACTGAAGTAAAGATAAGTTAAGTTATGATTTTTATTTGTTTAAAAAAAAATGAATTGTCTTAAGCCATTAGATACCTTAGTCATTGGTTTCGTCTGAAATTACAATGGTAGATTATTTAATAAATTCCAAATGTACTGAGTAATAATCAAAAGCATAAGTTATAATTTAAGAGAGAAATGAATAGAATTGATGCATTGGGCCTCCAAATATTTTATACTCCCTATTAGACCATAACATGAAATGGGCCTCCTGAATCCATACACTATTTTTGTCGACGCTCTGCCAACCCGGAGTTAGTACTTGTTTATTAAAACAATTTAAGGGTACTAGCCGAAAATATGATAAAGTTCTCATATCTAAATTATTTGGTACTCAATTTTGGATTAAATAATCCAATTAATAATAAAAAAGATTTGGGTTTGTTTTCAAATACCAAAAATCTGGACTAGCAACGCAGGTCCACATTACACTATAGATTGGGCCGCCAATTGAAAAACTATTAATTGAGCCCTTAAAAAACTAATTTTTTCAATCAATTTCTCTTTACAATTAATGCTAAATCAAATGTGGATTGTGGACTCCTATGTGGGATGGAGCCATGGAGCCTGGAGGTAGCTCTTGCTTTAATTTTGCAAGAACTTCTTTCGTCCTAGTCGGTATTTATTAAAACAATTTAAGGGTACTTGCCGAAAATATGATAAAGTTATCATATCTAAATTGTTTGGTACTCAATTTTGAATTAAATAATCCAATTAATAATAAAATATTTAGGTTTGTTTTCAAATACCAAAAATCTGGTCTAGCAACGACTAGCAAGGCAGGCCCACATTACACTATAGATTGGACCCTTAAATCCAAGATAAACCCCAAAATTAAACTAATATATCAACTAATCAAATCTACATATAGTTAATGAAGACAAAATCACCTAAAATAACGAATTAATATTTGACTCAGGTTTGATCACTTTTGTATCTTGCAATATTTCTCGGACTACCAGTAACACAATATTATCAAAATACACGTGTCACGTGTTGAAACCACTAAAACACGAGATTGAAACACGAAATAATTGGGCATACTATTTAATATATGTGGAAAGAATGCCAATAGTTCTCATTCCAAACCATTCAATCATTCCATAAAAGAGGTCAAAGAATTGAACTTCAAACTTTGGCCTCTTTCTCAAACAATTTTGTTGCATTTTGTCCGGCAAAAATATGAATCGTCTTGTTTGGTTAACGATTTTGTGCTGCTCAACATTAGTAAGCAGCCAAAACAAACCCCAAAGCATATTCATACTTGCCGGACAAAGCAACATGGCCGGACGAGCCGGGATTATAAATGGCAAGTGGGGCAACGAGGTCCCTCCCGAGTGCAAGCCTAGCCCACAAATTCAAAGGCTCAGTGGCAAGCTTGTGTGGGAGGAGGCGCATGATCCTCTCCACAAGGACATTGACCACAGGGTCTCCGGGATAGGCCCAGGGATGTCCTTTGCCAACGCAGTGCTGGAAAAGGACCCCAACATCGGGGTGATTGGCCTGGTCCCATGCGCCGTTGGAGGGACCACAATAGATGAGTGGAAAAAGGGGATGAAGTTGTACAATGATATGATCGATCGTACTAAGGCCGCCCTAAAGGATGGAGGGGCTCTCCGGGCTCTTCTATGGTACCAAGGCGAGTCCGACACATCAGTGTTACAGGATACCGAGACGTACAAAGTTAAATTTGAAAAATTTATTGCCGATGTGCGTGCTGACTTGCAGGCCCCCACGTTGCCAGTGGTCCAGGTATTTTATAAAATAGTAGTATGATTTTATACAAGACACATTTGACCGACATGAATAATTTGATTATACTTTATTTTATGTCGTTGCAGGTGATAGTGACATCTGGTGATGGTGATTTCGTAAAAGAAATGAGAGAGATCCAGAAAACAATCAATGTGCCAAACTTGAAGCAAGTGGATTCGAAGGGGCTCGAGCTGCAGGTGGACAACTTGCATCTCACGACTGAGTCGGAGATCAAGGTTGGACAAATGTTGGCCAACGCCTACCTCCAGTTCTAGTCGCAATGTGCACATCTCGACCCTCCTCGTCCGAGCTTGAATTGTTTGAAATATTTGTACATGTAATCGAACGTTATACATATTATGTATACGTTGTGATTCGTTCTAAAATATCAAGAAAACATTTTGATGTTCATCAATTATATGAGTCTTATTTTCTCATAAAGGAGGCTAGCTAACATGAATAATCCTATATAATAATGTCTAGAGATTAAGTATCGGGCTTTATCCATCAAAATTGAACAATACATGATAACTCTAACTCTTATTTAACCCATCAAAATAAACAGCATTTAAATATGCAGATCTTAAACTTAGTAGATCAATAGTTCCATTTGTGAACAAACATCTATTGAACGATGTTGTTTTGAGCATCATTAATCATTAAAAGACGTCGTTTTTTTAGCATCACCAACCATGTTGATCTGTTATATGATTTTCCTAATTTTGGCAAAATTGATTATTTTAAGGATGACTATGTAAAGGCCTCCATTTCTGATAAAAGCAAAGTTGGTGTGTATTAATTGGATACAGCCCAAATTATAGCCCATTATAACATTATAAAAAATGTACTTTTGGGCCAAGAAGGAAATTTAGAAATGATAAATTTTATTTCATCAATTTGCATTATAATTTATCAATTATTACCTTAATTATTAATAAGAGTGTGTTAATCATAATTAGGAACGAATCTATCGTATATTTCGCTTCACTGAAGCGTGCGCCTTTGGTCATGTACTTTTCTTTTAGTACTTGTTAGAATTTCTAGAAGAAAAAATAGGGGTTATGCGATTAATTAAATTGATAATTAATATTCACAAAATTTAATATTTGAAAATAAGATGATTAAATAAATTTAAAATTAATTAATTTTGAAAAAAAAAATTCATATGGGTAATAAAATATGGCATAGTAAATGATACTTACTACAATATGTGGATTTTTAAGTTGTAACTAGTGGAGTATATAAAAATGTTTATGGGGAAAAATAAATTAACTGACTTTCTTTATTTTTGTGTTAACTATGTCAATCATATCAGATATGTCCTTGATCCTATCATTATCACCTGAATAGGAAAAGCCAAGTGTACAATGATGGCATATTTTTGTGAGACTAAATCATCCAAGACAAGAACATTAGGTGGAAAATAACTGAAAAGATTTCAATATGTGGTCCACTAACACCAACTTATAAATATTTATTTTGTTACTAATGTTTTTACTGCATTGTACTTTACAATTCTCATTAAAGTTGAGCATAACTCGAAAGTTTTAGGCCAAACCAAGCCGAGCATATCGAGTCAAATGGACAAAATTGGGTCAGTTTGGAATATATTTTAACCCAATTGCCCTGTAGGCTTGAATTTGGAAGGGCTGGTCTTTTGACCTAAGTATCCATGGACCGGCTCCTCCAAAATTCAGCCAGATTACTTTTTATCCCTCTAATATTATTCGACCTTAATCTAGAGTTGTCAAAAGATTTGGGTGGAACCAAGCCGAGTATACTGAGATATGTTTACGGATAAAATTAGGTCAATTTAGATTTATTCGAACCGAATTGGTCCCTCGAGTGAGATTTAGATGGGCCGGAACTTTTTGGAATTATATATGTGTGGCCCGGCCCGTCCAAACGAGTCGGGTCACTTTTTATCCATCTAGTATTACTCAATCGTAAGGAGTAATTGATCGAATTCAGTCTATCATTAGTAATCCACTATACTACACCAATAATTTGTTCAAGTACACAGTGTTATTATGTCAGGTTTTTATGCCTAAATTATGGAGATATGTGAAAATTGGGGTGCATGTTCCTTCATCAAATTTTAGCAATAATCATTCAACAATTACTTGCCACTCATTTATTGAATTCAATTTTGTTGCAGAGACATATGATGATGACCAAGCAGAGTTTTAGTACTATAGTCAGCTTTGTTTATGCCCAAAAAGGAAAAGGTAAAAATAATGCAAGATTCTTCCTGTATGGAGTATATTTTGATAATCGTATACACATGTAAAATGTACTATCAAATTATTATCCACTAACTGCATGATTCAAGATGAGTTTAAAAATAAATTACGATGGCACTCGAATTCGATCCATTTGTTTAGAAATGCTTATTGAAATTTTAGTTTAAGCCTCTCCTAACCTTCCCAATTTCTAACAATTAGTCTTTATTTGCATCAATTCAGTAAAAGCTTGTACTAATTATTATTAATGGAATTTTACCATTGTAATTCCCAAATACTGAGTCATTCTGGTAAGTCAAGTTTCAATTCAATGTGTGTAAAATCACATATATATGGTTTTTAAAATCAGAAGAAGACAAAAAACTTTCATATAAAAATAAATAGGAAATAAAAATTAAATTGAAAAGGAGGAAAAGAAAAAAGAGGCAGAGCGCATTAGCCTTGACAAGGTCAAAACTCAAAAGAAAGGCTGGTTCGACATGGCAGAAAATATGTCTAAAAATAGAAAAAATATTAACTGGAACCAACTCCACAATATCAAAATAAAATAATGAATGTGTATCTTTTTCTACTTATATTATTTGGTTTGAGTAAATATAATAAAGTCTTTTCTCTGAGCCCCTGACGACCAAAAGAGCCAAAACAAACATCTAAACCCAAAATCAAAAGATACTGTCTCCCATTCTCTCACTTCCACCTTTTTTCTTTTCTCTTCTATTGTGTCTTTTTGGGTGAATCTTAATTCCAATTTTAATCTTAATCGAATCTTAATCCACCCAATTAACTGTTTTCCCATATGATTCTTATCATTTATTAACTTTATATTTATTTTTTATTATGTTTTAGTGTTGTTGTTTGTAATCCTAATTGTTTTTTTTTTTTGGTTATTTGACTAGTCACAACTTCGTGTGAAGAGTGTTAAGAGTATTATTTCTTGTGTGTTGTACTCAGTTTTTCAATATTTAAAATTACTCGTTATTAGTGACTTGAGTCTTTATTTCAAGGTATCTATCATCCTTATATATGCTCTACACATATTAATACCTTATACCTATAATGAAATATCATAGTCGACAATTTCAGCACACAACACACTATCATTTAAAGGAAATTAAAAATCGGTGATGAATGATTTCCACACGCCAGCTTAAAGTTGGAACATTATAGAGGAAAATTATGCAATAATCCAAAAAAGTGTCACGTTGCTTAATAATTCATTTCATACAACCCACACTCCATAGAGATCTATCAACTCCAAAAACAGTCAAATTGAGCGGAAATTAACTCACTTTAATGAGTAAGTATATTATTTATATTCATATAAATTTTGTGTGTGTAGTGTTGGTGTATAAATGCTCTCACCGCCATTCACGCTACTTTTAAGTTCAAAGGTGCATTATTTAGTTGGCTCGATAATCAAAGCTATGATATGTAAAAAACTTAAAAATTATTTATCTAATTTCTCCCAAGTTATCTGTGAATAATATGATGATGTGTATTACTATGTAGCAATGAAGCTCAGATGATTTAATGAGATTAATCTGTAAAACAATCGAATAATTCATAAGTGTTTTATGTATACAAATTACAAAATGAATGCATACATATAAGTGAAAGTATATAGAGATTCATGATTAGCATCCTAGTTTTTTTCCTGTAAATCTATGTCCATAAAAATTTATTTAATGAATAGATTAAAGTTTTCACGCTAAAATATAGAAAGAAATGTTTTTTGGTAGTTGGAAATAATGTTAGTTAGAATTTGAATAACAACACAACCCAACATGCAAAAATGTCTTCGGTTATAAATAATATCTATTATCTATGAAGGAAAGTTCAGTAGGGACAAGTAATGTTTCACACATACTTATTGTAAATTAATAATGTATTCAATTCTTCTTTTCCTAATATAATGTAGAATATGACGGCACATATATATACACCAAAAAGATGCTATGAATTGGTTATAATTCTATGCAAATAAATCAATATGTGTAATTGCAAAATTGCAAGGGTAAGGGTCATGGTTCAAATTGATCCCATCGACGTTCCATGAAATCGGAAAATTATAATTAAATTCGGTCTTTAGAGGTGTTGCTAAATCAATTTGCAACATCATCGTCTTCAGTTGTCAGCAACGACCTTATTCACTGTGTCTGACCCTATGAATTTTGTTTTTATGAATTCTTTGTTGTCAAGAAATGTCACTCATACTAATTTACAAGATCCAACTTTTGGCCCGAGAATTTAATCGAGAAATCTAAACCAAATTTATATATGTGTCGAACTCATTTTACAACCCCACCAAGAAAATCAAAGCTCCCCTGCCGTTGCTTTTAGCTCCCCTAGGAAAGGATAACTATATGCTTTTGCAACATTCAATTTACTTTTTCTCTGAAACTAAGAGCTAAAATCAGCATATTTCAATTTGCAGTAGTTCGCATGCAGTGAAAGTTGCAAGAAAACTTCTAATTTAATCTTATTTTAATAATTAAGTACATAAAGGAAAAAGGCCAATTACGTATTTCTTGATCTATCTTTATTCATTAGGATATTTGGTTGAAGAAGAAACGAAATACATGTACACATAAAAAGCAGTGTACGTATTTGAAATCATCAAAAGTACTTCATCCTAAAAAAAGAGTAAAATTTACTTGCAAAATTGAAACCAAAAGAGAATTAACAATAACTTAATTCTAACCATGTATTTGTAATTAATGTTTATAAATCTAATTAAAAACGGGCTCTATTAGAGCATCTCCAAAGGAAAAAGGTAAATGGAGAGTTAAATTAATATAACTATCATATTTATCTTTTCTTCATGAAAAATCATTCTTCAAGGGGAGAATGTGACAGTGGAATGGAAAGGGCTAATGCTAACGTGGCATGGATTGAGTTAGTGGGAGGGGCGCCAACGGAGACACCCTAAGAGCATCTCCAAAAAGAGAGGCAAATGAAGAGGTAAATTAATATACCGTTTTCATTTACCTTTCCCCCCGTGTATATAGAATATTTCATTTAATCTCATATTCCAAATCAGAATTAAGCCCAGTGGCCGACAGATGGTTTCTCCCCTCAATTGATTTTTCTCTCACACATCTCTTTCTCTGAAATCTTAATGCAAAGACAAAAAATTTCTGCTATAGACAAAAAGGTTTCTTAACTACACCCATATATAAATAATAAAGTATATTCACAAAATCAACATAAATTAATTTCTCTGCATTTCTATTACCTTCATCCGCATAAAATGCCAACCATCTTTACCCCCATTTCTCAGATGGCCCACAAAATGATTTTCTTGCAAGGATGGTTGGCATTTAACTGAATACAAATGTTATTCAACATATATATAATATATTTATTATATTAATTAGAATTCTGAAAATTGATGTGTCTTGATTTTCTTGAACTGCGGCGAGGACGAAACTGAGGAAGAATTTGAAGCTACTGCCCAAGAATCGTTAGAGGAATCAGAGATGAATGAGAGATCAAACACCCCTTTTGGGCTACATGGCAAAGATCCCAACTTTCTCTTGTTTCCGGCATTTGTTGCCACTTCTTGAATTAGCCTACAGCAGTCTCTCACCTTGTCCTAATTTCATACATTTGCAAGAATTTTAGTAAAAAAAAATTAAAATGGGCCTTTTTTTATATTTTATAAGTAGAAATCAGTATACCTTGTTGATTCCAAGAATTCCCAATAGTCGATCTTGTTGTTCCAAATCGATGGAGGGTTCAATGCTGGCTATCACATGCACCATTGCAGCAGTCGCCATTGTAGAAGGTAGATACCCCATGAATCCGCTGTCTGAATTCAATGGAATAAACTATCAAGATTTTTATTTATTTTTTAATAAAAGGGAAAAAGATGGGATTTTTAAATTTTGATTACCAGTTACAACAGAGAGAATCAATCGCTCGCATCTAGCGAGAAAATCCCCACAAAGATGATCATTCAACCCCAGCCTTCTTGCAAGGTAATCAAGAAACGAAAATGGGGTGACGAGATTCATCTTCCACTCAAGCGTAGACAGGATAAGAATCTCCATTTTCTGGATGTTTTTGGGCTGAAACACATAAATGGGCTCCTCCACCTGCACAAATCAGCCACGCCCATCTCGTCAAAATCAAGAAAAGATCCAATTTTTATTTTTAATAAAGATTGGATTTTTATGGACATACTTGAAAATCGAGAAGAAGAGGGACATCGGTTTCGTCAACTTTAGCAGCGAGGGAGAGAGAAGCGACAGCAGCGAGCTGAAACATCCACGGCTTGTCGCATCTGTGGAGGAATCTATCGAGGTAGGCGACTGCAAGAAGCGCAGTGAGAGGGGAGAAGGAATAGTAGGCAACCACTCGAAGCATCCATTGAACTACTTGTTCCCTTGTGGGGTTAGGCGTTGGATCTTGTTGGTGCGGTGCGGTTTGCTGCTCTTTGTGCAGTAGTGAGGTGAGCTCCTCATCGTGGCCGAGGTCGAGATTGAGGAAAGAATGGGAGTTTAAGGAATAGGAGGATTCCTGATTTTGGGTGGAGTCGAAGTGGTCTTCGTCGCAGAAGAGAGGGTCGAGGTGGAGGAACGGAGGCATGGTGGGTTAGGGGAGGAGAAGGGGAGGAGACATTCTAGTCAAATAGAGATAGGGAGAGTGGTGCGAGACATCTGTGAAATGTGGGAAAGATTGGATTTTTATGGATGGGGGCGGCTTGTTTTCGTGGTTAATGATGTGTGTGTGAACCGGGTTATGGGTCAAGCTGGCTATGTAAACACTTTGTTTGACTCTCCAATTTTCGTATTTTGGTACTACTATATTTGAGGAGTATGGAGTAAATAATAATGTGAAAAACCTACTTTGAAAAAAATAGAGTAACTATAGAGGCGAAGGAAATCATACACGTTAGCATCTTTAATGGGCGGACTTTCCCGATGTCCTTCCCAAATACACCCCATGTCAATGTCATAAGTACTTTCCACCTTCCTGCCATGTCATAAAGACTTCCCACTGAATAATCCGCCATTCCCATCGCCCTTCCCGCGCGGACTTCCCACAATTAAAAAAATTCACAAATTCACAAATATTCAACTTATAGTTTTTTTTAAAAAAAAAATAAATTAATTAATTAAAATACCGAACTTCCGCGCGTCGCCACAATGGCGGACTTCCGCTCGCCCTTCCTGTGTCCTCACGGGACGTCCGTGTCCTCCTCTCCGTGCCACAATGGCGCCCTTCCCCGACGGACTTCCCGAAAGCCTCTTCGAAGGGCGGCGGAAAGTCCGCCATTGGAGATGCTCTTAGCAAATGTATGATTATTGATTATCTTTCCCGCATTTAGAATTCAAATCCCTTATTTTGGAATATTTTATTCCTTCGGCAAAGTTCTCTTCTCTAACTAAATAAGTGTAATACGAATGTAATAACATACAAATCGGACATTTTCCAATTGATTTTAACTCATCAGTAATTAGTTAACACTTAATCAATGCCTGCGGCGGTGTGGACTCCCACACAACAATTCTCATGATCTTATTATAAAATAAAACGAGAAAAATATGAATAAAACATACAACTCGAAATAGAAAACATGTAAAAAGGGGTGAATCTATAGAATATTTAGTCCACCAATATTTTTCTAAATTGAATATATAGGAGTATAAAATAGTTATGTGTGACAATGGTTTCATGTATATAGCAGTTTGCCTATCGAAAATGACTATTCTCAATTGATTTTGTATGTGCTTTCAACCCTTCAAGTTGGAAACAACTGGATGAAGTACCTACGCTATTAATTGGAAACACCAAACCTCTGTAAAATTATAATATGTCATGTGATTTATATTTGTGGGTATGCTTGTTCTACTGTTGTGTATAATATCTAAAATAATGACATGCTATATTACCATCACAATGATCATTATTTGAATTGTATTTGCGCTACTTAAGTTTTTTATAAAGGTGATCAATTAAAGCTCCACACCACTATTAAAACTGTGTGTAGTGTACTATTGACAACTGTTTTTTTTTTGCTATAATCGTGAATTAAATTTATATATATAAAAAATAATTGTGTATTATCATCACACTAAGTGTAGACGAGCCAAATTAATACTATAAATTTTGTGACAAGTCAATTCAATAAACTGTTACGCCGATGAATAGTCCTGAATATCAGAAATAATCGAGGCCATCACTTATTCTAACGACTTCCATATATCAACAATAAAAACTTAAATTATCGAGCTAATATTGTAAATTAACAAAAGAGAAAAAATTTAACAAAAATATTAAAACGTGCATTTTATGCTAAAATTGTCAACATATTTGTTATTTAAGGGGAATCAAATATTCTAATTTTCTTTCAAAGAATAAAATAAAATACAAGTCACATACACATACTACTCCCTTTTGATAATAGTAGTAGGATAGAGATTTTGTAGGGAAGAAAGAAAAAGCCTCGATTATACCGAAAATGAATACACAAGTGTAGTTGTAGTTATAGTTGTAGCAATGAATAAGAGAATAATTTTGGAAGACATAATTTAAAAAGAAAAAGACAGACATATGTAAGGTAGCAATAAATAATTGGGTTGCCCAATACAAATATGTAATGTACACAAGATTTATTAATTGATTCTGGCGAATGGGAGAGTGCCATGGTTTCTTTTGGTTTGATAAGTTGCTATCTCTCTCACTCTATTTGAAGTGAGAAGATAGAGACAAATAAAAGGACTACTGATTCCAGTTTCAGGCTCATAAAAGAGAAGTGAATGATGCGTTGGAATGACAGACGAATGTGGTTTCATTTTCCCACTCACTATTTCCACTCAATTATTTAATGTTTTTACTCTAAATGTACTCTCTGTTTTTGTGTATTTATTGGGTTTACCGTTTTATTACACGAACGTACAATTTTCAATTTAAATTTACCATACCTAATTCATGTCTTAAAGTTTAGAGTGAACTGGAAAAAATGGTCTCTGAACTATGGGTTTATCTCGCCCATAGTCCCTGGACTTTAAAAATATTGCCAGTAGTCCCTGGACTAAGGATTTATCTCGAAATGGTCTCTGAACTATGGGTTTATCTTGCCCATAGTCCCTGGACTTTAAAAATATCGCCAGTAGTCCCTGGACTAAGGATTTATCTCGAAATTGGTCCTTTTGGCTTTTTTTGGTACGAAAATACCCTTTGATATTATTTTGGGGGGTTTGGGCAATTTGGTCTTTTTACACTTTTACATTTTAAATCTGATATTATCTTAGTTATGTACTAACTTTGATATTATTTCAAAATTATCATTCTTCTTCCATTTTGTTATCCTTCCCTGAATTTGTTTTTTTTTATTTCAATATTAAATTTAATTTTATAAAATTAAATTTAATATTTAGATTTAAATATCAATAAATTTTTTAATGAAAACTATTAATTCATGGACACTATAAATATTGATTAAAACTATTAATTTTTGTTATTTAATATAATATTCAATTGAATTGAAGAAGTACAGAAAAATAATATTAATCATGATGGAAAAATAAGAGTTATTCTATTTAGCCTCCATTCGGTTGTTATAATTGCTTGTGATTAAATATTATGAAGTTGACTAAAAATTTGATCTTACTAAAAATTTTTTATAGGAGTATTTTTGTTGAAAGTTTCCAATAAATTTTGATTGTTTTCAAATTAATAAACGAAAATTATATTAGTCTTACATTAGATGCATATTTATTTCAGAATAAATTGTGTTATATAATCTATTTATAATTAAAGCTACTTATTAAATATTGATTAAAACTAAGGCGTTGTCATACCTTATTGATTACATAGTACTATACACTATCAAATATTGATTATAACTATTAATTTTTGCTATTTAATATTTTTTATAATTAAAAAAATTTATTGATATTTAAAAATTAAAATTTAAAATTTTGTAAAATTAAATCTAATATTGAAATAAAGAAACAAAATGAATGATGACAAACGGAAAAGCGGGTGATAAATTTGAAATAATATCAAAGTTAGTACATAGCTGAAATAATATCAGATTTAAAATGTTAAAAGTGTAAAAAGATCAAATTGCCCAAACCCCCCAAAATAATATCAAAGGGTATTTTCGTACCAAAAAAAGCCAAAAGGACCAATTTCGAGATAAACCCTTAGTCCATGGACTACTGACGATATTTTTAAAGTCCAGGGACTATGGGCGAGATAAACCCATAGTACAGAGACCATTTTTGTAGTTCACTCTATAGTTTAAAGATTATGTAAAACAAATTGTATTCAATCTCGCATAGGATAGATAAAACTATTGCACTGTTCTCGTTTAATCCATGTTGATATTAATTTTTTTTATCTATTTATTTTGTTTTTAATGATTTAAATATAAATATTATCATCATTAATTTTTTAGTTCTCTTACATTAATATAAACATATTATTCACTTTTTCTATTTAATACACACAATAATCCATCCTAATTAATTTTTTAAATCATAATAACATTCACTGTTAATTTGGGACAAATGAAGTATATCCACCATTCATTAATTGGATCCGAGTAAGTTAATTACAAAGAGCCTTGAAATTAGTAATTTGTGTGCAATGATAATGTCTGTTATAGTAATTATGAGTAAAGATGTGTCTCATTATTAATTACAATAATCAATTTGTAATCATTGTTGTCAAGTGTCTTATACCCCTAATACGTGTGACGTGTATATATATACAGGTAGTGGTGTTCGGTTTCAAGATAAAATAATACTAACATACAGTCTAGGATTGAATTGTGAGATTATTTTAGTCATAAGATTGAATTATGGGGTTGAATCTCATGAACCAGACACACTACAAATTTGATCCCGACATATCTTTCAAATCAAACACCCCCATAGTATACTATTGGGTCTTCCATTAACAATATTGAGATTGAGATTTTAAAAAACAATTACTTATGTACTCCTATTACAAATTGACCAGATCATTGATGCTATTGTAATAGAAATACAAAAATATCTGGATAATGTAACAATTTTTATAAGAAAAGATAACATCAATTTATTGAAATACTAATATCGTTTTCAACATCACTAAAAATATTATATATAGATGAAACAATTACAAAAGAATTGAAACTGTGTGAATTAAGATCCCTTTTTCAAATACTACGAGAGCACCCATAATTGAAGCAAAATTCGTAATTTTAATTAATATTATTTCTTATAAAAATACACTCCACTCCTTACAACATGGAGTAAATTGTTTGGTGATCGAGCATTGCAATTAGGATTTTCAGATATTAATAAATACTATAAAAAATCGATTTAACCGTGAAATCAATTAATTCTTGGCATTTTGAAAAGTAAAAAGAATTCAGCAGTTGGGTATCAGAAATGCAGAAGATATGCTACGATTTTCCGGCAACATTCAGCTTTGTCTGCACAAGTTCCACAAACTTCAGGACTCTTGCTTCAAGCAATCATCCATTTATTTGTAGTACAAAAAATTACTCAAAACAAAAGATTTAAAAGCACTACATTAAAAATCAACGGATTAAGAGAAGCCCACTTTTATTCTAACTACTATTCCTCATGTATTTATTTGTTTTTGGAAACATATAAAGGCAGGAACGATTTCCACGCACAGAAACAGAACTAATGCATGTATATATGCAACAAGATATTTTGGCTGTTTATTAATTGCATGTCACTATATTCAAAAGATCACCATATCATTCCAAATAGTGGTTAACATTGGGCATGGCCCATCTCACTTTACATTACTTATTTGAGTGCCCATATAATTTCAAGAAAATCTCAACTCATAATTTTTCAATCAAAAGTTCAGAAAATATTACTCATATGATCATATCCCCTATCCTATTAAAATAAAGAGGGAACTTCTTTTTTGGTCCACGAACTTTGCCAAAGTATCATTTTAGGTCCGTGAACTTTGAAAATATCGTTTGAAGGTCATTATGAGATAATATCATTTGAAGTACTCTTTTATTATTTCCTGGACGAAAATACCCTCAATACCTTAATGAGTATATATTTTTAATAAACTTATCATATACTTATATTTTTTTTATAAATATCTTTACAATATATTTTTTGACGATTTTTCTAAATATAATTTGTCCTTCAATATTATCACTTAATTTTGTGACATGCAAGGTAAATTGCTTCTTCAATTATTTATATTAAAGAATTTTAAAATTGAATATAGAACTTCTTTAATAATAAAAAAATTGAATAAGGATTATTTCTTGCATGTCACAAAATTAAGTGATAATATTGAAGGCCAAATTATATTTAGAAAATTCATCAAAGATATATAATAAAGATATTTATAAAAAATATGAGTATACCATAAGTTTATTAAAAATATATACCCTTAAAAATATTGAGGGTATTTTCGTCTAAAAAATTTGGAAATAATAAAAAAGTACTTCAAATGATATTACTCCATAGTTGATGGACCTCAAATGATATTTTCAAAGTTAACTGATGTTCTTTCTAAAATAAAATATTGAGGCATTATTAAAATAAAAAATGAGGATATGTTGGAACAAGGACTTTGCAGGTGGTGGTGGGTCAGAATAGAAAATCTGGGGAAATTCTGTTGTGTGATTCTGATGTGATGCGAGGCAGTGTCCCACTTTTCCAGCGTGTGGTACAAGATTCTTAAGTCGCAATCACACCCATCACTCCCTTCAAAAGGCTTTGACCCATCACCCCTTTCCCCCATCTTTTTTCTCATTATTTTCTTGCTGTTTATACCAACGTATATGGTGACTGCTCCATACTCAAAAGGCAAAGGGACGTGCTCTTTTCAAATCTTTCTAAATTAGAGGGGCACTTTTCAAATCGTAGGAGAAGTCAATACATCCGCCCTCAGTTCATACTTGTTATGGCAAAGAGGCACCTTGGATTCGTGAAATGGGGATGCCGATCAACCTTCATCCAACTCACATATGTTAGGAGATCAATAATGTGGAATAGCAATGTGTCATGTTGTATAACAAAAAATTCATAGTTGTAGAAATATGAGAAGGGATGCACATGCACAACATAAGAGATTGAAGACAGATGAGGACACAAGGTGGATGCAGCAGTTCAGAGAAAATATGATTTACTATAACAGATCATGCAAAGCAAAACAAAACATAGTATCTTCAATCATTGAATGTCATGCATTGATGAACAGACTAAAGGCCTGATTTGGAATTCCACAAGCACACCATTCCGAACTGATGACATTCTACACACACTATCCGAATCCAAAAGCTTCTGGTTAAAATCTAGAAGGGCCTTTTTGATATTGAAATGTTAAGGGCTTTTGTCATCATAACCAGGACGCCACCTGTTATCATCCGTCTTCACAGGATTATATATAACAAGTGACCTGGAAATAGGCTTACGCCAGGTTGTTGTGTAGATCCAATTTGAAATAATGAAGAAATAGAAATCTTACAAGTATATTACTATCATATCATGACTTGTTTGCTTTTTTGTGCATAAACAATCTATACTAATTCATGGAAGAATGAGTCGATTACTTCAAAAAAATCTCAAGCAAATGAAAATGAGTATTTGCAGTTCCCTCTCCTTTCACTAAATTATTTTACATCAATATGTTCAGATAATCATGACTTTTCACATAAGTGCTCTCCCTGGACAAAAGGTAGCTTCTCTAAGACTGCACAAGTCAGCAGGAACTATGGCATGTTCATTCTGTGAAAGCCATGACATTATGTTCCCAGCAAAAGAATTTCATTGCAAATCAGAAATTATAAGAGGAAACCTAAAATGATACACTACTAGTTGACTTATTTCGCATGTATTCCGTTGTTTCCCTTGACCAACATCTATGGCTATAAGATTACTACTATATGATAGAAACTAGAAATAGTTCTTTTTGCATTTGTTTGAGGTAGACCAAGGATCACCCATGTAGCGAAAGGAGGACAGCAAGATCCTATGGGAAAAAGAACAAGTAGTAACAAGTGAAATGGTACGAGGAGATTAGATAACAGAACATTGGAAGATTACATCGTACATCGTCAAGAGCAAGGTAGTAGTTCATAAACTGTTCCAGGCCACTATAATATCGGGAAACGTAGGTTACATGTTCATAAAGTGTACACAATCCATAATCCAATCAATAATCCACGAGAAATAACCAAGAAATTGAAGCTATTTAACCTAGATTCAGAGAGAGAGCACACCTGTTAGAGTGAAAAACTTGAGCTATAGAGGTCGATTTATCAGTAGAATCAGCGGAGCTCTGAGTAGCGGAGCAGCCATTCATTCTGAACACGACCAATTCAACTTTTCATATTTAATCCTAACTCCTTCATTTTTTATATAATCATAGATTTACTTTAGCATATGACAAACTTATCTATACATCACCAAAATTTGAGTATTTAGAGAAGACCACATAAAATATTTAAACGAATAATTTATTTATTTACAATATTACCAACGAAAAAATAACAAATCAACATTACAATAATTTATAGGGAGTACAATTATACTTTAATTAATTTCCTGCACCAGGGCTTGGACCAGATTTCTTGATTCCCTCAAGAGTTAGAGCTCTATTGGTTGTTGCATGCCCTTCACCGCGATCGCTCGGCCCGCCACCGGTCTTCACGGCCTCCACGTACAAATCATCCAAAACCTTCATTATCTCCATTTCTATTTCTAAAGAGCTATGAGGTTTCATCATCCGCGCTTCGTTACCAAGAATATAACAACTCAGAAGAAGAAAAAATAGAAGATTCATGAAAAATGTGGCACCTCTTGCCATCAATTACTAAGACAAAATCTTGAATTTTAATTGGAAAATTTGTAAGCTATGAGAGTTTGATGTTGTTGTTGGAGAGGGTTGGCCTATTTATAGACTGCATGCAGGAAAAGGTGGTGTGAAATGGAAATTTTGACTGGAAATTTCAATTTATGAAAAGTCCATGAAATTAGAGATTTGAAATGGATTTTAGGGGACAATTCAGTGTTAGAGAATTAGAGTCCAACTTTAATCGTGCAAATTCAATTAAGTCCACAAACATAAGTAGAATATTGAATTGGATTTTAGGTCAATGTTTATAACTTTATGTGAGTTTCGTGATATTGCTTTCCATTTCACATTTTCAACCTTAAAGGTTTTCGACGTAATGGCCTACGTATTAAATAGTTATTTTGCTTGGTGTCCTTTATTTCATGGTGTTTGTCACACCGAATTTATATATTTTTCAATTTTAATGCATTTAACACATAAATAATTATATATATACATAAAAGTTTGTTCTTATCGACCGGTGCGGTTGCTTGTTATATGGAGTATTATTTTATTCAATTTTAATACATTAATATAAATAATTATGTATGATAATATACATAAAAGTTTGTTCTTATCGACTGGTACGGTTGTTTGTTGAGGGTAATATCGGGGTCGAGGTGTTATTGTGAGGGTATCATTGCATCGTACTCCCTACCGTCACATGTTACTTGCACTTTTAATTTTAGGTCGTAAATTTGAGACTGATTTTTTAATATAATTAAATTACTTGTATTTTAATTGTATTAAGAAATCACTTAATAAGAAAACACTTAATTAATTCTAATATATCAATTAATTAATTAAATTAAATTAATGTAATTAAATTACTAGTATTTTAAATGTATTTATAAATACCTTAAATCTTGTTTAAGATAGAAATAGTATAAGTAGTTTAGGACGAACTGAATAAAAAAAGTGCGAGTAACATGAGACAAAAGAAGTACTAAGGGAGTAATTATTTAGTGATTTGTTGATTAGGTGGTAGCTAGGTTGAGCTATTAGCAATGAGTAATTTTTATCGTGTTTGTTTAGATGATGTATGATTTTTGTTTTGTGCTTAGTCTTTTGTATATTGAAGACTCTTTTACTCGCCCATCCCTTTTGGCCGGAGCATTTCATTCATATAAAATAAATTCGCCCTTATCTACATGTTAAAAAACATAAATATCTTTTGATAATATGAAGTAGGAATGAATTATTGTGACATAACTAAAAGGAGTACTTTTTCTTTATTTAATTAAATAATTATTATTCTTCACGAATTCCTTGTATTTTGGATAAATTCATTAAAAAAATATATAGACGTCTCGTTCAAAGACCACTAAGCTAACATATGCGCACGACGCCCTTCCTTTCCTTGATACAATGTTGTGTTATCAATCCAATATCGACACATAGTGATGTTAATTACCAACTTAATTAATTTTTAGGAGTATGTTTTTTATATGTACATAACTGATGGGAAGGCCTTGGTATCCACACGTATTGATTGAATCAGAAGGTATTGGGTCCGACGGAGGTCTTCTTTGTGTTGCTTTATTCTTGCTCATTAGCTTTGGTTTTGTTATACTGCAATGAGATGAGTTTTTTCCTGGGTGCTTGCTTATTTTTTGGGGCTTGACTTGGTAGTGCGATCATGTTCGAATATTTGCTTTCTCTCCACTCGTGTGTTGCTCTTTCCTCTCGTCTGGGTATGATGCGTGGGGCGTGTTTTACAGGGGTCTTTCTGTGTTGGTAGCTTTTGTCCTTGTGCGGTGTTTAGCTTTTGTCTTTGCTAATCTTTGTTAGCTTGATTTGATGCGAGACTTTTTATGATGTACTCTCGGCTCGCCACGCTTTTGGCTTGAACATTTCAGCTTATAAAAAACATATATGCACATAACTGATACTCACTATTTTTGTTCTAAACGAGTACTCTAATTTGTTTAGCATATGCCCACTAAATGTATATTGTGCATTATTTCTTCTAACATCACAAATACCTTTTCTTCCGAAAATAATTTAATGGTAATTCAGAATAATATTTTTTTAAACCAACCAATCAATATTACACTGCCCTTATAAAAAAAATCATTTTACACGGAATATTAGTAGATTATTACAAGAAACTTATAAAATAGAGTACTCCATATCAAAACGAATAATACTATATTTTTCACGAGAACACAAATGCAAAAACACACTACAATATCAAATCAACATTACAATAATTAATAGTAGTAGTAGAATAATAGGAAAAACAGAAACCGAATCATATTTTATAGGTTCGGTCCAGATTTCTTGATTCCCTCAGGAGTTTATCCTCTATTGGTTCTTGCATGGCCTTCACCTCCGCGACTCGGCCCGCCATGCACCTTGACAGCCGCCACGTAGAAACCACCCAAAACATTGGAGTTCTCATGAGGCTTCAATATACGTGCTTCGTTACCAAAAACAAAAGAACTGAGGACGAGAAGAAGAAAAAGAATTTTCGAGAAAAATGTTGCACCTTTCGCCATTAATTACTGAGGAATTTATGCAAAATCTTGAATTTTAATCCAAAGATTTGCAAGCTTTGAGAGTTTGGTGATTTTTTGTTATCGTTGTTGGAGAATATGTGGGGGTTTTGGACCTATTTATAGACTTGCATGCATGCAGAGGAAAGAGATGGTGTGAAATGGAAATTTTGACTATAAATTTTAAATTATGAAAAGGGTTGGGTTTTTTTTATCATGTTTCTTGTTTGGTGCCGGCTGTGGATTTTTCTTTTGAAGGGACATTAGATTATAAGAATGGATTTAGGAGACATGTGATGTTAGAGGATGAGACTCCAACTGTGATGGTCCAATTAAATTTAATAAGTCCACAACATTAGTAGAATATTTAATTGAATATTTGGACTTTTGGTGACTTTAGTTATTATATTGCTTTCCTTTTCACATTTTCTGGCTTAAAGTGCTCGACGTAATGGCCTACGCATCAAACAAATAGTGATTCTGTTTGGTGCCCTTCCTTTTATGATGTCGAGTAACGAGGCTTATATTTTTATCTTCTCCAATAAACTGAACGTTATACATAGAGACGACTCAAGATACAGTATCACAACCCGAACTATTGAGAAAAAAAATAATTGAATAATTAAAGTGATAAAATAATTAGGTATTATAATTTATAACTATCGAATAACCCCATAATATCAAGATTACATTGCACGAGATCTCGTGATTAATCTCCACCCTCATGACTAACTTAATTCTAGATAAATCTTATTTTAACTTATCTCATATCTATTATATATTTCGTTATTATCTTATTTAATGAACCAAGCACCACCATATGAATATAACTAATACTCATTCTTGTAACTATGTCCCTCCGAAACTAACTATGTTGTTCTGTTCAAATGTGTCGTGGTTCATTATTCTTCTAGAAAACCACACCTTTTAGTTTTGACGAATTGATTTAAACCGCATATGAAAATTATCGAATTGATTTAAATGGATAGTGACTATGACAGTGGTAATTTTCAGTTGATAAGTCTTGATGTGCATTTATTTAATTTCTAGCTTTAATCAAATATGCATTTTATTCAGTGAAAAAAATTGTTAATGGCTATGTAACCTTTGAAAGCTTCAGAGATAGACTCCATAAATGGAAGCAGAGTAAGAGACAAATATTATCAGAATAGATATTTCATTGCACATTTGTTCAACAATACATTAAGAATTTAAACAAGATGAAAGAAGGATCTAGAAAGTGACAGCAATGCTAATCGTCCATGAAGGACCACAAGAGATTCCCAATTCTATTAGGATCTCTTCACAGAGGCTATGCAACGTCGCCACGTTGCATATTTGTTTTCTCTTCTTTAATCTTAACTCTATCACGCCCCCGCAATTCGAGCATAGATAACGAACAAATTCCGAGTTTGTTTCGTAATCTAGCGAAGAATTGGAGACTAAGAGGCTTTGTGAGTATGTCCGCCACTTGGTCAATTGAAGGGACATGACGTAGGTCAAGTTGCTTAGCTAGGACCTTGTCTCGGACGAAATGCACATCCAATTCAATGTGTTTGGTGCTTGCATGAAGGACGGGATTGGATGCCAAGGAAATAGCACTCAAATTGTCGACCCAAATGGTGGGTGGCAGCATGTTAATTTCAGAAAGCAGAGACATGATCCAAGTGACCTCAGATGCAGTGTGAGCGAGGCTGCGATATTCAGCTTCAGTGCTCGAGCGAGATATGACAGATTGTTTCTTTGAGCACCAAGAAATAAGATTAGACCCAAGAAAAGTGCAATATCCAGTGACTGACTTCCTGTCATCAAGATCCGAGGCCCAATCTGAGTTACAAAAGGCACTAACCATGTTATTTGAGCGACGAATGTGAAGGCCGAAGTCAATTGTGCCAGCCAGATAGCGGAGAATGCATTTCACAGCCTTCCAATGAGTGTCAAGAGGAGAGGCCATGTATTGCCTCACTTTGTTGACAGAATAACTTATTTCAGGACGAGAAATTGTGACATATTGCAGGGCGCCTACTGTGCTTCTGTAGAGTTTCTCGTCGGGAATGGGATTGCCATCTGACTTGCTGAGATGAGGAGAGGAAATCATGGGAGTGGATATTCCTTTGGCATCTTGCATTTTGAGTGTGGACAAGAGCTCTTTTATATATGTTGACTGATTAAGGTGAATCCCCTGATCAGTTTTGCTCACTTCAATTCCCAAGAAAGTCTGCACCTCGCCTAGATTCTTCAAAGAAAAATGAGAGCTCATTTTGTCAATGACATCTTGTATGCATGAAGGAGAATTCCCAGTGATTAATATATCATCAACATAGATTAAAAGGTAGATCACTTTGCAATTTGAAGACCGGTGAAAGAAGGAGGCATCTGCCTTAGATTGTGAGAAGCCAAGAGAGATCAGAACTGAGTGTACTGTGAAAAAACGAGCTCTTGAAGCTTGTCTCAAACCATAGAGTGACTTGTTTAATTTGCAAACAAGGTTGGGAGAGCCTTGTTCGAAACCCGGAGGCTGCTTCATTTAATTTCTTGCTCAAGATCACCATGAAGAAAAGCATTATTTACATCAAGGTGTGTGATGCTCCAATTGGTAGAAGTGGCCAAGCTTAAGATAATTCTGATGGTGTTTGGCTTGACGACGGGGCTGAATGTCTCGAAGTAGTTAAAACCCGGCTGTTGGGAGAACCCTTGAGCAACCAATCGAGCCTTGTGCCGAGCTATAGTACCATCAGAAAACCTTTTGATTCTGAGAATCCATGTACATCCAATGAGATTTTTGTCGGGTGGCAACTCAGTCAAAGTCCATGTATGATTTTTAAGCAAAGCTAGAAATTCACCTAGCATTGCTCGCTTCCAAACGGGTATGAGTAAAGCAATCAGAAGCTTGGGCTTGAAGACACCAGCCTTTGCCCTGGTAATCATTGGATGAGTAGAAGATGTGCCTTGAGCTGACGGGGAATCACTGGAAGGTATGTGAGTGGAGGGTGGATCAGAATGGTGATCATGATGCTCAGTAGGAGGATCAGGGATGACAGCAGTTTGTGGAGGAATGAGATCAGGTTGTGGGATTTGAGTGGGAGGATTATCAGTAGGTGAGTTCTGAGCTGAGAGTGTATGATCATTAGATGAATTTTGAGCTGAAGTTTGAGGTGTGAGAGGATGTGGAAAGCTAACAGCTAGAGAGGTAGAGTGTAGAGAAAGAGTGACTAAAGGGGAAAGAGGATAGTGAAAAAGAGAGTGTGTATTAGTGATGGGAGGAGATGAATGAGTTCTCTGAGGGAATTGCAGCTCATCAAAGACAATATCTCTTGTAACAACAACTTTTCCACTAGGAAATAATGCTTTGTAGCCTTTATGTGAGCTGCTATATCCCAAAAAAGTTGCAGCATCAGATCTATATTGCAGCTTGTGCTTATTGTAAGGTCTAAGGAATGGGTAACAAAGACATCCAAAGACTTTTAAAATGTGATAATCTGGTTTCACATTAAAAAGTTTCTGATAGGGAGAAACAAATTGCAGTACCTTAGAGGGTATCCTATTGATGAGAAACACAGCAGTGACAAAAGCATCATCCCAAAAGCGTGAAGGAAGAGCTGCTTGACCGAGCATAGCAAGTCCCATTTCAATAATGTGCCTATGCTTCCTCTCAGCGAGACCGTTCTGTTGAGGTGTGTAGGGACATGATATTCGATGATGAATACCATGCTCCTTAAGAAAATCAGTAAGAGACTGAAACTCTCCACCCCAATCTAATTGTAGAACCTTAATTGGCTGTGATAATTGTTTTTCAGCCATAGCTTTGAATTGAGGGAAAATGTGCTTTAGCTCAGCCTTTGACTTCAGTAAATATAACCAAGAGAATCTGTTGTACTCATCAATAAAAGTCACATAGTAGGAGAAACCATTTCTTGATTTGGTGGGAGAAGGACCCCAGAGGTCAATGTGAACAATCGAAAGGGGTGTAGTGCATGTGGAGGAGGATGGAATGTAAGGAAGTCTATGTGATTTAGCAATGCAACAAGGATGACATAGAAGACTTGAATTCATTACTTGAAAAGAGATGTTACAGTTTTGGAGTGCTTTTTTTACAACATCATAAGCACAATGGCCTAGCCTTCTATGCCATAACTCTAAACTAATAACAGACTTGGAAACAGAGGAAACTGTAGCAGAACACACAGTGGGTAAGCCACTAGAGTGATTATTGAAAGCAGGAGAGACAGCAGGCTTCGAGATGGAGTTGAGATGCTTGGGTGGTTTGTGAAGACAGAAGCGGTAGAGTCCTTGGTCAAGGGAACCCTTGAGGATGACTTGGTTGGTGGACAGATCCTTCACAAAACAAGACGATGGGTGAAATTCAAAAAATACCCCATTATCCTTAGCAAAACGAGATACGGAAAGAAGATTTTTAGTGATGGAAGGAACATGTAATAGATCTTTAAGAATGAGAGGTCTAGACAGAGAGGTGGACTGAGAGGAATTGAGAACAGTATGACCAATATGAGTAATATTAACTTTGGAGCCATTACCAAGATGAAGTTGCTTACCACTTTCTGAGCTTGAGTTCAAGTTAGAGAGATCATGAGAAACATGATTGGTTGCCCCTGAGTCCGGGTACCAGGAAGAGGCTGACTGAGAATCCAGGCTGAAATCAGATGGAGGGGTAAAAGATGGAGGAGAATAGGTGGGAGGGCCACGAACTTGAGCAAGATGAGCTACTGGGTTGGAGTTGAAATTAGAGTGAGAAGGAGCAGTAGGTTGATGATAGTGTCTTGGAGGCTGGGATTGTTGAGGTGTGGTGAAATTTTGGTCGAACCTGTACCAGCATTTCTCGGCCATGTGGCCAGGCTTGTGACAAAGTTGACTAGACATGCGATTAGAATAGTAACTCCTTCCACCACGACCTCTTCTACCACCTTGGAAACCACCTCTGCCACCATCACTTCTTCTCGGATGCTGCTGACTTTGTTGAAAGGTTGATTTGTCCCTTTGTTGGAGGTATGAGCAAAATTCAGGGATGGCTGAGATCCCTCAAGGCTCCCTGCAGCAGGCATTGCAGATTCTTCTAGCCTTGATTCAAAACTCAACAGTAGAGCACGAGTGTCTTCAACAGAGTACGCATCAGTTTTTGAGGAAATTGCTACAATGACAGGATTATAATCCTGACCAAGGCCAGTGAGGATATAAAGGATATGATCTTCCTCAGTGATTTTGCATCCAGCAGCATTGAGAAAATCACAGCAAGCTTTGATTTTGTTGAGGTAGTCGAGCATGGGCATCGATTGTTTCTTCGTCGAATGCAGGTACATTCTATACTGCATAATCTTGGCTTTAGATTGGCTTGCGAAACTCTTTTCGAGCACCTTCCAGACATCTTTGGCTGACTTGAGCCCAACGACTAGAGCCATGATACTTTCTGACAGAGAAGATTGAATCCATGCCGAGAGAAGCTGATCCTGCCGACGCCATGCCGAGAATTTTGGATTTATAATTTCAGATTCGGATTCTGGATCTGTGATCAATCGTTGAGGTGTTTCTTCTTCACTAGTGAGGAAACCTTCAAGACCATGACCTTCCACAATAGCAAGGATCTGTTGCTGCCAGATCAGAAAATTAGAATTTGTTAGCTTGATTCCGAGAGGATGGTTGTAGTTGATGGTGGGATAAGGAGATGGGGAAAAAGAGGGTGGATCTGCCATTGCTATCTGGAGAGAAACGATAAAAAAAATAGGTATAGAGCCAGGTTAGGAAACCTGCTCTGATACCATGAAAGCTTCAGAGATAGACTCCATAAATGGAAGCAGAGTAAGAGACAAATATTATCAGAAGAGATATTTCATTGCACATTTGTTCAACAATACATTAGGAATTTAAACAAGATGAAAGAAGGATCTAGAAAGTGACAACAATGCTAATCGTCCATGAAGGACCACAAGAGATTCCCAATTCTGTTAGGATCTCTTCACAGAGGCTATGCAACGTCACCACTTTGCATATTTGTTTTCTCTTCTTTAATCTTAACTCTATCAACCTTCATTAATTATTGCTATATTAATCAAATATATTTATCGGTTGTGGAAGTTCACACATCCTTCACCCCCAAAACTAAAGTATCAAAATGGAGTAAGATTTAAAGAAAAAAAAATAAGATATATATATATAGGAGGTAATCAAATGCTAACTAATTCCCAATCCAGAACCCAGAACTTCAACATTATGTTGGAAATTTCTCAACATATAGATATAACTTTATCAACATAACATGTAAATTTAAATCTCAACACAAAGATATAATTTTATCAACACAAATCTATTGAGAAAGTTTTGTCTTTGTATTGATAATTTTAATACATAATATTGAGATAGTTTTAAGTTCTGGATTAGAAGGTTGATTTTATTTTAACGCGATATATATATGAAAATTAATAAATGAAAGAAGATGAGTTAATGTTGTTGAAGTATAGTTGAGAAATCACATGGTGAATTTGGACCTACATTACAATTCCATGATTAAACTTATCCACACATCAATGTGACAACGTTGCTGTAGCCAGTAGACAAACGCGGTTATATTCAAAACAATTTGTTTGAGCTAAATTCATGACATAATAACGTATTTTAAATGTAGTTTTTATTTATTACACATATACAAAAAATAGTCAATTGCAAATTATATTTCAAAATTTCAGTCATATTGAAAATTAAACTCAACTTAATTGCCCAATCTTTTGATTCATCATAGTATGAAACTTTCGCATTTTATTTTTATTTTTCAAAAATTTGTTTCTCTGCAAGTGGTGATTTGGGACTCTTCTCATAGTTAAACTATATCACTAGCTAAATATTATAGTTTGTTCTTTAGATATCACTAGGCTGGTCACTGCATTATCTATGCCTTCCAATAACAAAAATAACCTTTTTTTTATTGTGTTCCACTTAACAAATATAATTTCCTAGATCCTATTATTGCCTTTGTGAGCAATTTGTGACCCGACTCTTATCCAGTCTCTTACTAAATATTTTGAAATCTACTAAAATATTCTGTTGTAAAAACTTACTATTCAAATTTCAAACATACTAAATTTGAACAAGATAAGAAATTGAATTTACAATCCCTAATCAATACACACATTTTTACAACGAATATACAAAAAGACAAAAATATTTGAATTTACAATAAAGTCGAAAGATAATGATCCCAAAATGAAAAGGCAAAGGAAATGGCCAACTCCTCCACCTTAATCGCCTCAACTGATTACAATAATTTCTTGTTTAATCCAAAATTAGCACAACAATTAAATCTTTTTCTTCAAACAACACTGATTCTCGATTAAAATCCCCATTTCCCTCACAACCAGAAAGCAAAAATACTGACATAGTAGAAGACCACAGAGAGGAAAAACCCCACCTTTACCGCCGCCGCCGATGGGCCAAACCGCCTCCTCCGCGAGGCCCAGATCCTCCAAATCCACCGCCGCTATCCCACCGTTTCCACCCGAGCCGCCCCCCGCCGAAATCGATCACTCTCTGAGCCTCCCCGACGAATGCCTGGCGTGCATATTTCAATCCCTCTCCGCCGGCGACAGGAAGCGCGCGTCGGTGGTCTGCCGCCGCTGGCTCGCGGTGGAGGGGCAGAGCCGCCACCGCCTCTCGCTGAAGGCGGTGGCGGAGCTCTCCGACGCCATCCCCCGCCTCTTCGCCCGCTTCGATTCCGTCACGAAGCTCGCGCTCAAATGCGACCGCAGATCCGTCAGCATCGGCGACGAGGCGCTGATTCTGATCTCGCAGAGCTGCAGGAACCTCACGAGGCTGAAGCTCCGCGCCTGCCGCGAGCTCACCGACGAGGGGATGTCGATTTTCGCCGCGAATTGCAGAAATCTGCAGAAATTCTCGTGCGGGTCTTCCAATTTTGGGGCTAAAGGGATGAATGCGTTGATCGAGAATTGCGGATTGCTCGAGGAGCTGTCGGTGAAGCGATTGCGAGGGATTACTGATGCTGCGGCAGCTGAAGCAATTGGGCCTGGTAAAGCTGCTGATTCTTTGAAAATTATTTGTTTGAAAGATCTTTACAATGGGCAGTGTTTTGGCCCTTTGATAATTGGGGCTAAGAATTTGACAAGTTTGAAGCTTTTTAGATGCTCTGGAGAGTGGGATAAATTGTTAGAATTGATTGCTGATAGGGTTGCTACTTTGATTGAGGTTCATTTAGAGAGGATTCAGGTTAGTGATTTAGGGCTTTCTGCCCTCTCTAATTGTGCTAATCTTGAGGTGCTGCATTTGGTGAAGACGCCCGAATGCACGGACATAGGGCTTATGGCTGTCGCGAAGAAGTGTAGGTTGCTTAGGAAGCTTCATATTGATGGATGGAAGACTAATAGGATAGGTGATGATGGATTGATTGCTGTGGCTAATAACTGCCCTAGTCTGCAAGAATTGGTCTTGATCGGTGTGAATCCGACAAGATTGAGTTTGGAGAAGCTGGCTACGAATTGCCAGAGTTTGGAGAGATTAGCCCTTTGCGGGAGTGAAACTGTTGGAGACACGGAGATATCTTGCATTGCTGCAAAATGCTTCGCGCTGAAGAAGCTGTGCATCAAGAGCTGTCCGATGTCGGATCATGGCATGGAGGCGTTGGCGGGTGGGTGCCCTAATCTGGTGAAGGTGAAGGTGAAGAAGTGTAGGGGGGTGACGTCTGAGGGAGCGGATTGGCTGAGGGCGAAAAGGGGTTCTCTTTCTGTGAATTTGGATGCTGTCGAGCCTGAATTGCCAGAGGCTAGCATTAGCGAGCAGGAAGTTGTCGATGCTGCTGATGTTGATGCTCCACTGGGTGGGAGAAGTGGAGACCCTAGCATTGCATCAAGCAGCAGCAACGGGAGGTCCACTTCGTTCAAGACGAGGCTAGGGTCTTTCTCAAGGAGAGGCTTGGTGATGTGCACATTCAAGAAGTGGCGGAGCTTTGGTGGTAGATTGAGGAGCAGCTCCAGAAGGGGCTGAAGCCGGTAACTCCCTGCGTTCGATTGTGTGACCGGGTATTTTCAAAGTTCATGGATTGATGTGTTTTTGAGAAAGTATTAACAATGGTTCATTCGATTTGATTAGGGAAGGGAAAAAGGCCTTTGCATTCCCTTACTGCATTTGACTTATGCAAAACAATGAAAATGACTACCTTTGTAAGAAATTGGTGGTTGTTTATTTGCTATAGTTTTGGTTGTTGATTGTTTGTTTTTAGTAAGTTTTGTTCATGAAAACAAATTATGCACTTAGCCATGTCTTGTTAATTTAAAGGCTATTGTGTTCATTTAGGTTACATATCGAATGGTTTGGAATATTTTGCACCACATGGCTGAGAGGTCTAAGGATTCAAATCTCATCGTTTCTCTGTGAATGCCGAAAATGTGACAGTACTTGTATTTCTTTTATATTTGGGATATACTTTTCTATATCTCAACAAATTTTGTGTCGCCAAATCTAAAAACATTGCAGAATGGGCATTAATCTCTTTTTATCTACTGACATTTTGCAGTTGCATGGCATATAAAAATATTAAATGTAAACGATCAATATATGTACGTGCACCACAATTTTCAAGACTATCATCTGTACAAAGATTCATATTCAAAATATAAAATCGATATACATTAAATTATGAATTGTCCTTGTAAAATTGTGCATCTCAAACATCAACAGGCTGTTAACATGAAAAGTAAATAGAATAAGTTAAATGATTTAAGAAAGCTGCATAGCAATCCTTTACGTTGCAACAGACTACAAATTCTAAATTTGAATGAATAAGTTGTACAGACTACATATTTTATTTTATCTCGAAAGATAAAAAAATTACCACAAATACTAGACCTTGGAAATTATAAATTTCAAAGTGAATAAATAAGTAATCTAGAAACTTCTCTATAGCAAATCATTCATGAAATGCAGTTTTCAAACAGTTAGAAATGAAAACGAAATATACCATGAATTTTTAACAGCACCTACCCTCAGTAACCTCAGATCAATCTGAAGGCTTTTATCCAGGGTTAGAGTTTTCCTGCCAGCTTGTGTGCTTTCTCTTCGAACTTCTCCGTGCACAGTCCACATCTCTATGACGAACTTATAGAAGGAGGAGACGACCGTACAAACCTAAAATCAAAGGCTTTAGACATCTGTATCATGAAGTCGCTTGCCAAGATGACATTGAAGGCTGGAAAAGAACAAAATGATAGGAGTGATAATAATTGACAATAAATAAAACCAGCACCTTAGCTATTGATACATGATGGACTTCAGATGCTCTCCTTCAACATAGGGCAGTCGAGCGTATCTGCACACAAGGCAAAAGAACGAATGATAAAAATGACATAACCTCTTACGTATTTAACAATGAAACTAGATTACTAGGACTAGTTGACACTATTTCATGAAAAGAAATTGCAAAACACAAATTCTGTTTATGCAAGCATTATGCTGTAAGAAATCAAGTTCTTCCAACCAGGATCGTTTAGAAAGTCATAAAGAACTCAAGCTTCATGCCACAGGCAAACAATGAGGATTGTTAACAAGCATTTAAGGGTCAAACATGTCACAGTGAATTGTGGGCATTAGAGATATGGAAGATATATAAGAGCATGTGTGTCAAGATAAAAGCGAAGGGATGATGACATAGGAAGCTCTTAGATTATAACCTATGCATTGCGTCTCTTCCGTAACGTTTCAACCTTTAAACTCAAGTAAAAGTCTTTCATCTCCTAATTTTATGTCAACTTCTGTAGTTTCTAAGTTCTACTATAAAGTACAGTTCTAATTGATCAACCCCTTTTTGTTGCAAACAGACATCATTTGGACCCTACAAAAAAGCAACGGGAAGCCAATAGCATGGATCAATATACTCTAACAAAATTTTCAGATGAATTCATTTAAAAATTAAAACTAACAAAGAAAGAAAGGAAAAAACTTAATGTATCTTGATACCTCAATGCCATTCATCCAGATATAGCTGACATGGTGTAAGGATGACTCAGCCCCCAAGAATCATTGAGATAGAAATCTCCATTCACCAGTATCCTTTGCAGGAACAGGATCCATTCTTGAAATGGTGGAAACGGCTTGAGTCCCTGAGTATAACTTCGTGTTCAATTATTCTTGATATGTAACTAATGGCTGTGTGACAATCACCACAGACACGCAAGTTCTTCATAATCCTTATAGGCATCCCAGGGGCTGTAGTCAGAATACCATAAGCAAGTGCCAATTTCTCACTGTGTTCAACTAGATTATCGCCTTTCTCCTCATCATCTACATCATGAAGCGCATAGCTAGTCTCTGGAACATAGCCCATGATTTTAGCACGATAAATCAGATCATAAAGGAGATCATATATCTCTTTAGTCATTGGATGAGTTTTGTCCCCTACATAAAAGGTTGCTGTCCCGTTTCTTCCTTGTACCCAACTACAACCAGGCCTCTTCCTGATTCCTGCCCGTTTCATCAACAGTCGAATCCTTGCAACATCCTTCCACTGCTTAGCACTGGCGTATATGTTTGAGAGAAGCGTGTACAAGCCATCCACTTCAAATTTTAACTCTAATAACTGATTAACTGCATGTTCCCCAATTTCCACATTTCCATGAAGCCTGCAAGAACTAAGTAATGACACCCAAACGATCGGGTTTGCTTGCATCGGCATATCCCTAATGAGCTTCATAGCATCATCCAGTCGGCCAGCACGGCCTAACAGATCAACCATGCAAGCATAGTGTTCAGCTTCAGGAACTACGCCAAAATCCTTCATGTGATTGAAATAACTAATACCCTGGTCAACAATCCCAGAATGGCTACACGAATAAAGTAATACCACAAAAGTAACTCCATCAATTGGAAGACCGACAGCTCTCATCCTCTCGAAAACTTGGACAGCCTCCTCACCACGACCATGCATTCCATATCCTGTCATCATGGACGTCCACGAGACTGCATTTTTCTGGCTCATATTATCAAACACAGCTCGAGCTGCATCCACATCACCAGATTTGACATACATATCTATTAGGCAATTCGAGATAAATATCATAGCCTCCCCATATCTATTGCGGAGTGCATAGGCATGAATTTCCCGACCAAGCCTCAGTGCACCCACACGAGCACATGCTACAAGTGCACAAGATACAGTGAAGCCATTTGGCATCATTCTGCATCCCTCACTTAGCATTTCAGCAAAAAGCCCTAAGGCATCACCTGCTTCCCCGTGTTGAGCATACCCTCCAATCAAGGCCGTCCAAGTAACCACACTCCTATTTTTCATCTCAATAGAATCAAACAGGGCATGAGCCACTTTCAAGTTCTTGCATTTCGCATACATGTCAATCAAACCATTGATGACCATCATATCATCCCCCAAGTCATTGCCCTCCAAATTTAATACCTGCTTAATCGCATAACAGTGAGTCTCTTTCCCCGGATTCGATGCACCAGACGCTGCACAGCCCGATAAAACTGAGACAAGGGTAACCGCGTTTGGTTGTGATCCTGAGACAATCATCTGCTTGAATATATCAATAGCCTCATTACCAAGACCCCTCTGTGCGTATCCTGCAATCACAGCACTCCATGCCACCACATTCAATTCAATATTTTTCTCCCTCATTCTATCAAACAATCCTAAAGCATCCTCAAATTTCCCAATCTGAGAGTACCCTGTCACCAGCGCGTTCCAAGACACCACATCCTTGACCTCCATCCTGTCGAACAAATTCTTCGCATCATCTATTAGACCACACTTTGCATACATATCCATAACAGCATTCCCCACAAAGACATCATCGATCAAACCTCTCCTTACAGAGTAAGCATGAACCTCCGCCCCTCTCCTCTGCGATCTAAGAGAAGCACAAGCAGGCAAAATATTCACCAAGCTAACTGCATCCGCCCGCAACGCTATATCACCTCTCGAAACCATCTCTTTAAACATCCACAAAGCATTCCTACAGTCGCCAAACTGTGCATACACAGATATAATCGAATTCCACGAGACTGTATCGAACACGCCTCCCTCAAGCATTTCATCGAACAGCTGGCGCGCTTTGTCAAACGCGCCACAACGGCCATACATAGCAATCGCGGCGTTATCCACAAACACATTGCAACTAGTGAAACCAGAGTGAAACGCGAGCGCGTGGATAGACATCCCCGCTGCCAGCGAGGCAAGGTCCCCGCACGATTTGAGAACATAAGGATATGTATGGCCGTCGGGCTTCCATTGGAGGCGCCGCATTTCATCAAACAGGTGGAGGACATCTCTGTGGTTTTGCAAGGAGACGCTCCGCTTGATGAGGTTGTTCCAGTAGAAGACGAGGTAGCGAGAGGGCGGGGTGCGGCGGAGGACGGAGAGCACGTCGGAGTGCCTGCCATCGGAGAGAAGTTGCGCGGTGGGGTTTGGATCCGAGGGGGAGGAGGGTGCTATGCTCTGCGGTTGGATGAGATCGTCCTCGGGTAAGGAGACGCAGCGATGAGCTGCCGTGGAAGAGAAGCGGAGTTTGGGAACAATAGCGGCGGCGCGGTGGCGGCTGTGGTTTGGCGGGAAAATTGAAGAAAACAGCATTCCAATTTCCGGTTTGAGAATAGCGGCGCCGGTCAAGTGTGAATTACATTAAATATAAAATTGACTTCGTTTTCAATTCAAAATTTCAAAGACACATCATTTTTGTGGAAAATTAATCATAATTTAATACTCGATTAATCTCGTTTCAATTTATTCAAATAAGAGAATTCACAATTTTTAATATCCTGAATTTTAATATACATATACTTTTGAAAGAAATCAGTTTCAAACTGTCACAGTTAATATTTCATATTCATTAGGCGATATATAATTAATCTTAAAATCTAATAATTGGAGTATTAATGAAGAAATAAGAATACTCCACTACTACTATTGTGGAGTACTAATGATGAATAATTTTTTTTATTCAAAAAGAGGAACGTACTAACAGAAATGAACACAAAAAATATGGAATATCTTTTTTCTTGTAGTAGTATTAGAAAACCAAATGATGTTAGGGAAGAAGAGAAAGCAAGTTATCTTGGACGAATCGTCAAAATGTATGTCAATTTCAATTATATGATGTGAATTTCATCCGCAAAAAATAATTTGGTTGCGATTTTGTATATTAACTAAGAATAGGTAGACAAAGATGGTCTTTTTATTGGTACACTCAAATGTGTGTTGATATTTATGTGTATTGGAAGAGTCAGTTCCCTGACATATACATATATATCATTCATTGCCCTCTTCTTGAGGTGATGGCTACCGATGAACTTGCCTGCAAACAGAGAGGCCTCTGAATTCAGACTAATAGAGATGTTGATCATACCCTAGTCACATTTCTTCTCTTTCTTTGCAGCTGGTTTCCGGTACACAATTATCTGCGATAAGATTGCAGCGTTCATGACAAAGCTCTTCATCGAGCCCAGAACCACTGAAAAAGGGATGAAAAGGGAACTAGTTAAAGGAAGACAAGAAGCAAGAAAGATGCAAAATGTGTGGATTTAATCATTTGATGTTGAAATAAGAGTGACTGTTGAGCAAAAACAATCGAAAACAAGTTGATAAAGAACGAGTGAGGTTGTATGGGTACCGCTCATTGGCGCCTTTTCCTGCATACTGGTAAAGACTCTCACTGCCAAGCATCAAAAGTTATACTACTATAAGTCTACCAACTTTGTCGAATCAAAAACAACATCGATATCAACTTACTTACCCATAGATCCAGCAAAATTCATTAGCGAGGTCAAAAAGCTAAGCTCCCCGGTGCTCTTATTCTGCTCGATATAACGTTAATCTTGTTAACATAATAAGCATTTAAGTGGCAGCTCTACTTGCAGAGCAGTTCAAATTAGAAGCAATAACATACCTTGAAATTAGCCCAAATTTGTGGAACTCGAGCGCAGAAGAAGACCAAATGCTGACAAGCCTGTTACATTTGTTTGAAATGACTAATGAGGGGAATAGGATGAATACAGCTAAAGAAATTATGAGGAAGAGAGACAAAGAATGCGGGGGTGGCAAAAGGGGACTTACATATAGAGCTTCGAAAAGCATAGGATCGATTTTACCAGCCAACACCATTGGGGCTATTGCACAGTATCTGCTAATTGCTGAGGAGATGGAGCCAAATTAACAGTTACATGTCACTAAAATAAAAATGCTAATAGTACATTTCAGTAGAGTTCAGGATACAATAACCCTGTGATCCATGTCTTAGTTCCCAGAGGTTGAGAAAAGTAATAGATGATTGCCACAAGAATTATAGCTGCGAAATAAAAGGAATGAATATAAGAATCATCTAATTCTGTGTTCCAATAACGAAGGCCTGTTTTTGTTCCATCTTATTCATATATATACCTTGAATCAATAAGAAGGCAAGCTCTCCATAAGCTGAAAAAGGAAGGCCTTTGTGAAGACAGTATGCCAGAGCAATTGTGTAGCCAACAACATCAAGTTCAAAACCCACCACACTAAGCCCCTTCACACTACTGTTTTCTACAATTTTCATAATCTGAAAAGTAAAATCCACAAATCATTTTTCATATGTAGGTCAAATCAAACATTCAATTTCCATAAATAAAAAAAAGGCTTAATGAGAAACTCATCAAACATTAAAGCCATTAATTATCTGAATTTGTTGAACTACATTAATAAGAAACTGGAATATTTACTTGGGGGAGTTTAACGGTGGTGGAAGCGGCAACGAGGAAGTAACCCAGTAACTTAGATATCAACGGAAGCACACAATCTTTTTCTGGAAAGGAACTCAACGCGCACCTGAAATCCATTCCGCCAAACTTCATCTCTACCATTTCTCCTTAATTTCTATTTATCTTTGTGTATCAAACTCCTTCAAGTTGACACTGGAGCTGGAATTGTATCGTGTCGTGTGCATCCAAATTTAGTAGTGGAACCTATCATCCTATCAACTCAATTAATGTAGCAATTTTACGCCACTTATTACACAACAAATTAAATCATTTATATACAAACAGTTTATTATTAGAATTTTCCAAGTTTCTTTTTGTGAAATTGTCAAATATTGTACTAAAATTTGACCAAATTTTGTGTTTTTTTTTTATGGCAATTTGTTCTCTCTTTTTTATTCTGATTATAGATAGTGGTGTGGGCTATTAACTAATTTTAATATATTGATGGCAATTTGCCATTTCCTTTATGTTTTGATTATAGTGGTGTGGGAAACTACAGTAATTTTTATGTATTGATTAATACAGAAGAATATCGAACATCAATGATCACTTATTCAAAAAGAAGTTTACTCATTTCTATATATAAATAGTTTACTCTGATATCATTTAATGGAGTATAATTTTTTAAAGTTTCCCTTTTTCCAAAGGAATTCAATGGAGTATATGTTTTCAAAGTATTGATGTTGTTTTTATTTATGTATAGATGATATCATTTAATTAATATAGTAGACAATTATGTCTATATATGATTTTTTCGATTTTTATATCTGATATATTTTTTTCTAAATTTTTTTGCGGTGAAATAGCAAAAGATAAATTCAAAATTTATAGTTTTTGGACTGATTCTGAAGATTACGAAACATATCAAATTTCATGGAACCTCATGATCTTTTCATAATATGTTATTTTCTTTATTTGTTTAGATTGTAGTTATGGGACCTATTACTTGATTTGAGTGCATTGATTAAATGTAAATGAATGTAGAACGTTAATGAGTTGCTGTATTGACAATTATGTAATTTAATGACCACGTGTTAAAAAAGGAAATATAATCACTTGAGTTGGGCATTTTTATTTGATGGAGTACTTTAAATGAAGCAAGGCTGCCACCCGGCCTCATTGATGTGATCATGAGGTGTGTCTCGACTAGCTGAATGCACGTGTTATGGAATGGGGCTTTGACTGATTGTTTCCAACCTTGTAGAGGATTGCGGCAAGGGTGTCCACTATCTCCTACTTTGTTTGTGTTGTGCATAGAGTGGTTAGCTCATGGTATCGAGCAATCGGTTCGAGTTGGAGAGTGGGAAATTTGTAAGAATGGGCCACATTTGACACACCCTTTTTTCGCTGATGACCTTCTTCTTTTTGGACAAGCAAATGTCAAAACTGCTGAAGCATTCTCTAATACTTTGGAAGATTTTTGTGCAAGCTCTGGCATGAAGGTCAGTATTTCAAAAACTACCTTACACTTCTCCAAAAACGAGAAAACAGATTACTAATGTTTTAGGCGTGCGAGCGGTGGACAACCTAGGTTGTTGCCACTTTTGCATTAGAAGACGAGTAAAGTTACATATGCCTATGTTTTGGAGAAAATGAAGAGGAAGATAGCACTTTGGAATACGTCGCAAATCTCTTTTGCAGGAAGAGTCACCTTGGCCCAAGCGGTATTAAATACGATGCCACTATATGCAATGCAGACATCTAATGTTGCACTGAGCACGTGTTAAGACATGGGGAAGACTATTGGAGGCTTTGTGTGGGGGAGTACACTCGAGAAGCAACGCCTAAGTAAGGTGGCTTGGAGTAAAATTACTCGCCCTAAAGAAGATGGCGGACTAGGATTTTGGGACGGGTAAGAGTGTGCAATTCTGGAATCATCGCTGGGTGCCAACGCTGGATGGCTCACTAGCTGAGGTAGCTACACATCTCATTCCCGACCATTTACTATACAAGACTCTGGATTTTTTTGTTCAAGGCCTAGAATGGGATTGGTCAAAATTCCAACACTTATTGCCACAAGATGTTGTTCATCTCATAGAAGCTATCATGCCTCCAGGGGAGTCGCATGGAGAGGACGAAGCTTTTTGGGGCCCCTCGTCATCAGGTAAGTTCTCTATCAAATCAGCCTATGAGGAGTTGGTGACGGGGCAGAGATCGCCAAATTTTATACCATGGTGGCGAATCTGGAAATGGTATGGGCCACAACGAATCAAGTTATTTTTCTAGCTTCTTCTGAATAATGGTGTATTGATTAATGAGGAAAGGGCCAGATGGCAGCTTTCTTCGTCAGGTTCTTGTGGTATGTGTGGTTATATATCTGAGAGTGGCCATCATATGTTGCGTGATTGTTCTGAAGCGATGCGAACATGGTCTGGCTTGGTAAGGCATGGTACGACGCTTGATTTTTTTCGACGAGTCCTTAAGCTTGACTGACTGGGTGATTCTGAATATCAGCTCCAAAAGAGTGATGGGTAATGGTCTTAAGTGGTGTACGTTATTTGGCGTTGGTTGTTGGTATATCTGGGAAAAAACGATGTGGTTTTGTTTTCAAAGAGGAAAAAGTATGCCCAGAAGTGATTATGAGACAGATTGTTAGTATGGCTCAGTATATAGAGGAGACTCACTCGACAGAAGGTGTAAGGATGGGAGCCTCGCGATCGCCTATGTTGATATGCTGGAGACCTCCTTTAAGTGATACTCTTAAAATGAATACAGATGCCTCTCTTGGAGGAGAGTCGGGGAAAGCATTTGGGGGAGGTTTATTTCGTGATGAGCTTGGAACATGGAAGTTTGGGTTTGTTGTCAACATCGGAGTGTGCTCCATTTTGACAGCTAAAGTTTGGTGCTTATTCTATGGTTTACAGTTGGCTAAGTCTCGAGGAATTAGGAAGCTAGAAGTGGAGAGTGATAGCCTTGTCCGAGTCGCTATGATTCTAGGAAATTTTGAGATCTCTGTCAATTGTCGCTCCATTATACACAAGGTACGAGAACTACTCCGGAACTTTGAGTCTGTTGTGGTTCGTCATGTGCACAGAGAAGGTAACTTTGCAGCTGATTTTTTGTCGCACTATGCATATAGCTTTTCTAGAGGAGTTCATGTTCTAGAAAATCCACCAGTGGGTATTGGTAGTTGGTTGCTTCATGCTAGATTAGGTGTTTATTATATTCGTTAGTTTCTCTTTTCGGGCGCTGGCGCATTTATGTACCAAAAACAAAGAATTCAATGTATAAGTAATATTGATGATGTTATTTTATTTCAGGGGCAGAGCTAAGATTTTATTGGAGAAGGGGCAAAAATATAATACAGAGGAAAAATTTATATCTTTTGAGAAGGGACATTTAGTGTGGTTGAAGTATATAATCAAAAATTCATGTATAAATATATAAAGAAATGAGTGGACGAAGAGGGGCAAATGCTCCATATCCCCTTAAGGTGGCTACGCCCCTGTTTTATTTATGAATAGACGATGTAATTTAATTTATTGATAGTGGCGTCTAAATATAATTTTTTGGCATCTATATCATACAATTTCATTTAATTTTTTTGTTACGAGATAATGGTAATAAATTCAAATTTATAGTTATTTGATTTTATTTTTAAAATTACAAAAATCAGAATATGATCAAACTTTATAATTTTTTGAAAAATTTATCATTTTCTTTTTGTTATTATAGCTGTGTGGGCTATTGTCTGATTTAAATGTATTGATTGATGCAAAAGAATGTAGAACATTAATTTGTTGTGAAAGTTAACAGTTATAATTACCACTTATTAAAAAGAAATTTAATCATGGAGTAATATATAGTACTGGTATAAAAGTAGTTTACTGTTGGAATTTTTAAATTTATGTTTTTCAAAGGAATTTCAACCCAACCCATACTAAAGCTGAAATCATTCGAAGAAGCACAAAATCCTTCCACAAAATACGATTTAATTATAAAACTTGCTGAAGAGGAATAATAAGCATTGTCACACAAACTTCTTAATGGAGTAATAAAATCAAATTTTCTTAAGTTTGTATTCAAACTCATAATCAATTTTTCGTGGTGCTCGCAAATTAATACTGGGGCGGATAGGCACCACCGTTGGACGGAGGCACACCATAGGCACCGCCAGGGGGAGGCGGCGCAGCCTGTGGATTATAAGGAGGAGGGGCATAGTTTCCACCTGCATAATTAATTTCATAACATTAGTAGTATATCATTAGCTTCAACACAAATTATTGGAAATATTTTAGTAAATGAATGATTTTTATCAATCCACCTAGGATAATCATTCAAAACTGAAATTTTTATTTAGAAAATCTAGCTAATACAACAATACAATGGGTTACTTATAATTAATTTATGCAACTTTTCCAAAAAATTGTCTGTGATTTAGTAATTTTTTTATTTTGAAACCTCTATGACCATCAAATTAGTTTGTTTTAGATTACCATTACATTGCTTCTAATACAATTATACTGTAACATTTTGATTGATTTGTTCAATTTTACAAAATATTAAAGATTAATTTGTTCTTATATTTAATTTTTAAAATTATTTAGAAAATTGATAAATTGTTTTTTTATGTAATATAAAAAATTAATTATGATAATATTGTAATATACTAAAATTAAACTAAATATATAAAACAAAATAAATAAGTAAGAGGGAGCCAATAAAAGTCGTGTTTTGGCATTTACCTGGATAGGGAGGCGGAAGGTTATTCGGCTGTGGTGGATAGTTTGGTTGTTGCGGGGGCTGCGAAGAAAGATAAGCCGGCGGCGCGGTGAAGGGAGGGAAAGGTGCGGATGGATTCTGCGAATAAGCATTATTGTTTGGAAGAGTCGAGAATGGCGGGAAAGGAGGCGGCGGCTGAGAAGAAGTTGGCGGGAAAGGCGTCGGCGGCTGAGCGGGAGCCGGATAAGAAGAGGAAGAAGTTGGCGGGAAAGGAACCGGATTGGGGGGATAGAGTTGGCTCGTATCGATTGGCGCCGACGTCGGCGGAGGCGCGGGTGCCGCACCGTACGGCGGCGTTTGGCCGGAGTAGGGGAGGAGGAGCGACGAGATGGGCGCGCTTGGGTTGGCGTACGGCTGAGGCGCGTATTTGGCCGCCGCGTCGGGATTCATGGCCGGATTAGTGGCTATAAAGAAAGCAAGGAATGAATTGCAAGCAGTAGTAGTAGTAGTTGTAGTAATTAATTAAAATTATTTAGTTTAATTCAAACTTCGCGAGTTTAATTATTTTAGATGGTTTGGTATAGTGGGTGGTACATACCGGCGGCGGGCGGAGGCGGAGGCTGATTGCCGGAGTAAGAGACCGGTGCTCCGACCATGGTTGCTGAAGTTGAGAGTTGAAAGTAATGTAATTTGATTATGATGATTAGTTGTGTACAAGTTGACTTCAAAATGTCACATTAGTCGCATTACTTTTATAACTGGGAAATCATCCTCTCTAATTTGGGATTACATTAGCTGCATGTGCAATCGAAATTGCAAACAAGACTTTCTGAACTATTAATAAAACTATTTCTTAGAAAATGATTATTTACTACTATAATTTATAATTACAAGACCAAGTCCAATGAAGCTATGCAACACGACAGATCCCATTGACATGGATAATTTGCGTGACTTTGTTTTTTAAGTGAATTATTGTAGTAATTTGTTTTTATTTCCATTTTTAGAAAACTAAAATCTTGAAAAAAAATTAGTATAAATTAAAGTGTTTTTTTTTCGTATTCATGAAAAATACAAAGGTTATACGTATAAATATTTTTATAGTTCATTTCAACCGAAAACTTTGAATCACAACCACTACATCAATAGCTTCACTAAATTCAAATTAGTTTTTCGAAATTGTTTATATTAGGTTGACCTGGATTAATTATTTAAACTTCAAGTTGCAATTGTAATGTGAAAATAATGGGGAGCACATTCATAAGTATTGGCACAAGTCAAATAATTATATAGTACTAATTGGTATGCATTATACGATTGATTTAGCTGTCAATGAAAATTTATCTGAAAACTCATATTACAGCTGCTTTTGAAGCTATATTACTGATTGGTTTGTGGTTATTTATTTCTATTTTCTAAAAAAAATAAAATCATTAATAGTTTTAATTTTCTCTTGACACCGACGTGGGACAGTTATAAGTTACTTTTCCAGTTTCAATTGCCAACAGTTCTCTTTTATTTTATTGAAATTCAAACTCTCAATCTCTAATTGAAGAGTAAAAAAAAGATTATCATTAGCTTTAGTATTGACTTCTAAACATTTTATAATAGCAGTAGTATAATTTAATCAATTTGAGTTTTACTTTTAGATTAGAATTACAAATTAAAAAATGTCAATATCACGATCTTTTGATTTGTTGCAACTTCATTATTCTCATAGTTGAATGGCAAATAAATAAATATATAAAATCTGAATTTCACATGGCAAGTTGGAGTTGTGGGAGATTTATAACAATTTCTAATTTTGGAGTGGAGTGAAAATGGATAACATTAATATTGAGTGAAATTACAACATTAATATTGAGTGAAATTACATTTTAGGTTCATGTTCATGGATAATAGGGATCTAATCTAATCTATCCGGATCCGGTTCTTCAACAATTTCTTTTTAGCATCATTTAGTTTCTAAATAGTACTCCCTCCGTCCGCAAATAGAAGTTCCATTTTTTTCATTTTAGTACGTCCATAGGTAGGATCATAGGAGTCTCGGATCACTTTTAGCATAAATGTTAATAGGGTTCCACCCTCCAGTAACTCATTTCACTTACATTTCATTTAAACTAATATATATAAAAAAGACTTCTATTCCACTAACTTTTTTCACCCACTTTTATTAACATTTTTTAAAATCTATGCTGCCAAGAAATGAGACTCCTAATAGCATACGGAGGAAGTACATGATATAATCATGTTAGAGAGAATTTTTATTATTCCTGAAACATTTTTACCCATTCAGCTAGTTTTTGAGCAAAGTGGTTCACTGTATCTTCATTAATATGTCATTCAAATGGTACTTGAAACCTAATAAGGACACATTTTCCATTGATTTTTTTCAACTCATTTTTTACTATATCTCTTAAAATTTGTGTCTGGTCAAAGTGTTCTTGTATTATTGAATGGAGGAGACGTTGACCAAGAATTGACTGATAAAAATTGAGTGGAAAATAATAGGGAATAAATTGCTACAATAAAAGTAGCCCAATTGAATGAGGAGAAATGGACTAGAACAAGATAGATAAAAGTAATAGGCCCAAATATTTGATTTAGAATATTGATTAAATTGTTGTGTTTTATTTTACTACTTTGGTGTTTTTCCAAGTACTCGTAAACGAACGCCCAATTTTTCCATCGACGCTCGTCGACTACTTTCACCACACGATTAACCAACAACAGTTCAAGCATTAAATATATCTAAACGCAACCAATCAAAACAAAGATGGTATTTTACTTAAAGTCTATCATTGGCTCGTTTTTAAAATAAAATCTTAACATAAAAAGATCATAATAAAAGCGAGCATTACATGAGTCAGGAAGCATGTTGCTAAATGGTGTTGGATTTTGTCCTTTAAATTAGAGAATTGGGAAACTATATGATCTTTAAAATGTACTAAGAGATATCTAAAAAGAAAAAAGAAAATATTATTAATAGAAAATGAACTCCATCTTGACAAAAATATTTCCAAAAAACTAAATTAATTTTTTTAAGGGATAAAGTAATAAAATTGTATAATTATTTTTGTGGACAAAAGGAGAGTACGAACATTAATTGCACTTGCTGATTTTGTGGGTCAATTGAATGATTATGTGGCTATTTATTTCGTGGCATGATTTCAGATCCCAAAAGGATTCATTTGGGAAATCAAACGGCTCAACTTCGAACATCACAAATCACGTTTCAAATATCGTCATCGGCTGGAACTTTCTTGGTACTTTCCGCTTTATTTGTTTGATTACATGGGCTTAATTTAAATATCCAAAACGATATTATTGGATATTTTGGATTCTACCACTCCATAGTCCATAGGTACTCCTATTTGACCTGTACATGGTAAAAATGCCCTGAATTTTTTATAATATTAATACAACAATATTAATAATATTGTACTACTATAAAAAATGTCATCAGGATAATATTTATACCTATGCAATTTAAGCATCATCATATTATTTGTAATTTTAATTAATACACCATTAAACAGAATATTATATAAAAATCTCATTCACACCTAACCATGGGTACACTTTATTTTTCAAACATTTCAATTATATTTTTTAGAAATATCATTACATACTAGAAACTGTTCAATTTGTAAAATTGTATATCAAGATTAAATATCACTAGTATGTTTGGTTCATGAGATTGAATCTCACAACTCAATTTTAAATGAATAATCATATAATAATTAGTCATAGTCAACCACATCCAATTAAAATAATCTCACAACTTAATCATAAATTATATTTGAATACTACTATTTTATTTATGAGACCAAACGTCACTTTGATTCATACCTATCATATTCAATTTGATACACATAATAAATAGTATTTTATAATTAGCCAGTTTGTATATTTTAAAAACAGAGAAATTAAAATTAACATAAAATAGAAAGGATTAAAATTATGAAATGTCATGAGCACTTCACCTCAAAGAATCGGACAGTTATTGAGAATGACATTTTCTTTAATTTATGTACCGGATCAAAACTTTTGGACACGGAAATTTAAAAATTGTGTTAAAAAAAGTATATGAAAGAAGAATAAAGTATGAAAAATAAAATGAGCGTAAGATCGATGATGAAATAAATTAAGAGTAAAAGAGAAACCGAGGGAGTAACATAGATTGGCATTCAATTTTCAAATGGCCATTCAGATCAATTGTAAATTGAAAACTCCCTTCTGAATGAAAGTTCTATTGATTTGATTAGCATACACATATACATAGTGTGATGGAAGTAAAGATAAATGAGTTTGTAGGGTCCAAATTGAGAAGCCATAAATATCCAGAATCATACATAAAAAATACGACCCTGCTTTAACCTTGCAGCAAATCCACTGTCGCCGACGACATTGCCATCACACCTTCTCCGTCGTCGTGTCCTCGGTCGGAACTCCTTCAGAAGCTGCTAACTGCCGCGGTGGCATCCCTAGCATAACTCGCGATCGGCTTAGCACGCATCCGCTGCATCGGCTTAACCCCGAGCGGGCTGTTGGCGCTCTGTATCATAGCAAAAGCAGAGTGTGTTATATTGCTAGGTCAGTTAAAGCTTAGAACCAATTTCAGTTCTCTCTTTATAGAAAAATAAAAAAACCAGAAATAACACAGCAAGAGACTCACAATGGAGCAGGTGCCGGCACGGGTGTTGCACACAGGGTAATCGTGTGGGCAGCAGCTGCTGTGGTCCTTGCAGCACGAGGCACCCTCGAGGGGGCAGCAGCCCCACTCGAGGCACATCCCCACGAACTGAAAGATGCAGCAGCAGGTCTCGCTGGCAGGGCAAGCGTAGTACTTGCTGCAGACGCTGGGGGGCGCCACCGGGGAAGGTGGGGATGGCGGGGTGGGAGCTGGGTTGGGACCCTTCTTGACAGGGTAAGATGGCTCCACAGCGATCCCGCACAGGCCTTCTTTCGCTGCCACATTCCTCTGCATTCTCAGGTACCCTTTCTCCCCCCACGCGCCGCCCCACGAGTTCCTCACGATCCAGTAGTCCATCCCGTTCTCGCTTCCGTATCCGACCACGTTCACGCCATGGTCCAAGGCCAAGCCACATGACCCTGTGAAGATACCCTGAAAGCAAGATAAAACAGAGCATCAGCAGCATTTCTTGTGTTTCACTTCACTAATACTAGTACATAATTTCATGTCATGTGTACTTACAGACTCGTAAAGCTGGAAGTCCCTCCCTCCGGCTTCGATGGCAACGGCGATTGGTTGGCTGACGACAGCCTTCTGCAGCGCGGCCTCATTGTTTACCGGAACATCTTCGTAGCTGTCGATTGACACAACCTTGGAGTTTTTCTGCAATGAATGAACCAACAACTGTAGTTAGAGACTGCTCTCAATCAAAGTAGTTAGAGAGGAACTAACCCTGTACTGATCGCATCTCCCGTCCCTGCCGGTGTAGGGGTAGTCCTTCTCGGAGTCAATCCCGCCGTTCTTGATAATGAACTGGAATGCATAGTCCATCAAACCCCCATTGCAGCCTTGATTGTAAGAGGTATCACAATCCACCAGTTCTTGCTCCGAAAGTGAGATCAAATCGCCAGTTACAATGGCGTTTACTCCTTCCACAGCAGCAATAGTGGAGAAAGCCCAACAACTCCCTGCACAATTCCAACCAATTCAACAAGCATTAGGCATTCTTCTTGATCGACCATCATAATTCATAAGGAACAACATTTAGTCAACAACTTTTTCATAATTTTCCCTAAATCAAAAGGTAATTTTAAAGGTGTTTGGTCCACAACATAAATTCTATCACGCACGAGGTATGCAAGGCAATGGTAGGTAGCCGCCGCATAGTAATTAGTAAACAAATATAAAAAATTCTAGATATTTATCCAGGTTAAAAAACAAATTGGGGAAATTCATGTTCACACGCAATGTATCTATCCACCGCCATTGAAACAGATTAGGAACTTCGATGAAAATTATCACCTCCGCAACTTAACGAACATACAGCAGCTGATCCACTACTAATTTACAGAAGCCACAAATCCGAGTAAAATTAGGAAATTCAAAGAATCTAACTGCAATTACTCAAAATTTATAATTAGATCGACATACTAAATCAGGATTCAGTTAAATTCATCAGTCAAAGCAACAAAATAACAACACTGTGTGTGTGAGAGAGAGAGAGAGGGAGGTTACCGCAGCTGCCTTGATCCTTGACATCGACGACGGCGCCTTTCTCTCTCCAGTCAATTGAGGCCGGCAAGCTGTCGCCGAGCTTCGGCGCATAGCGATCGCTCTTCACACTGAAGAGGCGGCGGCTGGGGTCGGGTTTGGTTCCGAGATGAGCCTTCCGGTACTCGTCGTTGGTGAGATCGGCGAACCGATTGGGGCCGAGCTTGTAGCTCCGGTTGGGCAGCGCGTTCTGCTCATCGATGTAGCGCAAGTTGTCCTTGAAGATCTCAAACCGCCTCTCGCTCTCCCCGAGAGCGTTGTAGGTTTTGCCGTGCTTCGCCATCCACGCCGCGTGCAGAGACCTCAAGTGGTCGTCGTCGTAGGACACGATCGACATATCGGAAGCCAGAGCTGTTGCGGAGAGGAGGACGGAGAGGGAAAGGAAGAGAGTGAGAAGAGAAGCCATTGTTGATGGTGTTGGAACTGTGTGTTGAGTTTGGGAGAATTGAAGCTCTTTTTATAAGGCAGAAACTTAGATTTTTTTCTTTTTCTTTTTGGTTAAAATATTCAAATTATTGGATTTTTGCTAGATACACTCCGGAATTGCTTCGCACGCCCTGCTCTCTTTTGGAGAAGGCGTGCGAGTTGTCTTGCTGGGTAAGTTTTGGAGTGCGGAAATTTATTTTGGGGGTGCGTATAGTGTTTTTGGTGAGATGGTATTGGGCAAAAATGACCTTGTAGGAAGAAGACAAATGCAGAAGTTCAATTGGTGGGTGAAATATAATTTAATAAAATAATCTATGATTTTCCATATATTTACATGTATATCATCCTTCATATCCATAGACACGTCATCTCTTGCAGAGGGAGGGTGAGAAAATAAAAACACATTATCCATGTAGGGATAAAAAGTCAAATTTCCATAAAGTTAGTAACATGGGTTTGGTTGATCTATATTTGTAAGATATGATAATACTCAATCACATGAGTAATCACGTGAGTGTTATATTCCTAACTCATAATTTAATTATTAATTATAATTAAATAATAGCCATTAAATATTTAAATTAAAGGCTTAGATCATCAATCTTTAAATGTCAATACGATCAAAGAAAAACGTCAATAAGGCCATAGAATTAATTCCCAAAAATATCAATAGGGGTATTAATGTCAATTAACTACATGTTTAGTTATAACTAACTTTTAAAAGAAATCCCAAAACTTTAAATTCATATAACATATATCAAATTAAAGATAATTTCATAAGGATTCCAACGATATCCTACATGCATATGTTCCGACGTCAAAATTTGAAAAAAGATTCAAAATTTGAAAAAAAATTCAAAATTTTTTAATTTTTTTTACAGCAGAAATGTCAACATACTATATAAAATATGTCAATATAAGCAATGGGTTAACATTTTTAAAGCATTGTGTTGACATTATCAAAGCATTGTGTTAATATTTTCGAAACACTATATTGACATTTTCATCAAAAATCTTAATTTGGAGTTTTTTTTATCTTTTTTTATTTTATTAATAAAAATAAAAAATTACACGTGGCAAATTGTAGACCACACATTTTATAAAATCTTATAGCCTTAAATTAATTGGAGTTAGCAATTAAATGATGAGCCTACTCAATCATATTTCAATTCTTGCCTTCGGTAAATTTGGACAAATAGCAACTATATCCACACGCATAAAAGATGGCTATATTATGTTGTTTTCTATAACTATGGTAGATTATATTTGTAAGATATGATAATACTCCATCATAAAGTGTGAATCACGATAAAATAAGAGCAAGAGAGCCACACATGTTATGACTTTTTTCATAACTTTTATTCGCTATAAATAAGTGATTTTACAACAAACAATAAAATTAACTTCAACACAATACATAACTAAGCGAACTAAAAGTAAAAAGAGCACAATGACAAACAACACAACACAAGTAAGAAAATAAAAAAATAATCAAATAATCATAGATAACAAGAAACAAAATGTTACGATCACAAATAAGAGAGGTTCATTGAAGAAGTAAGAGGTTGAATAAGAGAAGCAACTGACTAACTAACTCCCAATTGATTCCACATCAGATAGTTAGCTATGGCGAAAGTTACAATTGAATGGAAGGAAAGGAAGAGCAATTGGAAGATGAAGGAAAATAATAAATAGAATCCATTAAATTTATACATTCATGAAAATTCGTTCATTTGTCTTTGTATCATTCCAAATCCTTCTTTCCATTCTATGTGAATATATCAAGTTCCTCTTGATTGCAATTCTATCTGTTAATATACAATTTCACCTTTAATTTATCTTTAATAAATGTGGTATCTTCGTTACATCTTTCATCGTTCAAGAAAAAGAGTGCAAAATAAATAAATCATAACCCTAATCGACTATATTAAATGGCCTATAAAGTTATCATTGATTAAGAGGGTATTATATCCGTTGTCGATCGATGTATAGTAGGCCACGTTGAGGATTATACACATGCGGTGAAGTGCTTTTTATTCTTGTGATTACATAGATAGATGAGAGGTGGAATTTGAATTGTACATTTTACAATTTATATATTGTAATTATTTTATTATTTGCATTATTCATATACCAACTTGGACCATTACCACCTCAACCTTATTTCGAGTATTATTATATCATAACTCCTTTTTTTAATTATCACATAACCATTCCACTCAAACCCTTTTATAGCTCAACATCTCAAATTCATATGTACCCATTTCCATTTTCGTTATGACTATCATCAATCTAAGACTAGACGTGCCAATTGTGGACGATTTGGCTGAATGCATCTTTTAAGTTTTAACCCTTTTAATTTAATGAGTTATAATACTGTCGATGACGTTTAACATTTTACATGCTCTAAAGTGTTTATCGTTCCATTATTGGTGACTGCTATAATTAAATAAAAAAACATTTACCACCTAATTTCCTTCATGGGGAACCTCGTTTTGCGTCCAAATAAGAGAAAATTATTATTTTACTCGGAATTAAAAAAGTTTATCTTTTACAAGAAAGAAGCAAGTAGCTTTTATTCAACTAGTATATCATAATATGGAGGGACCAGACCACTAGGTCATTTTTTTATTTTTTATATCAATGGCATGTGGTTATTATTATATCTATTATTTTAAAAAATTATCAATATTTATTATTTACTCCCTTCGTTCTTGATTAATTGTCACTCTTTGACCGGGCACGAATTTTAAGAAATGTAAAGAAAAGTTGGTTGAAAAAGTTAGTGGAACGTGAGACCCACTTTTTTATATTGATTTTATAATAAAATGTGAGTGAAATGAGTTAGTGGAATAGACCCGAAATGAAAAAGAGTGACAATTAATCAAGGACGGAGTGCCTCCGTTCAAATTTGTATAGAACTTTAGATGATTTAATTAAATGCGGTCTGATATATCTAATCTTATCTAAAACTAGATCTACTCTAAGTCTCTAAAATTACAAATGGTTTTCTATAAGATTTAGACTTTTTTATGAAATTATTAAAAATTATCACCTTCTTAGAAACAACATTTCAACTCCATAACAACTTTGTTCATAAATTTTCAAGTATTTATTGGTTGCTTTAGAAGGAGCATAAACTCAACCACCTTCTTAGTTCAATTTTTATTAAATTGATTCGAGCATCAATTTATTAATCGAAACTTTTTCAACTCAGTGATCATATTAATTAAACTCTCAGAATTTATCATAATATTTATGTCTAGCTGGGGACAAGAAAGAGCAAAGTCACGATATCAAATGCCATATGTATAAATGGTTTTAGCAATATACCTAACTAAATTACTCTAGAAAACAATACCTAACTAAAGACACATTAATAAATAGTAGAAAGCGACGTTTTACTGTCTAAAATATATCGGAATAATGCGATTCTTTGATATTTTCAATTTGTCTGCTTAGTTATCCCCTCCAATAAATAAAAACAAGAGATATTACAATTAGGGAAGAATTATATACAGTTTTATTTTTTTTTACTACTTTGATTCATATAGACCTTGTAATGATATTACAACCTTTCCTTTATCCATTCTTATTTTTTGCATTAGCTTAAAGTTGATATTTAAACATTATTCCAAGTTAGAAATATGAAGACAAAATTAACAGATGAGAACGACAATATTCCATACATCGAGTTCCAAAAGCCCCTTAAATAATTTTGAGAATCAACATTAGTTATATCTTAACTCCATATTCAAACCAAATATCTAAATATCTAGACATTATTGAAATATATAAAAATGAAATTAATTTGAAACAAGAAATTTCAACTATCTCTAACATTTAAAGATAGTTTGCTTCTTCAACTTGAACTTGCAAGGTCAGAACTCAGAAGTGGTCCCACACAATGGATCTTTGGCATTTGATTGGCTGATCTAAGTCGATTGGAAAATAATACGTATACACCATCCAAGTTAAATAAATTAAAACTCAAATATCCAGATACGGAGTACTAAAATATTTCGTATATATTCGAGATTACTACTGTGTGTTGTTAAACGAAACGATAAAACTATCATTTCATTGCAGCGAAAAAATGATTCCGTCGTCTTGGCGGACCCCACACTCCGACCCGACATCATGTGAGTAGATTAAATCAGGGTACGCAGTAACCCGTTAAGGGGAGGCCTTAACCCACTGACTGCCAGAAGCCCATCTCCTAAGGTCTCAAGATTAAATCAGGGTAAGCAGTAACCCGTTAAGGGGGAGGCCTTAACCCGCTGACTGCCAGAATCCCATCTCCTAAGGCCTCAAGCAACTACACGACAGCATGGGATTCGAACCCATGCTCATTACAGCAAAATCTGCCCCTCCGTTGCCAACTGCGCTGCGCCATCATTTCATATTTCAACTTCACCTTTATTGCACGAAACTACACAATACATAAATCATTTTTTCCCTTCATAGCTTCAATTCTACACATATTCTCAATGTAATTTTCTCATTCATCTCATTTATATTGACACATTTTTCCTTTTTAATATCCCACTCAGAGTAAATCTTTTCTAAGGACATAATATAATTCTTTTATCTTTATTTTCTCCACGTAATACGCAAAACAATAGTACATAAAATTATATGTCGAATGAAAATTATTCCACTTTAAATATGGTGGACAGAGTAATAGATCCATGTAAAAAATTAGCTTACATTCACTATAATCTACACAAACTACGTAATATTCGTTTTATGGTTATTCCCTAGATAAATAATTTCTAGCAAACTACTTTCTCCATCTGTGTCCGTGATCAAGAGTCTCATTTTTCCATTTTAGTCCGTCTGTCAGTAAATTCCAATTCACTTTTACTATATATGGTAAGTGCTTCGCATATTCCACTAACTTTTTTCACTCATATTCATAAAACTAGGACTCCATATAAAAGTATTACTCATATTCCACTATTTTTTTTTCTATCCACTTTTTTATATATTTATTAAAATCCGCATCAAACTAACAATGAGACTTATATTCGCGGACGAAGGAAGTAATAGGGAGTACTAGGTTGATGGATTGTTAAAACTAGAAATAAACATCTAGATATATGTATTTAACTCGAACAGACTCCTTAAAAATAGATCAAAGCGTAGATTCTACAATTTGAGGTCAAGATCCTTTATTCCATACCAACGGTTCAATCATTCTTGGAACAACCAAGTTAAAGACTGTCAAATAGTACTTGTTTGATGAAATAGGAATTAATCTGCACAAGTGTAGAACGGGATTTACAAGCTCAGTAGTTGTAGACGTCCCATCCCATCAGCTCGTGATTGCAGAAACTACGTACCTCAACAGATAATGGATTCATTAGCTACGGCCAAATCCAAGATATTGTTCCACAAGCCTCACTACCGATTTAGCTAAGTCGTCTGCTGCATCTTGGTTCGATGCTTCAGCATACACTCTTACCACATCTTCAGTTCCTGATGGCCGTATGAAACATCTTCCTTTCGGGTATTTATCTGACAAAAAAAACACCTTCAGTACTTGGCAAAGAAACATAAACACCAGCGAAATAGGTTTTGTGTTGCAGTTTATACATGTTCATCAAGTGTATAAGGTGAGCAATTCCATTGGAACATGTAACCAAGTACACTCGAATGCTTCAGTTAAACATATTTAACTGTGAAATTCGGCATGTGTAACAAGATAAACTTACCAGTTTCAGCATCAATAGCTTCTTGAATACCGGTCGGGCTCACAACTTTAGTCTCTGCATTTGCAGTAATAACCGCGGTTCTGTCAACAACCTTTACCTGAAGAAGCGAAGGGAGACTGTAAGGCACATGATATCACATGAATGAAAAGTTATAGGATTTGAAGAAATTAACCTTAAGCTGTCTACTAGGTAAATCTTGATAGAGTTCATTCCATTTATGGATAGACCATCCCATATGTTTCAAGATAGCTTCCACTAAAAACAACCCGCTTAATGCGTCTCCAACAGCTTGATTAATCAATCTGCTTACAGCCAATAACCTCAAAGCAGCCTTGTGTTGATCCGAATCTAGAGATAACCGAACAGAAGATTTGCTTTATCAGAAGCAAGTTGGTCACAGAACAAAAGGTAGCATAAGAAGAGCTCACTTCACCTTTTGATGTTGATGAAAGTTCCTGGTTTTTTATCTCCAACCATGACAGAAAGGCATCTGAAAACAAGACAGTTCCATGCCCATTGGCCTCGAAATAAATGCCAATATCATAATCGGCAGCTTTTTCGTGCAGGTGCTTGACACCTGTTGGAGTCATAACAACTTCCAGCCCCATCTGCTTCAGGTAATCAGTGGATGCACCATTAGCATAAGCCGTCTGTACCACACCTAGAGAAGCTTTATAGGAATTGTTTGTCTTTCCATCTTCGGGTCCATTAAGAAGGTGTAATTGTTCCTTGAGGAACAAAGCAAATAGAGACAATATCTTGTCCCCATCGACAAGGTCAATCTTATTACTATTCGATATTACATAGAAATATACAAGCCGGTCAGCATCTCCATCCAAACTGGCACACCTGAAACACTAAGCCAGACAAGTTCAGGGTTTCAGTTCCCCATTAACAAAAGATGGAGTAGCCTTGAAAATTATTAATATTTTGTAAGAAATGTTTCTGAGGAAAACCATAACTTAAATTGTTTAATTTTATTTTGAGTTGTAAATTACAACTCATGAAGCCTTCTTGACATTTCTCCAAAATAATTATACATGCATTCATTAGAAAAACAGTGCAAAGCATCCTTTACCAATCAAAAGACAACAACTTCATGAAAGGGAGATACTTGTACACAATCACTCAGACAACAAAACAATTAACAAATGTAAAATTTTACGATTTATATGAATTTTAGAGATAAACCTTAAAGTGATGCAGCCCTTAAATGAAAACGCATTGCTAATTTAATATAGGATCTGGAAGGAAGATAGCTCACCTCATGCCAGCATCAGCTGGGCCAAAATTACGAGGAACCATCTTCTCTTTCTGCACATAGTCAGCACCTACACCTTCATTAAGTACACCCTCACCGCAATTGCGAACATCAATGGTCAAATAACCTAACCTTGTCTTCAAATTTTCAAGCTTTTCTCCTCCCACACCGTCAGCGCCATCCACAATCAGTTTATCGCTCACATTTTTTCTGCTATCTCCTTGGGGAATATAATCCAACAAGCACCTGAAATATCACATATAGATTTACATGGCACCTCTGACAAAAATCTCAATGCCAGACTGGTAATCACATAGTTAAAATATTCAAAAGAATAATGCTAAAACTAACCTAAAGGACGTCAACATCTGGTTATAATAATTAAGTTCAGTTGCTTCAATGCCCTTATTTTTTGCACGAACCATCCAGTGCAGTTGAGGAGTTGTCAGGATTCCCATATCTGAGGCAGTGGTGCCCATAATTGAAGTTATGCCCTATTAAATGTTAATGAGCTTGCCCCCATCAGTACTTTTAAACAACAAAACCCTACCTAGGATTGAAACAAAAGGGATATGAAAGGGCCAAGTTTGGTTTGAAAAAACTTTTCAGATAAGAGAATGCATTATAGATATCCAATTTCTGTAAGAAATCAAATGAAAAACAATAAATAGGTATCAAAATGCAACACTATGTTAGATGCTAACAAATACTAGATGACATGAGTTTATACTCAGTAACTCACAAAGAAAAGGGTAGCAATAAAACAGAGCATTACTAGTTTAGCAGCCTCGAGTAGAGTCTCCCCGCTGGGCCGAGTATCTCTTCCCAATAAAACTTCCCCTGCAGGGGCTCCTTCAAGTATAATGTTTTCCTTCTTAATGAAATCACCAAGCAACTGTTTCAATAAGCAAAAGAAGATCTCTTATTCAGCCAGGACTGAAACCACCACATAATCAAACTTCAATTATCAAAAACAAGCACATACAGCTCCAAGCCAATATCTCAAAATCGCCCAAACCTCGATTTCCAAGTCAAACAAAAGCATAGCTCCAAAAACTAAAGCAAAAATCATCACATAGAAGTCGAAACTTCGCTTCTCCCAAATTAAAACCGTCCTAACGCACAAAAGATGACAAATTTGGCAAAAAACTTCTGTAAATCTTGATGTAAAATGCATCCACCCCAATTAGGGTATATTAATTCCCAATTAGGATTCATCAGTCCCCAATTATGGTCCATTGATCACAATTATGATTCAATCAACGGATAGGCTCCAAACAGAAGTCTCAAAAACAAAAAATCATCAACAATGAGAGGTACTGTATATTTAATTGAAGCTAATCGAACCTGGAGGAGGGAATGGGGATCTGAGGCATTAGCAAGGGTGTCTGCGAAGGGCTCCCAGCTCTGAGTAAGCATTCCACCAGATGGATCAGCTAATTTAACACCGTTATCAGAAATCTGATTGTGTGAAGCGGTGATCATCAGGCCGATCACTGACCTCGTCTGGATGGACCGCAGAGCCGCCAATATCCCCACGCGAAACACCGTTGATTCAAGCAACGACGCATCCGCCCTAAATCCCGATGTGCCGTACGAAAACTTCGCTCCTGCTGGTATGGGGAAGCGAGACGCGGCGTTGCGAAGAGCCGATTGCTGCAGTTGGTTCATCTCTTCTTCCTTCACTACCACTGAATCAAGCCGATCAAATTCAGCATATGAATGTAAAATGAAATTCAATTGCTTAATTATCCGAAAACAAAATCAGAAATGATGAAAGTTACATTTACAGGGAGGCGGCGGTCGGAGTTGGGAGAGGCGTTGCGCCGGCCGTCGGTGATTTGACCCAATTAATGAATTTTACCAAATCAGTTTAATTTACTTCCCTCGCAAAAACACAATTTCCATGTAATTATTTCAATTTCAATGTATTTTCTGACTTTTCAATTATATTTATTTAAATTTTTTGAAATAATCGAAATGTAATAAATATAGAAAATTAAATATTAAAATAATTAGTACTACCAGGATTTAAATTATGAATATGATTTGTGCTATTATTATTGATCTTTATATGATATACATAAAAAGTTGAAATGTCACATGAATAATTAAAATATGGTATGGTTTGAGCAAAAATATAATACTACTAAAATTAAAAAGGGCTAGAAATAACTTTTATGGTTAATATTGTTGTGTTATTTTTAATGTCACTAACTTAGGGCATTTAGCATTTATAGTGTCATGTTTTTCAACGAGTGCACAATTATTACTTTTACGTCTTCTAATAAGGTAATTGGGGCATTTATAGGGTTTGGATCCACTGTTGTGGCTGTTAGCGTAGCAGAAATACTGTTTAATTATAATATTAAAGTATTAGTTTTGTTTATAAATAATTAAATGTGTGCGCATATTTGGCACAGTCCCTGCTGTGCACAACAGGGGAACTTGGCTCGGCATTTATAACCTTATTATCTTGAACGTGAGCATGCGTGCTCAGCACCAAAGCACGACGTTGTAAGATGGTGAGCACACGACCATTTAGATACTGTCATCCAATCTGTTGACTACAAGTGTCATGTTTCAAGAACTTTTCGTATATAATCGGAAAACGTATAGTACTCATTTTTTTTATTCAACTATAAGTGGGAGGGATCAAAGTAATATGATACCTTTATCATATCGATTATTAAGTTTATACTTTGTTTCAGTTTACTTTTATTCTTGCATACACAAAGAATGGTGAAGGACGTTGCCAAAAAATAAAATACGAAAAAGTAGTAAATATGCAAAGAGAATACAACAAAATGAGAAGCAAAGAACAAAGTTGCACTGAATTCAAGTTGAGCCTTCTATTTTTTAGACTTTTGAGGGTGCAAATGTAGGTTTTGGCTTTTTGATTCAATTATTTTGAAATAAATGACCGCTTTCGGCTTTAAAATTATTCAAAGTTGAAATGGAATTAGAAACATAATTTGAGCATCAAATGGGTGAAAAATACTTCTATTTAAGCGTCAAATGGGTGAAATCTTATTCGATAATTTGAGCATCAAATTTATACTCCTATTTAACTAAATAGTGAAAATGAAATAAAATAAACTAAATAGTGAAATATAATCCTATTTATACTACTATTATTGAATTTGACCAATCAGCACACAAGCTATGATAGCTATTCAATTTTTTTTACGGGGTATTAGTAGTTTAATATTCAAATTAATCTTTTTTAATAAGTAAATTTGAGAAAGATGAGGGTGTTTCATAACAAATTAGCTTTAATTATACAACTAATTCCTTTTGTATCTCTGTTACGTTTACATTGTAAGATTAATATCAATAGACACATTTTTGAATTCTTATTAAATTTTTGTAATTTAATAGTAATAAAAAATGTTATATTTACTTGAATTATATTTCAAAATTTTCGAATCATTGCAAATTTATTTGGCATGGTTTTAACGTGAAAATATAAGAATATAAGTATAGCACATCAAATTCATGATAATCCTACTCAATTTACAGGTATCCAGAAAATTTCCTAGATATTTCATAACTTGACATTAATCGGACAAAATCAATAATCCAAAAGTATGAAAATGGAATAATCGTTGAATAAGAAGAATCTTATTCTATTCTTCATTCATAATCCTGCTTTTATCCGTTTACTAACAAAAATCAACTCATTCACAACACAAAAAAGCACAACCAATAATTTTCTTCTCTAAAATAAGAAAAGAAGAAAAGCAATTCTTCATAGTTAAGGAAAAAAAGCCTAATTAACTAAGACGAAGTCAATGAGAAAGGAGTATGATTTTTGTTTTCTAAGTTAAGACCAATGACGTATATATAGAATTGGGTTTGTGTTAAATTGACAATCCCTATTAAAGTGACACCGTGATACCACATATTCAACAATATTATAAACGCTACACAACAATATTATAAACGTTACACAACAAACTATAGATTGATGTATAGCGTGTTGGATATTGCTGGCCGAGAAAAAATTGCTATATACAGTGTTGTATATTGCTGGCCGAGATTTTTACACTTGAGCATTTTTTTTATTGCCACATGACAACTTATTATTCATCCACGTATACAAATGATTGACTAGGAATAGTGGTATGGTGTTATTTTAAGAGGTGTTGTCATTTTAACGCATTTCGTGAGAATTGAGTAATAAATCAACTATGACTTATTTTTATAGTTCTAATAGTGTGAATTTTCATACATAATAAAGATTTATATAATAATAGAGACTAGTTTGATGGTCGAATCTAATTCTAACAACCACTAATAAATGTGATTTTCAATGTGCAAATTGATTTCACATACAATCGTCTTTCCATGTTTTTTTCCTGCCAAAATATATAGTGCAATGCATTTGTGAGAGTTGGTGTTTTCGAAAACACAAATACTTTGATGTGAGATTTATCAATTTCGAATGAGTAATAAGGAAAAATTTCAGTTTTAGAAGTTGGCAATAAAAAAAGTTGAATTTCAATTGCCACAATACTAATCATGTAGTAGTACTATTTAATTTGTCTACTTTTTCCTCTCAAAACAAAACTTTAAATAGTGGTGTATAATTAGAGGTTTTTTAGCTATTTCTTATATAATGTTGAATTCATCTAGAAGAAGATGGAGTCAACATACGAGTATTATTTTCGTGTTCTATGTTAAAATCAGAGAGTATATAATATTCAAATCATATCACACAGGAATTGACTGCATTATAAAAAATATAAATACAAATGAGGATGAGTTCAATACTATTTAAGTGTGTTCTATTATAAAATCAAGGGCATGTATAATATTCAAATCACATCTTAATAACTGACAAAACACTTAAATAGAATTCAAGACAGTAAAAAAACTTATAAATATAAGATTATCTTCATCCTTAAAATATTGATTATACTTTGCTTTTTTATTGTTAAGCAATATTGTTCGTAATATTGTGATGGATAAGATCACAAATTTATGCTTGGTTTTAATTTATAGAAAAAGGTCAATTTAACACACGCATATTCTAGATAGTACTCCTGCAATATTGACAAATTTGTGATGGAGTAGTATAATTTTTTTGACCTCAATATTGGCAAACACCTGCAACAGAGTAATACTTATTTAAACAATGTTTTACTTAATTGTATGAGCATAATTTTAAGAGCACCTGCATTCGGTGCTTCTTGCATTGAGCAGGCGCCGTGTCGACGGCGTGGCGAGGTGCTGCTCGCTGTTGTGCTCTTGCCGACGGCACGGCCCTGCTCGATGCATCGAGCACCGCCGTGCCGATGAGCAAGGTGACGTGGCAGCATTTTATTGGCCAACGGCATAGCGGTTAGCATTTAAAAAAATGAAATATATTAAAAATATCGATTTTAAATAAAAATTTTTCTATTTTCCCATTTTTTCTCCATTTTTAATTTATTTTTCATTATTTTTATCCCAAAATTCACATTTTCATCTATAAATTCCCTCATTTCTACACAAAAAATTTTACACCACACTACACAACACAATTCTCTCATCAATTCTCATCTAAATTCTCACTCTTTCACTCTTGCATAAAATGTCCGGCTCCAGCGATCATCTCTCCGACTCCCGCAGATGGAACCACAAATGGTTCGGCTCATCTATAGGATTAAACAATTTTCATACAATTCTGTATCATCTAATTCACCAAACAAAAAATAACTCTATATTGTAAAAGCTAGTACTCCCTCTGTCCCATTCAAGATGACCGCATTTCCTTTTTTATTTTTTCCAATCAAGATGATCACTTTCCAATTTTGGAAATAACATCCTCTCTCATCTCTCCTCATTAAAAGATTCAACTATATTTTTCCTCTTTACTTTATTCCACCTAACAATAATTTCTAAAATCTCGTGCCACTCAAGAATGTGGCCATCTTGAGTGGGACGCAGGGAGTACTGTAATTAACATCCAGTAGTAACCGAACATCAATTGTGACATTATTATAAGAGCCCAAAATAGAGCCAAGTCATCCTTATGGGTGAGAAAGTAAGTCAAAAGAATTCCCTAATTGGGGAAGAAATTAAAAGGGATAAAACAAAATAATGAGAAACTAGTCATTTTATTCCCTGTAAACCATAAGAGGAATCTCATGTGATAACACCCATCATAACTTTCTTATATCTCATTCAAACCTTGAAATAAAATGAATTACTGGCACAGTGAATAATTGTGGGTCCCTAGTTCATACTCTAATAGGCTATACAAAAAAATCTCAAGGTCTTCCTAGCGAAAAACTCACAAACCTTGGTCAAGTGCTCGTTCCTTTCATAATTAAAAAAATTGTCTAGAAAACTATAAAATTTAGATGTGTTCGTAATTTACCATGACGAAAGAGTATGATCTTGTAATATATAGTTGTTATTTTTAATCAAACAACATTATTTTTAATATAAGGACCTGATATCGTTTAATTAGACTGCGATGATGTTCACGTGTAATTTTACTATTTTCGTATCAGACATAATTTTATTATATAATAATTGCAAATAAATTCAAATTTTATGATTTTATAAGTGTGTGACACGCGCCCCAAAATTTGAGTATATTTTATAAGGGTCATATTCTAATGCTTATAGCACCCTAATCCAACATTAAGACCAAATCTCCATCCTTAGATTTTAAAATGAGTGGATGAGATTAAATCTTACGAATCTCAATAAATAGTAGACAAGATATCAACAAAAGGGTAATATCGTCATTATGTTATCTATGATAATTTTCGTGAATGTTTTCTTATATCAACAATATGACATAAGAATATCAACACTAGTACAAAAAAATATCAACACATATTTATTGAGATTTTTACATGGTTTTATTGAGATTTTTTGATGTATTTGTTGATAAAAATCTGGTTATCAACATTTACGAAAACTAAAATAAAAAATATTAAATTTCATCATTCGAACGTCGTTTGAACATATGCAATTGAGATCTCGTTGGAATCTTTATAAAATTATCTTTAATTTGATATTTTTTGTGAAAAAATAATTTAAATCGAGAGAGTTACGTAAATTTAAAGTTTAAAGATGATTTTAATGAGAGAATTGACAGTAATACCCTCTAATTTTATTTATTATTTTTCTTAATTAAAAATATAATTCATGTGGCATTATTTCAACCACTAGATCTTCTAATCTAATGGCTAAGATTTAGTCTTAATTTGGGATTGCTAATTAGTTAGCAATTGATCACTCTCCTATTTTATAATATTCTAACTATTTATCCTCTTTATTTTTGTTAATTCGAACCATTCTAGCTATTTATACTCTGTATTTCAATTAATTGGAACTTGAAAAAGAATGTTGAATTATTAATTTAATAGTATTACCATAAACAATTAAATACTATATATTCACTATCATATGAAATTTGCTATAGATTTATGAAAGTGAACAAGCATCAGTAAGAGCATCTCCAATGCCAGCTAGCCGAATTACTGGAGCAGGCTACCCGCATTTCGGCGAAAAAATCGGCCAAGGCTAGCCGATTATGTGTGGTTGGCCGATGCGCTGGCCGCCATTGTGGCGGCCCGATCGGCCAGCGACTATTTTTAATTATTATTATTTTTTAAAAAAAACCTATATAAACGCGATTTTAGTTTCATTTTCATTTGCACCGCTTGTTTTAACAAGTTTTCTCTCTCTCTAACTTTACTGTACAAGAGCATCATCGAGCGATGAGTAACGCGGGTGGTTGCGGTGGTGGTAGTGGTGGGGATCTTGAGGAGTACGAACGGAGAGGATGAACGAGGCTATGAATGCCTACATGAACCGCGAGATAGAGCGGTACATGCGTAGGGTGGAACAGCAGGCGATACCTCGCCCTCCACGGGTTATCCACCGCCGAGTAGTGATTGATCGGGATCACGTAGCTGCACATCAGCGGGCTGTATGACGACTACTTTTCAGAGAACCCGCGGTTTCCCGCAAACATGTTCCGGCGGCGTTTTAGAATGCGCAGGGAGTTGTTTATGCGTATCGTTGACGCTTTGGAGCGTCGATATCCGTGTTTCCGCTTCAGGCACGATGCGGTTGGCAGACCCGGCCACACCCCTATTCAAAAGTGTACGGCGGCAATCGGGCAGTTGGCCTACGGAGGCGCGGCAGACATGTGGGATGAGTACCTTCACATCGGTGAGTCGACGGCCCTAGAATGTCTGAAGTATTTCTGTGAGGGCGTGATAAACATTTTTCGGTGAGCAGTACCTTCGAAGCCCTACTCCCGAAGATTGTCAGAATTTGATGCGGATGCACGGGGAGAAGCATGGGTTCCCCGGGATGTTAGGCAGCATAGATTGTATGCATTGGGAATGGAAGAACTGTCCGACTGCCTGGAAGGGGGCCTACACGACCGGCTACAAGTCAAAGAATCCCACGATGATCCTCGAGGCCGTAGCTGATTACCGGCTGTGGATCCGGCATGCGTATTTTGGGATAGCCGGGTCGAACAACGACCTCAACGTCCTGAACTCGTCGCCCCTCTTCAACGAGAAGTGTCAGGGCGTCGGTCCAGCCGTCTCATTTGTGGCCAATGGCAACCGGCATGATATGGGCTACTACTTGGCGGATGAGATATACCCTAGGTGGTCTGTCTTTGTGAAGACGATCAGGCACGCAAGTGATGAAAGGAAGGCCTACTTTGCGGAACGACAGGAGTCAGCGCGCAAGGACGTGGAGCGCGCATTTGGTGTGCTCCAGTCTCGATGGGCGGCAATTAAGGGTCCAACGCGTTTGTGGGATGTGGATGCGTTTCCCAAATAATGTACGCCTGCATATCCTGCACAACATGATCGTCGAAGACGAAGGCGTCCAACCGACTAGTTGGGCCGGTGACGATGAAGCCGGTCCAAGCCACGGAACGGCCACCCCTAGCGTACGACGTGGGGTACCTCTCGATGAAGCCGGCCGCCTCAAGGAATTTGCCAACATGCGCCAAGTGGATGCTCATATTCAACTCCAAAAGGATATAATTGAAGAGTTGTGGGCACGGAGGAATGCACGACGATAGTTTTTTTCTTTATTATGTAATTTTTTTTATCTATGTACCTTTTTTAATGCAATTAATGAATTTTCTCGTATATGTCTCGTAAATTTAATTCCGTAATTTAATCGTAATTTTAATTCCGTAAATATAGTATTTTTTGAATTATTTTTATTGCGGCTGGATTTACGTCTGGCCTAAATCTAATATGATAGATTGATTTTTAGTGCTGTTGACATGATAGGAAGAGAGAGTTAACTATTTGCATTGGAGATGCTCTAATCTAATCGCCCCTTGTCCGATCCAACGGCTCATTACAATCCTTTTGACTTTCTGTATTCCTATAATCATCACCCACTAGTGGCCCCACACACAATAAAAATATTAGTCAATGCCGTCTCCCTCTCTCTCTCTAAATCGATGACGTGGAGCAATCTCAATGGCTCATCCAATTGACAGCAAAACAGGGTCAGAGTGAAAAAAAACACTCTTCAAAATAACACCTTTTTTTAAAATAAAAAAAATAGAAAAAGCAACATATGTTTGACTCTTTCTCTATATTTACTTCCTCTCCGAGAAATCCGTCAACTATAGTTTTATTTCTCCTTTCTCTCTCTAGAAAAATGGCAGTAGAATTGATGCCGGGCTACAATTTCTCAGCCAAAACGGAAGCGAATGCCGCCCAAGAAGCCGCCGCCGCCGGTCTCCAGAGCGTCGAGAAGCTAATCAGACTCCTCTCCCACTCCCACCAGCAAAGCCCCTCCGCCGAGTACCGCGCCGCCGCCGACGTCGCCGTCGACAAATTCAAGAAATTCATCTCCCTCCTCGACCGGACCCGGACCGGCCACGCCCGCTTCCGCCGCGGCCCGATTCCAAAAACCGAACCGGTGACCGAGGAGAAAGAACCGGGTTCGAAGATTTACCACCCGACGCCGATCCAGCGGCTGCCGCCGCTGCCGCACCTCCACCACCACCACCACCAGCTGATCCGGAACGGATCGGTCGAGAGGAAGGAGTCGTCGACGACGATCAATTTCTCGTCGCCGGCGAACTCGTTCCTCTCGTCGGTGACCGGCGACAGCGAGTCGGGGTTCCAGATCACGAACCTCTCCCAGGTGTCGTCGGCCGGGCGGCCGATGGCGTCGACCTCGTCGTTCAAGCGGAAGTGCAGCTCCATGGACGACTCCAGCGCCAAATGCGGCGGCGCGTCGTCGGGCAGCCGCTGCCACTGCCCGAAGAAAAGGTACTAAACATATTTCATCTAAATTAGGAAAAATTGAAAATATTCAAAGTTAATTACCATTAATTCTTGTGACAGAAAATCAAGGTTGAAAAAGGTCGTGAGAGTTGCAGCTATAAGCATGAAGATGGCCGATATTCCACCTGATGATTACTCTTGGAGAAAATACGGTCAAAAGCCCATCAAAGGCTCTCCTCACCCTAGGTAATTTTCTGTGTATTTTAGGATAAATTCTCGCAAATTCTGGACAACTCAAACTTATATTATCATCAGTTCTCGACACATATCCATTGAATATAGTACTTGTATTTTGTTTCAAGATGATTTCGAACAATGCGAAATCGAAAGTTATGTGATAATTTGACAAAATTTTGTGATTTTTCTGAGGAATTGTGTTTATTTCCTTGTTAATGTTGAATGATAAAAATATAGTATAGATGTAAAGTTTGTTATGTGGAAATTGGAAATGCAGGGGATATTACAAGTGTAGCAGTTTAAAAGGGTGCCCGGCCCGAAAGCACGTGGAGCGGGCCTTGGACGACCCGACAATGCTAATAGTAACGTATGAAGGAGATCACAATCACGCCCATTCCAATGCGGAGGCGCCCGTTCTCGAATCCTCTTGATCGACGGTCGAGATCTCACCGCACGCGCAAGGTGCGATCTCCGCCGTCCAAAAGGAGAGAGAATCGATATTGGTCAACGATGGCCGGAAAAAAGACAAGCATTGGGCCCCATTTTGGTTTTATTTACTACTGCCACTCTCTCTCTTTGCTTTTTTTTAGTGAGGAGAGGAAATTGTGGACTTTGGTGGGTGATTAAATTTAATCATGGATGGATATTTTGGTCAAAATATACGTTGTTTGTTAATTAGTGCAAGTGTGTAGAATTATCACCTCACAATTAAATTATATATAAATTAATGTTTAATAATTAATTTCTACTACTAAAAATTGGAATATATTTAATAAAGCAAGGCCCACGCAATGTATATGTCTTGGAGTTGGCCACTTATTCCTTTTCCTTGCACCAAATGTTTATTGCATGAAAATGGATATAACGAGTAAATAAATAATTGTGGTCCAAGAAAAATCAAGTGATGAATATATTGCAGTTGACATTATTGACCATTATTTTGGTAGAGATAATTGATGGTGGGTGGAGGATTGCAACTCGATCAAACTTGGAATTTTTTGGGAATTAAATATTAGCTAAAATAATAACATTCCTCATTTTTTATAATCGACAACATGATATAATGAACATGCTACAAATACTTATAATCCATAAGAAACTCTTGTTAATTGATATTAAGTCAATTAGAAGATTTTTCATTATTTTGGGCCTGCACTATTAATTTAACTACTCAATGTATTTATATTGATAAAATAGGATTTGTAACGATAAGATCAAACAAAAAGGAGCAAATTATGGACCATCGTAATGTATTGATAATTGAATAAATCTTTGATGCTTAGCCAATTGTATGTTCATCATCAATTTTAATAATGGAGAACCCGGATTATAAAATAGTGTTGTGAAGTTCTATACTCCTGCTCCATAAAAAATAAAAGTTGATTAACTTGTATGGATAAATTAATATTTGAAAAATAAGATTATTAATTATGGATGACAGACAGATATATTATATAAAAACAATTTGTTAAATAGCAAAAGAGATATTCAAATCTCCAATACATTATGAACCTACCTTTAGTTGTGAATGGCAATAAATGTGAAGTTGACTTGAGTAAAACTATGAATGCCTCCATAAGTGCTATCCTCTTTGTAGACGATAAAGGCTATAGATACTTAATGGTGTAATAAAAATTTAATTCATAACAACACATTAAAATAAGTAGTAGTAGTAGTAGTAGTAGTAATAGTAGTAGTTATAGTTTTTCTTTGCACTCTCAAAGTTTAGAGAAATTTATAATCTTCGGACGTCGTTTAAATTTTATCTTAATTCCGTCACTATGTAAAAAAATATAAACCATTATCAATTAATGCCACTAGCATCCATTAATACAACTTTAATAGTAACATAATTTTGATTTGACAAATTGTTTTCATTCCAAGTTCCAATCACCAATGTTATCTGCGTAGATAATGATGTGGGTGTGAATTAAGTACTAAGTAAAAAAAAAAAAAAAATTATAACTTTACGGGTATTGAGTAGAGGTGTCTAAGGTTCCGGTTTTAGAAATTGCCGAACCGGAACCGAACCACGAGGGTGTTTCGCGGTTCCGGTTCCAAAACTGCCGATTTCGGTTTCGGTTCCGGAACGACGGTTTTCCGGCGGTTTTTTTTACGATTTTTCACGGTTCCGGACGGTCGGTCTTTTGCGGTTCCGGCTTGGTTTCACGGTTTTTCGGCGGTTTTTCAAGGTTTGAGCACAGTTTCGGTTCGAAATTTTTTGAACCTGAACCAAACCACAGTTTAAAAATCAACGGTTTTGGTTCGGATAAATTCTCACGGTTTCGGTTCGGAACCGTAACCGGCGGTTCGATAAACCTTGGGCAGGTCTAGTATTGAGAGGTAAAAAATCGAACCTTCAAGGAGTCTTGATCAACCATAAATACAATACTATTGTCAAGTAAATTGAACAGTTGAGCGTGAGCTCGATGGTTATTTGTCGAGACAAGCTTAATCTTGATAAAAAAATCTTAATCGAGCTTGATGCGTCCATTTCAAGCCTGCAAATATCTTAATTAGCTAAGCTGTGAGACCTTTTAATTGTTAGTATTACCCATTATTGAGCTCACTTTGGCCTTCATAATTTTTTTTTTCCTTTCAGTTTAATTTGCTTGATTGGTGTTTTACCGTATGTTTTGAGATTGTAGTTTTCGACTTGGACATGAGACTATTAACGTTAAACTTTTTAACTTTTAATCTTTGTCATTAAAAATGAACATAATCACCTTAACATAACCTTTAAAGTAATTATTTGACCGTATAAAAATATTAAACCGCATCAATCTTCGATGCACATTACAAATTGATTTAATTAAAGATTAGAGATTGTTAAAAAAAGATCTTGTGTGAGAATAAAATCAAAGGATGTCGGATTTAATGACTTTTTTAAAGATCTAATGTTGACCATTGGTATGCACAAATGGCGCAGGTGCGATTAGATTGTTTTTGAATTATTATTTTGCATCACAATGCAATATGACTAAGCATTCCCCTATTCAATTCTCAAGGGTGCAATATTTTAAAGATTGGACCATTTTTAACATTAATTTACTCATTTATTAAACATTAGTACTAATTTATTTATGAAAATTGCAGTCGGCGCCTTGACCTTATTAATATAGTAACATTATATTTAGATGTTGCTATTGTACTATATCTAGATACTTACCTCACGAATGACGTCCAAAAGAGGGTTCTGTGTATATACTTTTATACTAGTAGTAACATTTTATTTAATTAGGAACATACATCATTTTATATTTTATTTTTCCAATTGACATCACAAGCAAAATCCTCGAGCTAGAATATCCGTTTTGACGTCGCAACTCCACAAAACTCAATTTTACATATAGTGATCAAGTAGAAAATAATTAATTACTTTATGAATTATGATATATTGGTCAATCGAGATTGTTGGCACAAGAAATGAAAGTTGAATTTAATAATATAAGTACTAATTTCTAATTTCACCTATGTTGGAGTACAATTATGTAAAAAAACAAATAAATAGTGAGGTATAAAATATTTTGTTGTTTATACAAGTGAGATGTTGAACAATACTAATATACTCTACTATATAGGCATGAGTTCCGCCGCTGTTGAACTCATTTTATAATGACAACTAGTAGTAAATTTTAGTGGACATGTTGATATGACACTTTCTATATAGCAAAACTATTGATTTATGCACATTAATTCAACATGGTATTTATATTTTAATATTTATTTTTAAAAAATTATGTCGAAATTTGTATTTTCAATTATATGAAATACAATGATTAAATAAATAAAAGTGTGGGAATAGTGAAAATACAGAGAATGAATAAGAGATTTGATTGTCTGAAGCCAGAGTAATGATGAGCCTTAAAGTTCAACAATAACAATCAAAATAAAAACATGTTTTTAAAACCAAATAATGACAAAGTCACATAACAATGGCGCAAATATTAACATAAACACTTAAATGTTAAAACATAAAAGGGGGTCGTCCAAACAACCAAAACACTGCAAAATTATATACACAACAATGAGAAAGCATCAAAAGAGATGTGAGTATGTTACTAATGAGTATTGAGTGCTATTATTGTGTAATAGATGAAGTGGTGTGATAACCAACTAAGAAACGTTGAAGGAAATCCTTAGAGACATTCTGTTACTGATGCTTTGAATCTTAGATATAATCCTATTATTTCAATTTTTCTTTTCACGTGTTTTTCAAGTTTTACCCTCCTTCCGTCCACAAAAAATAGTCTCATTTGCGGATAATATAAATTTTAATGGGAAATTGACAAAGTAGGAGAGAGAGAGAGAAAAAAAAGGTAAAGTAAAATAGACAAGGAGAAAAAAGAGGTAAAGTAAGATAGCTAAGGAAAAAAAATGCGTAAAATATGAGTGTGACACTTTCTATTTTAAGAAATGTGACTATTTTTTTTGGACATCTCAAAATGACAAAATGAGACTACTTTACCAAGGACCGCACTGCGAGCTTATTTAGATAAGAAAAAAGAGTTGAAATTTGTATATTTTATGCAGTATAAAAGAGAGTTAGATATTGTATGATGGATTAGTTAATTATCTTTAATCTAGTACTCCTACTTGTATGCTACAATGGACTAATTTATTGAAAAGTGAAGGCCTCGTATAATTGTAACCTTCTGAATTTGGTGAGGTCTTGCAACGTTGGATAATTAGTACGTATAAAGTTAATATTCTTACAAGTCTTTTTGTTGTGGGCCTTGGTAGTCCCAACCCATTAGGAACTGGCAATATTCGATCATCCCTACATTTTCCGTATTTGGCGATTGATTATTATACTCACAACGGTAATAAATTATAAATCTATTAAAATTAATTAACAGTTTTCTATAATTTATTATGTGGAACAATAAGAGAACAACGGACTTATAAATTGATTAGATTAAGGTAGTAAAATTAAAACTAATCAGTAAAAAAATTTAAAAAGGAACCGCAAGTTTGACTAGTTAGCCTTCTATAGTTCTATTCACGATCAAGAATATGTTTAGTCGTAAATAACTCTTTAAATTAGATAATTTTCAATCAAATACTATGATGTAAACGTGGCACAAGAATATCAAACCTAGTTTTTGAAATCAAACATCCAAAAAAGAAAAATGAAATTACATAAATCAATACCAATAAAAATAATAAAATAACGATTTTACTCCTTAAACGATATTAGATGACCAAAATTACCGTACACTATGTCAAAGCTGATGAGATCCATCAACCCATTTAGCAAAGCCCATTATGAATTTCAAGCCATTATAAAACAATTATCATTTTCATTATTTTCAGCATTATCAGTATCATCTCATTGGACTACATCAAAACTTATCTTCGTCGTGAATTGATACGATAACATCTTCCAAAAATCCCCAACTATCCTATTAGCTATTTAGTATTTAATTATCATATCTCTCCATAGTTTACTCTTTTATTCCTGCAATTTATTTTCTTGCTCAAAACCCTAGTTGAACGATAATTGGCTGCTTGACAGGATTCTCTTCGTGAACGAACCAATATCTTCTCCGCCATCTCTCGCAGTTGATACGTTTAATATTCATATCTCTTCCATATCTTGGAATATGACGCCTTTTATTTTTTGTGTTAAATGGGGAGAGAAAATATAATTTTTATATTTATGTGAGAGAGGACTTTTTCCAAAAATAGAAATGTGACATCTTTCGTGAGACAAACTAAAAAGGAAAGTGTGACATCTTTTGTGGGACGGAGGGAGTACGATTATATTTTCGGAAATATCTTCCATATCTCTATTGTTATATTAGTATATCTTTTTCGTATCTTTATTATCTTGTTTCCCAAGTTAGATTATTCGTATTATAAATAGGACCTATTATTATTCTCATTATTCAATCAATAAAATCATAATTATCGTCTTTTATCTTTTATTTAATTTTCCATTTAGAATTTCGGATTATCGACGGTGAAATTGTTTCTTTGTGATTTTCTTTATCTTTTTCACTTGATAAGGATTCTTTCCCTTGTCATGAATTGCCATATTTAAGTAGCACGACCCAAGTCTAATAATGAAAACAACCATAAGAGACCTCAAAAGAAAAATATTTAGTAAAACAAGTAATTACATAAAGTGGCCCTTGATTAAGGGGTACCACCGTTAAATCAACCAACCAATTATCGAAACCTTTTTCTGAATCGACCAATAATACGCGCGTCTTATTTGTACACATATTCTAAAACCACAAATCTAACAGCCAATAAAAGTAGCTCTAACATTATGCAATTTACAAAAGAAAATCAGGCTTTGCCACAATCTAAAGGCAAAAAGGGCTTCCACTAACACTGAAAAAGTTCAATAATCTGCAATATATAACGCAATCTTAGTCCCTGCCACCTCAATTACTATCCATTAATTTCACATTTTCACTAAACTAAGCTGTAAGCACAGTGCTTGCTGACAAAGTTGTGAGCTTCAAAAATTAAAGAAAAAAATACATTTGTCTCGATATTTTAGATTAATTTCAAATAAATTCGATCGATTGGAAGAATTCATCAACTTTCCAGACTTTTTTCGTCCCATTACTCTAAATGGAAACTTGTGTCACTTAACCACTGGAACAAGCACCATATATTAGTCACAAATGGAGTAGTAGTAATTACTTACTTCCTCCGTTCCTTAGTAACGAAGACGTTTCTTTTTGGCACGCAAATTAAGAAAAATTGTGTTAGATAAGTTAAGTAAATGGAGAATAAAGTGGAAAATAAAAACGAGAGAGAGATGAAGAGAAAAAAAATGAGAGTAAAATAAGAGTGGGAAAATGTGTTGACTTTTACTAAAAAGAAAAATGACTTCATTACTATGGAACGTATTAAGAGCTTTTTCAAGAGTCTGCTGAAGCTAAAAAACAAAGAGATAAGGAATATCCTGTTGTTACAAAAGCGAAGATAGGAAAAAATGGCAAAATAACTCTATTACTAAGGAACGGATGGAGTATAATATAATCCTTGATTTTTCATGTGCCATGATTTGACGGGACTAAGTTACATACATTTCCTTCTCGATTCATTAATTATTTCATTTAAGATTCACACGAATTTAAAAAAAAAATGTGAAGAAAGGGTAAGTGAGGAATATTTATTAAATGCAAATCATATTTTTTCTATTATTAATTTTATAATAAAATCTGTGTGTAATGTGTCAGTGAAACTTGCAATGACAAAATATATAATGACGGATATCTCAAAAAATAAATTGCTAAGTCTATAACTTATTTTTCATGATATTGTAAGAAACAATCATAACAAGCAATATTTCAATTTAATATATTTTCAAATTTTACATTTCGATCATTTATAAATTATAAAATAAGTGAAATCTAGTTGGTTAAATAATCCTAAATTCTATAAAAAATTGAAGAATTTTCACTAATAAATTTATAAAACTGAAATCAAGCAAATTAAGTAGTAGTGTATATGACAAATATCCACATTTATTTACGATGAATCCAACAACAAAGTGTTAGTAGGAACGAAGATCACGACGGCGACGGAGCAAGCTGAGGCCACTCAGAGGCGGAGGCCACGTAGCGCGGCGGCAGGCGGCACGGGATATGCCCGTACATCCGCGTGTACGGGCAAAACCTGGGGCGCCCGAAAAACGCCGCGCACTCCGCGAGCGAGCGCTGCGCCGGAAATCCCGGTATGCAATTCCTCCTCACGTCCAGAACCCCGCTGACCATCAGCCGCCAGCACGCGGGTCCCAGGCGCGTGAAATAGTTGTCCGACAGCGACAGGTTCGCCGCCTTCCCCAGGCAGCACATCACCTCCGGCACCTGCCCGTACAGCTTGTTTCCGGCGAGGTTCAGCACCTCCAGGCTCCGCAGGCACCCCAGCGACCACGGCACCGGCCCCGTGAGGCGGTTGCCCCCGAGGTCGATGACGGCCGCCTCCGGGAGCAGCCCGATCTCATACGGGAGGCAGCCGCTCAGGAGGTTGTTGAGAAGAAGAATCTCGGAGACATTCGAGAAGGTTGTAGAGATGCTGGTCGGGACCGGGCCGAAGAGTCGGTTATTTGCGAGCGTGAGGTACACGATGCTTGTGGGGCCCCCCGGGATGTCGGGGAGGCGCGTGGCGAGTAGGTTGTTGTTGATGAAGAGGGCGCGGAGGGCGCGGGCGCGGGCGAAGAGCTGAGGCGGGACGGCCCCCGCGAGGGCGTTGAAGCGGAGGTCGAGGAACACGAGGCCCGGCATGCGGAGGACGGCCTCGGGGAAGGGGCCCGAGAGGCGGTTGTTGCTGACGTCGAGCTCGTAGAGGTACGGGAGCGACGCGGCCCCCGCGGGGATGGCGCCGCCGAAGTCGTTCGAGTTGGCGTGGAAGAGGGCGAGGTCCGGGAGCCGGTCGAGGAAGCCGTCCAGCGTCGGGGCGGCGAGGCGGAACCCGTTGAAGTCGATCGAGGCGACTGCGGTGGCGGACTGGTTGTCGGGCGGGCTCTCGCAGTAGAAGCCTCGGTAGGCGCACACGTCCCCGCCTGTCCACGTGGCCGTGACGTTGAAGGGGTCCGAGGTTATGATGCTCTTGAAATTCTGAATGATTGGGAATACGGCGGCTAGCCTCTGCTCGCCCAAGGTTATTATGTCGGTCACTGCCGGAACGTATATTCCCCCGCTGAGGCCTACACCTAGTAGGATTGTGGCTATCAGAATTTTAACTTTGATGTTCTGCATTTTGACTTAATCATCTTCGAATTATGTGGATATCACATTTTTATAGTCTTGGAGTTGTGTGTGTGTTAGGTTTTCTTTTCTTTTTTTTTGGTTGCAATTTTGGTTGGTGGGTAGGAATGGTTGATGTGGATTAGACGCATTCAATTTAAGTGTAGTTTCTGTTGTTGACACTTGATATATGTCACTGTGTTTCTGCTAATGGACACATTTTATGAGCAAAGTGAATTCAATGGACTTCATGAATTTTGTTGCCAAAGCTCATCATGGCAGAGCACTTTAATACTTAAGCTACAACTCTTTCACAAATTACCAACTTTCATATGAATCATGATATTATATGCAATCTAGAAGAAAAGAGAGAATTATATACAAGGGACCAAAGTCACTTATTTTTCACTAAACTAAAAAAAATATTTTGAAATGAGACAAAAGATATACTCCACATAAATGGTGAAGTGCATGCTCATCACATCTAAAATAAATGCTATCAAAGTAATAAAATAAAATTAGAATACGCATATACATGAATGGTGAAGTGCCATTGATAGTGGATTGAATCAATGCGCAAATATTTTAGTCTACCTTTAATTATCATATATACGGAATTTTCAATTGCCTAAGTTGGTATTCATTTGTTCTACACTTCTATGTGGCCACGATGCATCGATGTGGACAATTAATGTTGGAAATGAGATATAGTTAGAGTGTTATGTGTATCAGAATCAGAGTTATATTAATGAAAAATCCACAACAAATCAATAGTCGATATACATCTTTGCCTAAGTATCACTGATTGTTTCCTAAACAAAACAAATACTGTGCTTACACACAATGTACAAATTAGGCCAATTAGCCAAAACAATACAAACTAAAAGAAGAGTGAAAAACACAAAAACAAACCCAAAGAAGAAATCACAAGCACTAAAATCAACTTTGGACAAATATATACAACATAAATGTAGACCTAAAATAAACCCGTCCTCGATGAAAACACATTCCTCCTCCAAGTACCACAGAGACGAACGATCCAACAAGACGCGATTTGCTGAGAGTCGTAGCTACAAAACTCCACTCCTAAACAACCATATATATCTCTACCAATACGCTACACTACGGACAATGTTATTCTCCAACCGCCACTTATACCTCGACCTGCGTTGATTTATACTTGGTGATAAGTGTATGTTATATCATGACCTCAATCTACAAAGAAATAGTGCGTTTAACGAACTCACCTGCACTTATTCAACGTATTTCCTGGATCATCTCTTGGGAGCTGGAGTGAGTAAAGGATATACATTACAGAGATGTATAAGCTAGTGACCATTTCTGTACATAGCATCCGAAATAGGCTGTGGACGGGGCCTGGATCTCATGATCGTTTCATCGCTGTGTCTAATCAATTCCGAGAGTTTCCACGGTTTTTGCCACTTCCATTTGAACTGCAAAGACCATTGATGATAACTCCTCTTCCATCTCCAGAGTTTCCCACCATGTCCAACGAGGGCTAGTTTTTTCATCGATAACTGGCCAATAGGCACCATCTGGATGTAACAGAAACTCGCATTAAGCCAAAGAGAATTCACTATGCTGAAACAGTAATTCTAGGGAAGATAAAACAAACCTTCCTCGTCTGGTCCGCGAATGCTGCTGACTCTACACACGAGCCATTAGCAATCCCCGCTGTATATTTAAGTTGCTTCGGTGCTGGTACTGGAATTGGAGACAATGGACCACACATGTCATCAACAATGTGTTTGTGAGAGTTTCCCTGTAGTAGCAGAAAAGTCAAGACACTCGAATGTGTAAAGAACGAAGAACTTTTTGAATTAACAATAAAAAAATCTTACGGATGGTGGTGTCGACAACGCAGTAGCAAGAGACTGCTCTCTCACTTTGAGCTCTTTCTCAACTTCCTTCCTTCTGACTTCACTTTGTCGCAGTAATCCCACGAGTTCCTTCATTTGCTCTTTCATCTCTTTGATTTCCATTTCCTTTTCCCACAGTTCACACCTGTTGATGGAATCGAGTCAATTTACTAATGGCTTGTTTATTGAAGCCTCAACGAACTATACGTTAAAAAAGGTTCCATCTCGCCTACCTTGCGTTGCCAAGATGATTGAACATAAGCTGAAGCAGGCCTTTTGCCTCTCCCATAGAACGTAGCTGGTTCCAGCGTCCACGATTAATGACACCACGCTCTCGTTCTTCTGCTTCTGAAAGCTGTGAAGCCATTGAGACAAGTGAATTTGATGTGATACTCAACATGCTCTCAAGGGAAGCAATTCTCGACATTCTTGCGTTTGGTGACATTGAAGATGCCCTAAACATTGAACGAACAACAAAATGAGTAAGATGGATTTGTAAGTAGAACAGAGGTCCGAGAAATAAGCTTACCTAGAAAGGCCATTTTTTCCTCGAGGAGGGCTAACTCCCTTTGAAGCAAATTCATCAACTTGTCTCAAAACCGCCAACTCTTCTGCCAACGCAGCTCGTCTGCACATGATCCCACAAGAATATACATAGATATATAGGTTAGCATTTGATGAGAGTAAACATAGACATACACTCGCCTGCATGAGAGGTCGATAAATAAAAAACAAACTAAATGCTACTTACACTTCACTTTGCTTCTCGTACTCATAACGAACTTCATGAACATTGACCATAACTTCAAGCTCATGCTCAAGCCATCGCTGCAAGGACTTTTCGTTGCTCTGTAAATTAAAATCAACTTTACTTGGTTTGATAAAATAGGTAGAAAAGATTGACATCTAATCGACAAGGACGAGAAAGGCGTTACCTGCGCATGAACTCCATTCCCGTTGCTTGTCACTGGAAAAAGATGCAACATGAGTCAAATAAAATATGTGTAAATGAAATGACAATAAGATACTATGTTAACCAACAAATAATACCTACCAGAGTTTTCACGAGCTGAAGATTTGCGTGCTTCTAGCAATTCTTTCAACCTCTTGGTAGCCATTGCAGCTTCCTCAGTCTTCCTTTGGAGAACCTGAATTGAAATACATTTTTTGGACACAACATTTAGTATCTTGTAAATTTTATTCACCATCTCCGTTTAATGCAAAAATCATGCTTAGGGGAAAGTTCAACAAGACGAAGACATGCTTGCAACCAACATAAATCTGTAAAAATTTCCTTGACAAAGCTAAGTATCTCACCATTTTCTGGCGCTGGTTCAGTGCTTGCAATTTATGTCTTTCATACTCGTTTCTCCTTCCCTCCTTCCTCAACTGTATAAAAACTCATTAAAAAGGTAACTCGTAACCTTGTTTGGTTCAGTTTTATAAGTTAAAAATGCTTTTCTTATGGTTTCATTATCAACAAAATATACCTGTAGTAGTTCTTTCTCCCGGGATGCCTTCCATTGTCGAAACTGTTCACTTTCTTGCTTTATCTTGTTTTGCAGTTGAACCTACAAGAACCAAGACGAATCAGAAGCTACGCGCAGAGAGTGAAGTGGGAAATACGTCGGCAAAGAGAATGTAAAATTTGACCTTTTGTGCCTTCATGCATTGTATTTCATCTTGCAACTTTTTGGCTGCTTCATCACTCTTCTGTTTCTGTTTTAAAAGCTGCACCTGATTCTCTTGTTTCTTCTTAAGATCTTGTATCTGGCGTTGGAGAAATGAAAAAAAATTAAGACTATAAATCTTGGCAGATTGATTGAAAGAAATACTAATCTGGAATATGTTTTTCTTTCTACAAAAAAAGGAAAATAAGGAACCTGAGATTCGAGAAATTTTAGTTTCTGTGCATGGACATCTTGCATTTTTTGTGTATGCCCCTCGGTATTAGCAGAAAGGTTTTCAACTTCTGCCAGCAGCCGATCCCTCTCGAGCTGCAGCAACAAACAGATGAAGATCAGAACTTTACTATTGAATCATTCTATATTCATGTATATCCAAGTGTTATACTATTAAGAAAAACACCTGCACAGTCCTTTTTTCCTCTTCAAGCTCCATTAATTTCTTTCCAAAATGTTGCTTAAGAGCAGTGGTGTCGTATCCTCCGAAGAGTTTCATCTCTGACTGCAAGATTTATTTCATGTTAAGCTAAACATGTACTCTGGATTGACAACAATAAGGATTGCATTTGAGAACTTAAATGGTACCTCTTTCTTTTCCAATTGTCGATTTAATTCACTCAACTCTTTATCCATAGTATTCTGCAAATATGTATGTTCCAACTCCTTTGCCGTATCTTCATCAATATCTCCTGAATCACCTACAAAATATGATATTGGATTATATGAAGTCATAACTTGTAAAGTTTGAGTGAATTTTCAGTAAGAGCACAGTAACATACTGCTTTCACTCATCTGGTAGTCGCACGACTCGATACTTTGCAATCCCCTCTTAAGGCCTTCACTTTTCACGGCACCATTGGCTCCAACCTATAAAATTGAGTTCCTTTAGTGTTAAAATGTGATACTCCTACTACAGATCCATTTCCTCTTTGAGACTAGTGTGGCCTATTACATATAGTTAATTACCTTAACATTGTCCGTGAATTGCTCAACGGAACCGCCTCTTGTGCGAAATTCATTTAGTTCCCGACACAGCTCCTCATTAGTAGCCTCCAACCAGGAAATTCTGTCCTTGAGAACCTGCATAGTAGGAGTAATTGCTTTTAACAACTCACAAATATCTTTGGTAGCTTTCTATGGATCATAAAAAAGCGATTTCTTCAAACGGGGATGCTCTTTGAGAAACACTTCGTACTACCCTAAGGAGGTTCACAGCACAAAAAATCGAGTTTACCTGTATTTCATCAAATGAAACACCTCCACCTCGGGCGCAAAGTTCAGCTTGCAGAAATTCCAACTGCTGACGCATCTTCAGCATTTCGTTCGATATGGGGTCTCTATTAACCTGGTCATCAAGTAAGGAAAATGATATCACTGAAAGGATTTTATGACAAAAGTAGCTATCTAGCAAAAGGGAAATGCCATGCTGAGCCAGAAGGGAGATTGAGCAAACACTCGAACAACTTACAACAGGTTTGTTCTGGATATTCCGAGCGCGATTCGCATATTTCAGAGTGTTCAGAGTCTCCTCAGCATTTATGTCAGCCGGACTAATGCATGCTGGAGAAAAGGAGTTCAAATATAAGACAAAGGAACTTTGTAGTCTTCTAGTTTTTACTGAAATCTTCAACGTATAACAGAGTCCGAAGCCAGTTAAAGACAATACCTATCATCACTGTTCTGCTGTTCCCACCAAGAGAATCCTGTCAACACCCAAAGACGTTAAGCTTCAAAAATATAACAAGTTGGCTATAAAACTTTACTGCATTAATATGAAGCTAAAGTCCTCCTCATTGAGTCAATGTCGAACCTGCAATAGTCGAGTAAGTTTACTATCACGATATGGCACGTGAACGCCTTCTTTCCGCTTCTTATCATCACCAAGTGCGCTTATAACGTTCCCAAGGGCAAGAAGCCCCTTGTTAATGTGAACTCCTGTGCAAAAAGGCGTGTCACAAAACATTCAATCGAGAAGGGGGTTAGAGAATCAACAGCAAGAAAACTTTTGTAATACCTTCTTTAAAACGTAGTCCATCAGATCCTGTCCTCTTCGCACGCTCTGATCCAGCGAGATCCACCAAATGCAGCTTTGCACAAAGATACTCTTCGGTCATACAGTCGTTATAATTGGTATCATTAGGATTACCAGGGTGAAGTTTACGCATCTGCTCCACTGTGATGGTGAAGATGGCATGAGAGCGGCTGAAAGAGCAAAAGGAATATCACATTTATCGATAACTGAAACACATTTAGGACGATGATTTCTGCATCGGATTGTATTTTGAAAACTAGGTTCCTCCAGTAAAGTCAGAATATTTGAACTGCATATTGTCAAGTATTGATAATTTTTTGGAATGAAAAAAAGGAAGCTTAAATGCAATTTGTTTCACCAACCTCGACTGATTGTTCATGTTCGTACTCCCTGTTGCCCTGCTCAGTGATCCTTGCTCAAGGCAATCGGCCATTTCTTTCAGCGTCTTCACACTGCGCTCTGTAGATCCTGCAAGTGTGATCACACCATTCGATGTCTCACGAATCTGTATTGGAGGTTTACCGGGGCTGGTCACTTTCGCAGTGTTGCCATTTGCTATATCTTGTTTGTTAGATTGGTTTGGATCAAGCAGGTCTCTCACTTCTTCTTTATGAATCTTCAATCGTTCAAATAAAAAAACATCATATAACAACAATTGCATCTAATGTAAGAAATTGTATCAGCTAAGGCGCGAGAGCAAACCTCAATGAAGGAAACGTTCAACTGGAACTCGATTTCATGCTTCAACGTCTCAATCTTGCTAAACAAAGCATTCATGGCTTTGGGAATGAGCCCGGTGTGTGCTCCATCTTTGAGACTCGTCCCCATGGTGTACGTTTTCCCTGACCCCGTCTGCATCACATTGAAAACTCGTATCATTCAGCTAGTATCTACATCAATTTTGCTACCATTGTTCCAACAGAACAGCTGTTTTCTGCACCTATCTTTCAACATATTTTCAGCTATACCTGTCCGTAGGCGAGAACAGTGGCATTGTATCCTTGAAATAAGCCATCAACTAGAGGCGCAACGCACTCTTCATACATGGCAGTAGAGGGGGAGCCGCTGCTGCCATATACATGATCGAAGGTAAACGAATGGGTCCCAATTTGCACCTGAATCATAGCCATAACCATTACTATACAAGATACTACAAAAGTATACATATGCATAAAACAGCATATTCAACACACAATTTATCTATGTGAACAAAGCAACAGAATAACCAGGAAAATCATGCTAAAACAATCCAGATGTCAATATGACAATCTACGAAAGAAATGTTCACATGAATCAATTCAGAAGGTAATTTTTAAAATCAAACAGTGAACTTTACCACCCCCAAAAAAAATGTTCCTCACACTCACAGATTAGTATAGTAATTTGAAGAATCCAGATTGTAAAAAATGTCACACCCTTCTCAAAATTGTTAGAATCAAGCCCATATTTTGTCCTTTTTACTTATTCTTGAAACCATAAAATCCAAATAAATCATAAATAAAAAAAAAGGCAAAACCCGATCAAAAGTCAATAAAAGAACTCTGTATTGCTCAAACTCCAGATCAACAACACAAACTTCAACATGCATGGCCTCCAAAAATCCCAAAAATTTCAATGTAATGAAACCAAACTGACTCAAGGATCAGATCTTTCTCCCAAATTATCAATCCCATCAGAGAAATACACCAATCCAAAAGCATCTCAAGAAGCCCAAAACACAGTCTCCCCATCTCAGTCACATTGTGTATGCTGGTAGTACCTGGGGCTTCCCAGGTTGTACAGTGACGCAATCTTTGCATCCCTGAATCCTCTCATCTCCTATGAGTGGCCTTATATGAACCGCCACTTTCACACAGCAATCTTCACCAGATGAATTGGTTTCCATTTTGACAGCAAGATTGGATTTTTAGCTGAAACTCACCCTCCCAAATGGAAATAAAAGCCAAATGTGTGATTTTTGACAAACAGTTAGCTGATTATTTTTCACAGAAGTGAAGGGTGAAAGACAGCAAGAGAATTTCTTGCAGCAGAAAATGATGCTGCAACTAGAGAGAGAAGTTAGGGAGACAGCCAATATGCATCTAGATTGTTACTACTATATGCAATGGAGAGAGAGAGAGAGACAGAGAGAGGGAAGTAAAGAGTAAAGGGTAGTTGAGGGAATAGAAGGAGAAGCTGTGTGTATCTGTAAATTAGTGTGTGTGGTGTGTGTAACTGCAATGACAACCACTTTCACTTTTTCTAGTATTTTTATTATTATTTAATTGTTTAATTCATTTAATTGCTTTTTCTGTTTTTATTTTTACTTTTTCAGTATTTATAGTATTTACCTATTTTAATTATAACGGTCAGTAGCATTACTGACTGCTGCTACACAGCTGCAGTTTGGACTTCAATTACAGTCCAAATTAAAATAATTTATTGCTGCTGTTAAATTATTGGTATATGTTTGTCATGTTTCTTATCTATATAGCCTATATTGTAGGTGAATTTAATTTAATACGTAGAGGTCAGTATTCGAATAATTTATTGTAATTTAATGCTTCATTATCACTGACTTGCAGAAAAAATCCCTATTTGCTGACCATACAATTCAGTTAGAAAAAAAAATCATCCTTCTTTTGAATACTCTATCTTCTTCGAAGGGCATCCGCAGTGGTGCGGACGATGCGACGGACCCACTGTGGACAACACGGACAATGCAACGGGACGCGTTTCCGTTTTTTCTTTAATTTTATTAATTTTCAAAATATATATATACCTCTCATTTTCACTTCATTTTTCACTCTCTTCACTCTCACATTCACACAACATTTTCTACATTTCAAGCAAAATGGACTCCGGAGGTTACCCAAATCCGAATAGTCCGATGTTCGGTAGTGCACGATGGCCGGGTACAGAACCCGACGAATACCGGCCATTCGACGGTGCCGAGTACGATCCCGACTTCAGCACCGACTCGTACGGGCTGTCCGACATGGAGCCTTCTCCCCACCGCCCCTCCGCCGCCGCCGCACCTCGCGTCCGGCCCGCCGCTCCCTCCTCCGCCGCCGCCTCCGCGTCTGGGTCCGCCACCTAGCCTAGAAGTTGCCTTCAACGGAGGTGTGTGAAGAGTTCACCCCGGGAAGGACTAACTACTCCGACACCGAATCCATCGTCTTGACGAGATGTTGGATTGATGTTTCGGAGGATCCGGTGTACGCCAACAACCAGAAGGTGACTGCGTATTGGGAGCGCATCGCCGAGAAATACAACGAGGCCAAGCCGGCGTACACCTACAAGCGCCACAGGGAGCAGCTCCGCAAGCACTGGGATCAAATAAAGAAGCATGTAAATTTGTTTGCGGGGGAGTAGGAGAAGTGCGAGAGGGAGCAGGGCAGTGGCGAGAGTCTCGCAGATGTGCGGGACAACGCGATGCAGTCGTACATTTCATTGTACGACGATTTCAAGCACTACCAGTGCTCTTGAGGGACAAACAGAAGTTCGTTGGTGGTGTGATTCCCCCATCGACGGCGGCGAGGAGGAGGGCGTCGAAGCGCACCTTTGCTGATTATACAAGTAGCGATAACGGCGCGTCTCCAATGGACCTCAACAATCCGGTGTTCAAGGATGAGAGTTCCGGCACACCGATGTCCTCCCAGCGTCTTCCTGGCGTCAAGGCTGCCAAGGGCAAGGGCAAGGCCACATCCTCCTCCGCCGCGCCGCCTGAAGAGGCCCCGTCACCGACCCCGAGTTCGACGCCGTCCGCGACTTCGACTGCGGCCCATGCCTACTCGGATTTGGCGGCCTCCTCCGACTACAGGACGTTGTTGGACGCCCACACCGCCCTCATGCAGGCGACCAACCCGGCTCATATCGAAGGCATCCAGCGGATGATCGATGACCTCAGCCGCAAGTTGGGACTAGTTTAGACTAGCCTCCTTTTTTTTGTATTTAGTGCTTTTTTTATTTCTTATTTTGTAACTTTTTTTTAATTAAGTAAATTTAGAATTTCCCTTTAATTGTGTTGTTTTTATTTGTTTATTTTTATTTACATTTGCAAACATAAAAATATAAATACAAAATAGAAGTAAAATGCTTAGGGCGTCGCTTAGGGCGGACTATAGTCCGCCCCACTGCAGATGGAATGAGAGGAGGATAAAATGCTAACGTGATAGTGCATAGGGCGTCGCTTAGGGCATCCCGCCGTGGATGCCCTAAAAGTCCATTTTGTGTTTAGTATTTTTAGATTCTTTAATCTTTATGAATAGATGCAAATTTTGATTGTTTTGGTGGACTTCTTTTCTTTATTCTCATTAATTCAAAAAAAAAATGTTGTTCAAAAAAAAAATTAGGAATATTGTTCTAAATAAAAAAAAAATGTAAATAAGTACTTGAGTGAATAATAGGATGCATCGATAAAAAAATCATTAATTTGTAAATAAGTACTAGTGTAAAGCTCTCATATTACGTTATTTTCTTTCTTATAGGGTAATTATGTTTTCCTAAATTTTAAGTTTAGTATAACAAAGAAAAAAAAAGCTTAAAGTATTAGCATCAAGAAGGGTGGAAGTCACTCACATATTTAAAAGCTTTTACGTTTGTATTCATAATCAATTAATCATATTCATAGCCATAAGTAAAAATGGAATAGACGAAACTTGAAAAAAAAGGGTAAATAAATATGGTTATTTTTCGATTTCACAAATATGCTCTTAATTTATTCTGCAAAGTACTAATAGTATCCATACATCAAAAAACGAGAAAATATTTTCTTGAATAAAAAAAGACATAAAAAATGAGAGTGTGCGTGGGCCTCTGTGTGTTTCCCAAAATAGGTCGCGCGTCTTCCAACGGTTTTTATTTTATTTTGCACCCAAAACAGTTGTCTTTTCCCCGTTGCTGTCTCGCCGAAATTACAAGTATACCCTTGTAGAGACTAGAGGTAGAGGGTACGTTTGGCTATACACATTAGTGGAATAATTATTCGGGAAAAAAAACCCGAGAAATAGAACAAAATGAAGAAGGTCGTATGTGGTGCGAGCAAGATAAATATTAATCAAACTTTGCATAGTAAAATAAATATTATTACAGCATTTTTTTAATTTATAATTTTGTGAAACTAAAACCAAGTCATTTATGGATAAAATTTTTATCAACATAAGCTAAATTATGAGTCACTCTAGCTACATATCAACCAAGAAATCTAGTAGTAGTGTTATTGTAGTGATGCTTTAGCATAAAGGTTGCAAGATTTCAAGAGACGAGAACTATATTCTTAAAATTGAATACATGCAATTTTTTTGTAAATCTAATAATGAAGTAACAAAATGGAATAAAAGGCATATTTGTCCGATAAAAATAAAAAGACAAATGTGTAAATCGGAACAATTCTAATACATCATTTGCAAACCATAGTATGCCAAATACTACAAATAGATGATTATTTTGTATTTTTTCTATATATACATTTGACTTTTATAATGGATTAGTGGACCCATTTGTTAAATTTGGGTTCGTATACACAGACCTAAATGGCTAAATCAATAGATGCTGATTCGATTCAATTGCATAAGTCCTAGTACTAGTAGTATTATTTAACTATTTCTTTTTTTGTGGCCACACAAAGTTTTGGTAACTATAATTATGCCAAGCGCAGTACATTTATTTTGGTGTTTATTATGGTGATTGTCATTATTTCTTGGCAATTTATGGCACATGGTTCTGTAATAGTATAAGTCTGAACATCATTATAACCTTATATACTTCACTTTACCACCGCTTTTTTATGTTCCTGCTGTAAAAATATTCTATCATTAACAAACCCATTTATTTCTTTTGAGAAAATTACATGAGTTAATACTCATTATTAAAAATTGTGTACTTAAACAGTCAAATTATTGATTTAACGAAATTTTGATTAGACTGTTTTAGTGTCATGTGTATGGCATTTTCTAATAAAAATAGTACTATTGGAATAAGTATTTTTCCCATAAAAATATATAGCACTAAAAGATGTTCTGATGAGTAAGCTTGTATGTGTAATCATAACTTGAATAGAAGTTAATAATAATTTTCTCAACAAGGTAAGAAAGGAGAAAAGATGGGTATATGCGTTAATGTGAGTTACTAGAATTTATTCATTTGGAGTTTAGCAAAAAGGCTGAAGAAAAGAGGAAAAATAGAGAGAAAGAAAGGGATAGTGGTTGGGGTGCAGTAAAGGGGCAGAGACCCACATAGCCAGCCTTGGTGGTCTCCTACCTCACATGGCTTCCTCCTATGGACCCACCTAACCCACCCTACCCACCACCACCCCCCAAAAAAGTTACGTGGCACTTCATTTTTAACATTCATCATAAAAATAATTCATTTTATTTGTGGATTTTAATTTCTTGTTACATTAGCACTTATTCAATTGTCCGTGTACTTTTGTTGCTTGTTTTTGTGTGTTGCATGTATGATATTTTCTTCTTTGATTGTCTCCGTGTTCGCCGTTTCTCATCATGGATCTGTGCTAGTCGTTGGCCGCCTCTGGTATGACAGTGTAGGTACCAATTAGTGAATTGGCAAAATCATCTTCACTTTTGAAATCGCTAGGAGTTACCGACCGTTGCCAACATATGACACATTCAATTCTCGAAAATGGATGATGACATAGTTTGGGCTATGGTTTAATTGTTGTTTATCTCCGTGGATTTTCTATTAATTTCTATTCATGGATTTTCTATTAATTTCTAGTCATGGTTATTTTCAAATATTGATTATTTGAAATATAAATTCCGAGTTTAATTTTGTTCGAGAAAGTACATTACATGATCTTGCCAAACTTCTTGTTGGCTTATCGAATGTGTGGCTTCCACCCTAAAAGTCTTTTCATGCATGTGTGAATATGCTTGTCTTCTTTTTCAAGATAAATGAGAAAATAAAATAGATTAATGATACATATAATTGGAAAAATGCTAGCTCACCTCCAAATTATGTCACACGCTATATTTTTTTTGTTATACTATCTCCTGACTCCTATATCCGTACAAGTATTGTCTTCAAGATTTATTTAAAATAATAATTAATACTAAGGAACATTTTGTATGCCACATAATTATATTATTTCATTCTATTATTGGAATTCACTAGCTAGTGACTATATGAATTTTTTTTATCTAATACTCCATATTTGAGATTATTTAATTGAAGCATTTTTTTATATACTAATATAATGTGGATTTAATTAATCAAATATCAACGGCTAGTCGTTGGTCGGTGCAGCGTTTGTGGATATATACAGTACAATATGAATTTGATCAAGCTGTATTGTGAAATACTATAATTTTTTTTTTTAAAGTCTCCATATATTTTTGGAATATTGCATTTCAAATCCACGACAGTATTATTACTACATGATTGCCTAAATATATTCCAATCCACCACATCAAACACGTTCGTTAATGCCAATAGCAATCCAACGATATTATCTTCATGAGACATGTTTGATTTGATTTGATTATTTAACAAATCACACATAATCTAGACTTCAATTTTATTTTTTACTAATAACAACTAAAATCTCACTCATAATTCCTCTTTATGGTTGGCTGGGCTTCACAAGGTTAGTCTTAGATAGAGCATCCACAATGGGTGCTCCATCTCACGCTCGATCGGCTGGGCTTCACAAGGTTAGTCTTAGATAGAGCATCCACAATGGGTGCTCGATCTCACGCTCGATCGCCTGAGATCGGGCTCGGGCGTCGTCGGGCACCCACTGCAGGCGTCGGGCGCGTCCGACGACGACCGAGAGATCGGTCGTCCCGATCTCGAGCCCGATCGGGCATCCACTGGAGGTAAGCGCCCGAGCCTGATCCATAATACATTTTTTGCATTTTTTTTTTATTCTTGAAACCCTAATTAAACCCAATACAAAATTAAGTTCTAATACAGCGAGACCCCCGTTCGTCTAGCGGCAAACTATACGGATTCAAGACATACTAAGACCATCTCCAACCATTTACACCAAACTCAAACTCATTTTTGAGTATACAACACACCAAAAAGTAGTTTTACTCCAACCATTTACACCAAATTCAAAATTTACACCATTTTTGGGCTTTTGTCTCACAAAATTTTTGCAGTAACACCATATTTGGTGTTGTTTCACAAAAAATACCAAAAATGAGTTTGAGTTTGGTGTATTGTTGAAGAAGATTTCTACACCAAAACTCATTTATGGAGTATGGTTGGAGATGGTCTAATAGTAGTTTTTTTTTAGCTATATGATGTAGTTTTTTTTTTTAATTAAGTAATGTAGTTTTTTTTTTTTTTTTTTTTTTTTTTTTTTTTTTTTTTTTTTTGCATTTGTGGTGTTTAATATAATATATTTTGGTATTGTAGTAATTAAAAACAAAATTAAAAAAATAATATTAAAAAATTGAAATGAAAAATGGATAATAGATAGGGTTTCACTAGGACTTCACATTTGCAGAAAAATAGGATGTGCTGATATGGCAATCACTAGGACATCCACTAGGGCTTCCACTAGAGCATCCATTGTGGATGATGTCGTGAATATATTCTCCTATTGTCTTGCAACTTTGTTTTCCTTTTCTTTTCCACAAAGGATTTATCATACAGGATCAATGAGAGCCAAAACTAATCTAAAAGGAAAGAACGCGTAATTAATTCATGATTCAGATCAATTTTCAGATTTACATGTGTAATGTCTATTTCATAAAGTGCAAAATTCAATAAAAATATTAGCTACAAATAAGTGAATATGAAGAGTATTGCAATAATAGAGTGGTCCACTGACTCTGTTCTATTTTATGTCAAACGATTAGAAACACTGGTCCATTGCATGATTATGATGATATAAATATATTGCTCATAATCTATACTAGTACTATTTTATTTTCTCTTGTTTTCGTTTTTACTACATTTTAATTGAAACCAAACAATAATTTATTGCTATTTTCTTCCCTATAAATTGTCTCCGTTTATATCCAGTCTTGACCTAGTGTTTGGGAGCATATATTCTAAAAAACTTGTGGTACTAAAAGGTAACAATTAATTAAAATTTATTTGTTTTTATATATGAATTTATCAATAGAAGGAAATTATATGTTGGTACTAAAAGCAACACTCTCGTTCAATGCACTTTTAGCGTTGTTTATTTGTTTTATATATTTAGAATCAACATTGAACATTGAAATAGTGGTGCTTACATAAGGTATGTAATATACTTCATCCGTCCAAAAAAAAAACTCATTTTATCATTTTATTTTAAAAAATAGTCTCATTTCTAAAAATAAAAAGTTTTTTCTCTCTCTATCTCTCTACTCTTTTTATTAAAATCCGTGTCAACCACAAATAAGACTATTTTTTTTGGATAGAAGGCGTATCATTTCTCATCATATAAAATTGTTATTATATACATATTCTAAGCATCATTCATAAACAATGTCTATTGTTTACTCCATGTTAGCATTATTTGTGTTTGTTTTATACATTTATTTTTATTCTAATAGGATTAATTTTACTAATTACGTTATAATCACAGTGTTATTTGTTTTTTTATTCATTTATTTGAGACTATGGAGAAAACAGACAAATTCAATTTTTTATACTATCAAATTACATTATTATTCTTAAATAAAATATAGGAGATGGATTATTTCAGAACTATCTTAAAATAATAACTTCTGAACAATCATTATACAAAACATATCAGTTGCTCCAACTAATTATATATTTTATGTTACCATTTGATATATTTTGTACTTCCGACAATAGTTCTCAAATTCTCATTTTGAGATAGTTCCAAAATAGACAACTCACAAATACTAGGCAAATCAAATTTTGTGAAAACAAGTATCTTTTATAATCGGTATAGATTCACCATATTTTCTTTAGGGAAAATGCATTTTTTTTAGCCTATGTCTTTTATGATTAATTTAATTATCTTTGGATCATTGCACCACTTTTTTATATATTATTATCATCTTCCTATACTTCCTTTGATTTGGTTCAACTTATTCCCTACAAAAAAAGGGAAATCCAAATTACTATATCTTTTTCCATATTAAAATTGCATGTACCTTCGATATTACATTATTTTTTTAATGTTAATAAATAGAAACTCATGGAAGCGACATAATGGAGCTAGATACTAGTGCTATCTAGTGTGAACTAAAACTAGAACCACTAAATCAATGACATTGCTTTGAACTCAAAAAAAGAAGATGAAATTCATGACTTGAACCCAAATCAAAAAGAAATGTTCCATAAATGTCAATATATGAATCAATATTTTATTGTTTTTACGACTGCAACGTTGGACTACAAGTTAAGAAAACTGTCACAACCCACACCAGAATTCTTTTGCACTAATTCTTGAACTACTTCACTCACAATTTTCTCAAAATTTTCCAACTCATATTTCTTGACCTAACTAATTATAATCCTTTGTATTTTCCATTAATCCCATTGTTTTAGTTTAATTTGGTGTAGTAAATAAAATCTCACCACAAACCTCATGAGTCCCCACTTCACTTGGTTGATTAGTTACATGCCTTCAAGATCATAGTTTGTCAATCATTGGTAGTTAGATTATATTTCTTGCTTGCTTCACATAGATGTTTCTTCATGAGGATATAATTAACTACAATATCTATATACATCAATACATGTATGATCACTCTTCATGTATGATTGAATTTTATAGTAGTATCAAAAAATATCTAGATTCATTCATAGTCAGTCTCCATTTTTTATAATCGGAAATTGTATGACTAGCGCTAAGTACTATGCAATTATAACTTATAGTATTTAGATATTAGTGTAATTGGGGAACACTCTAAACATAATAGACCTAGCCAAAAATTGACAACTCTATTGCCTACTCCAACCCTAGCTAATATAATTAATTAATTTACTTAGATCATTATTGGTCCCTCATCAACATAAGCACCATATTTGGAAAAGCAAAAAAAATGCACCCAGTCAAGAATTAACCCCAAATCCATGAGTATTAGCTTTCTCGAAATTAATTTGCAGGTTACAACTTAGCTATCTAAATTGTGGTTAGAAAGACAAATAATTTTTGGTGGTTTATGCCCATCAAGAATCAATGAATTATAATAGTATCATTACTTGGCATTTTTTTGAGAGGTTGGGCAAAAGTCTGATTTTGTTGGTTAGAATTAGATGGGATATGACTGAATTTAGTTAGATGATGAATGCCATTTAAGAATTTAATTGCGGTTGAAAGTTGGTGATTTAATTTCTCTAAGTTTTATTTCTTATTCATTAAATGCGTAAAGCTTAAGGTTTTGTGTGATAGCCGAATTTCTGGAGTTTATCTCATTTTCATTTCATCTTATTTGATGTTGACTCTTTACTTGGATACTTTTCTTATATTATTGGACAATGGACTTAGCTCCCCATATGTTGTTATTAATTTTGCATAATGTCAATAATATGCATGTCACCTAATAACCTTGTATGATTAAATCGAATTGTTATGTTAGAAATAATTAATATCCATGAAACTAGAGAATGATGAGGACAAAATCACATGGTTGTGGGACTAAAAAATTCTTCACTATCCAATGCCATTTGCTTTATTTTTTTTCTTCATCATCTAAGTTTGTATTTGGTCACTACTTTATTCCTAAATCCATCTTTTTCCTTATTTCCTTTAGATCACATGCTCCCACATTTCTTTCTCTACTAACATTATTCTTATCTCTCTTTCTGTCTACTTTTACTCTATCAACCCCACATCCATTATCTTAGTACTACTAAACTAAATTAAATCATTCTTACTATCATAATTAGCTGGGATTATGAGATCGATCTATTCTTAATTAATTATACTTTTTGTTTGCATCGATCAATACCGCAGTTACGCTAATCAGTGCATCAATTCTTGGATTGTGGAGTGTTCTTGCATACTTTACTTGGAAAATGTTGTGGTGAATATTATATTATTGTGTTTTATATTTTCTTATTCCAGTTTGATTATTTTAGTGCATTATTAAAAGATGAGTAACTCGTTTCTTTAATTTTAATTTATTAGTAGTTTACTTTTAAGATAATTAACCACTAGTATTCACTATATAAATTGAAGTTTATAAGTTAGTAATATATAAATTGTGTGAATTATTATTATTATTATTATTATTATTATTATTATTATTATTATTATTCATTATTATCAAAATAAGAAATGTTGGACCCTCAATCTCAAAGCTAATGTGCCCAAATAAAAGGAATTTAGGAATTAAGATCTTGCAATGATGTCCACGTGGTCCTCCACTTATGCAAAAATCTGATTTTGGTACTTTAATTAATTTAATCTTCCTCTCTCTCACACACACAATCACACACACACAAGGGACATATCATGTGCATATCTAAAGATTTCTGTTTTAGGCATGCCCTAAGCATCTAACTTCAATTTTATTCTTGAAGCACATGTTCACGAACAAATATGCATGTACAACATTATATGACGAGATTTTCTTACATGCTTGCTTCATTCAATATTGCAAATGTATATTCTTTTTTGCATACGCAACATTTTACAAATTTTCTTTTATTTATTTATATAATTATGTGAATTGTGCTTTCGGTTGAACGTGTCAAAAGGCTAGCTAGTAGAGTTTAACTCAACATTTAGATTTAATCAATCAAACGTCACCCAACTTTGGTTTTTCCTTTTCTAATGATATTTAAGTTTATCTTTAAAAGAGTTTGACTTCATATTAAAACAAACTTCAAAAAATATAATCATAGAAAATCTATATAATATAGATCCAAATGTGAAGAATTAAAACAAGATTATCTCCAAAGAGTGCTAATTAATGAAAAATAATCCGAGGAATATTTTACAACTCATCTAGCATGTGGGTAGGCGACTAGGATTTTCTTGGTCGGTCGCAATTAATTTATTCAAATATGTGTATTTTCTTTTGACTTTTGTCCATTTCTCCTTTTCCAGTTATTCACCTCACCACTCCTCTCTTTTGGAGTTTTAATCAAGAAAAGAATCCATTGCTTTTGCAATATTCTTTCCTTATCTTTCGTTCCTCTCAATAATATTGAGTATCCATATCTATACAAGCCCGATTGTTTTGGGCGGACAAGTCCATCGATAAATTCGCCGGAAAATTAGTTGTATATGTTTCGAGCCGAGGTACTTTGCTAAATCTGTCCGATATATTACCAACTCAAAATCCTTCTAAATATCGGTCAGTAAATCCATCGATAAATTGTAGCCGTAGATTCAAAACCCAGTCCAACCTCATCCGGTTATCGGGCCAAGCCCTAAAACTAAATTGAAGATCGCATGATTCTTGTTATATTTATAAACATTAGTTTGAGCTCTCAAATTTGCCTACATATAAAATAGAGCATGTAAAAGTTTAAAATAGAGTATGATCCAATGGGCAGGTCAGCCTACCCAAGTTAGGACTGGGTTCAGCTTTAAACAATAGGCCAGGAACATAATCGGACCAAAGGCCCAAAAAGCCTGCCTAAGTATTATTAATGATATAGTACTACTCCTACTATATTTCATTTTATTCATGTATAATAATTAACACAGGCATGGATAAATTTAGCTCATCTTTTTTATCCTTTGGAAAGATTATTAGTACTACAAAACTTTCATTTTCTCGTGAGTGACAATGGTGGAATTAATATTAAATCACATATCAGACACAGGCAGTGCAGAACAGAGAAAAGTTCACCTACTGTTTCGTGCTGGAGATATACAACAAATTAACTAAACAAGGAATGGACATTACACCGTTGTGGCTTCAGACGGAGAAGGCGTGTACCAGCCATGGTGGATCTCAACCGCCTTCTTCCTCCTAGCAAGCCGGGACTTTCTCCTTGCCCCAGTATTCCGGTGGAGGGTTCCTGCTTTCACAGCTTTATCAATTGCGGAGTATGCTTCAGCGATCAACTTCTCAATTGGGAGAATTTCCTCGGCCTCAACCCCTTGCTTCTTCACCAGAACTTCAAGTGCTTCAAGAACCTAATAGGATTTGCATCAGCAACATCACAACCACATTTGCCAAAACCAAGTCAACTAACTAATGCAATTTATTGCAGAAATAAGCAAAACACTAAGCATGAACACGATAACGCCACCATTTAAATTACGTAATAACCATCAAAACTACGAAAACAATACCATGAAAAGGTTCGGCTAACGAACTCAAAAGTACATACTCATCCTGTAACTTCAACTCATGAGACCACAACCAACATATTCCACAAACCAATTCCTCTACCTTCAGTTTCAATTTCAATAAATAGTTCTGAAGCATAGATGTGGCTGTGCTCTATATTACATTCTAATTGAGCTAATATTCAAATTTTGAGTCATCTCAAGGTTATATCCTAATTTAGTCGAAATTAGCTGAAAAAACTCAGCACTTGTGTAAATTCCACCATAGCAAGTAGAATCACATCATAGATATGGCAAGACAGCAATTAGCAGATATTGAAGGGGGTGAATTGAGATAGTGTAACCTAACCTTCTTCATCCTGGTCCTAACTTCGGATTTCTTAGCCTTGTGGTAAATTCGCCTCTTCTCCGCTTGGCGAGCCCTCTTTGCCGCCGAATCCGCCTTCTTCGTCCCCACTTCGCACACAATCGAGCGCCGTTTAGGGCTCAATTGCACCGGGCAGACCGACACCAAACCTAATTTCATCAAAGGAAAAAGGAAATCAAAGACGATTCGACAATATATTGAGAGGAAAACATGAATTCTGTGCTTCACCTCTCACCTCTTGAGAAAAGACTGAGGGTACAAGTGTTGGACGAGAAGCTGAGTGGCTTGAATGCAGCATTTGGAGCGGTAGAGAGGTTGAGCGTATTCAGCTTGGCCGTTAGTCCGTAGCAGGAAACGCAATGCGCCATGGATGCAGCCATTCCAAGGTGAGATTGCGCGTGTGAAGATGTTTGTGGATTAGATAAAGAGAGAAGAGGATAAATCTCTTGAAGAAGAAGATGAGGTTTCTCATCTGATTCTAAGGTTATTGGGCTCGGCCCAACCAATTCGCTTAATTATTGATGTTGGGCTTCGATTTTATACTGATCCTTTTGTCCCAATATGAATAAATAAATTGTTAAAGATGTGCTGGATATAAAAATGGACTCGGTTGACAAAATCAATACCATCCAAATCCAATATAAAAATACGACTCTACAAAATTATCCAACCATAATCACCCACATATATACACATCAGCAAAGCAAATAATAGTAGTATTCGCATTCTCACATTCTATTCCATTTTTAATATTTGAAAAAAAAAATTGAAGTTTCAAATTTAACTTATCTTTTAATTAATGAATTGACTATATAATAAATGTCTGTGTTGTATGCAGATTATGACATTAATTAAGTAGGATGGTCGATAAAGAAATGTAGGTCGTGTCTGAGTGAAAGAGATGAAAATTGATGTGTTTTATTCAATATTAAGAAAATAAGGTAATTTAATAATCGAATTCTTCGAATATTGCTGATTTATCAATTTTGAAGAATAAGATTACTCATTTTATTTTGGGAAATTGGTCCCTAATATCATAAACTTTGCTCAGATTGTGGTTTCTCCCATGAACTTTCAAATTAGTATCATAAATCATGAACTTTCAGATTGGTTTGGTATTTCCCACGGCGAATCAAGTGTAAAATCCGGCTAATTTATATAGCATTTTGAATCCTATTTAGTAGCATTCTTATAAGTGGCATGGCATGTCATGTTGGCATAACTATTTAGAATATTAAACACAATACTACTTTTATTTGACAAAACAAGACTCTAAAAATAAAGAAAACAAAATAAATTTAATAAAAACATAAAGAATTTAATTAGAAACACACATCTGTGACGCTACGCTACAAAAATTAAAACACAAAACCTTGTTTCTCTCTTTCACAAACGCTAGGAACACATTTTAGGGAATTTCCTAAAAAATCTTGGATTATCGGGGAAATACCAAACCAATCTGAAAGTTCATGATTTATGGTACTAATTTAAAAATTCATGAAAAAAACCAAAATCTGGGCAAAGTTCATGATATTAGGGACCAATTTCCCTTTTATTTTCCTAATTTCTGAGAGGCAAACAAACATAAAAGCCATTTCCATTTTCCAGCATAACAACAAAGATTTCCACCTTTGCATATTTCCATAATTTATTCTACTTCTCCTTTCTCTCTCTAGACTCATTGTTGAATTGAGTTGAAGCGTTCCTAGTCCGCGCTCTAGCGTTCAATCAAAGCCAAAACAAAATCATCTGCGACTGAAGAATCGAATCAATTGAATTCAGTTCATTTTCTGTGAAGAACTTCGAGATGATCGGATGGCTACACATAGCTCTCATAGCAGTCTCTACAGCATTCGTAGCGCTCCTGTTATTCTTAATAATTCAACGATGGAGTCGATTCAGAAAGCGTCGTAACGATCAAGCTGAGAGAGGTCAAAATCTGCAAAACGGCATAGCCAGGCTTCACCAAGTCAGCCCTCACCACCACCACCTCGACGCGGCGGGGAAGGCCAACAATTACCTCTTCCGGCGCGGCGGCGCGTTCAGCTGGTCGGAGCACCCCTCTCTCGTCACCGACGCCGTCGAGAACGGCTGGTCGCGATTCGCCTTCGCCGCGGTGGTGAAATCGTCTCCGTCGGTGAAGTCGCTGCTCGGCGCGTGCGGCAACGGCGGCGTCGAGGTCGGGTGGGAGGTCTGCGAGGGATCGGCTGATTTTGTGCAGAAAATTCGGCTGAATCCGGCGGGATCGTCGATTGCGGTGGTGAGGGCGGCGCTGCCGCTGCCGGGGCCGAATTTGGGGAATTCGTCGTTCCCGCAGGAGGCGTATTTCGAGGTGACGGTGGTGGCGTGCGGCGCGCGGGAACAGCAGGCTGGGAGGGAGAGGAGAGGGGGATCGGAAGGGGATGATAAGGTTAAGCTGATCGACGAGGATTTCAATGCGAAAAACAGTCCGGGCTCGTTGAATGGTGGCGCGAGCAGCCATAGCCAGAGGAGGAGGAAGGGCGAGGAGGGTATAATTGGAAAAAACGACGCCAAAACTGAAGGTGTTTTGCTGTGTGTGGGGCTCACAGGGGTCAATCCTCTTCCGTTTAGATTTCCCGGCACTTTTCCGACTTCCATTGCCTTCAATTCCACCGGCTCTCTCTCTCTAGATGGTAAAATCTCTCTCTCGATTACCTTTTTTTCAAGGCATATAACATAGAATCCGTGCTTTTTTCTGAAAATGAGAATGTGCAAATGTTTATACGGCCTATATTGAAAGAAAAATAGTTTAAGTATGCTCAAATTTGAAATATAACTGAAAAAATCATCAAGTTTAAATCAAACGATGAATTCTTTTTATGTAATTGTAGACGTGGACATCATCACTAATGAGTTAAAGGATGTCGTGAAGACAATGGCATTGTTGAAAACATTGGTGACTAGATTGCAACAATATATTGCACGGATTTAACAATTTATTGCACATAGGTAACTGGACTTTTTTACCAATAGTGAACACATTTAAAATTCATGATTTTTATGATTAATATTTTAAGATGGAGACAAACCATAATTTGACTGAACTTCATGGGTTTTTATTTTCTGCAAGTTGCCTCTTGTTATTATGCGTGAAACAAAATGAGATTTCAAGAATTAGAATAAATATATCAATTGAGATTATAGGTTATTGTGTTTAGGCTAAAGACCTGACTCAAGCTCTTGATTGACCATTATCAAGGTATTTAATTTGGAGGCCCCCCTTCAATCTAATCCCATATTTCTTCAATTCGAGTTCCAAGTTCCCACCAAATGTGACAATCAAATATGAAGCATGCTAAACTTCAATGTGTATTTCACCATGATCAATTATTTATATCACCTCTCATCTCCAATGTATGTTCGGCTCGATACAGGAACGAAACTCGTGGCAGAGTCTGAGGCCGGCAACTGGGGGAGGAAGGACAAGGTGGTCGGATGTGGCTACAATCCGGGGCAGAGGAAGGTTTTCTTCACGGTCGACTCAAAAGTAGTCCACGAAGTCCACTGCAAGACCGAGGACTACTGCACCCCCCTCTACCCAACCATGGCAGCCAATGGGGACACCGTGGTTCTGGTGAACCTAGGGCAGAGCCCTTTTAGTTTCGGGCCCGCGAATCTGCAACGGAGTCCCAACCCCTGCTTCATGGGGGCATCCCCTGCACTAGGGTATGAAGATAGCAAGGAGCTTTTCTCAATGGGGAGGATTGATTCACTGTGGATGCAGAGGAGTGCAGCCAGGAGCAACAACAACACAGTCAGTAGCATCAAATCTTTGCAAGAATATGATCAAGAATCTGAGGGTGATCTGTTTGAGATTGTCTTGGAAAGTTCTGGAAGATCTCCCTACAGTTCTTCAAATATTCACTAGCCCATTTTTCAGTGTCACAAACTTCACCTCATCAAGAAAATGTTAGCCATTAGTTTGGTGAGGTGCGGAGAAATTTTTTGACATATTTTAAAATTTTAAAAAATAAAGAGAGAAAATTTGATGGGGTGCTTAACCCTCCCCCCTTTTTTTTTTATAGGTTCTATAAATAGCTAAGGTTAGATTGATATTTTTGAGGATTTATTAGTCACTGTAAATCTTGTTTTGATCTTGTAAATGACAGACACCTGACAATTATTTGTTGAATACTTGAATTCCATATAGTTTGTGTTTAGCTAGATGAATTATTAGGATTTATCTTCAATTGCTATTCAGTTTTTCATTTGTGACTAGTGTTTAGATGTAACCTATATGATTTTTAATCAGGACTAATTAATTTTACATAAGGAGGACTGGAGGAGTAATAAGTATTTCTAAATTGATATAGTAGCACTCCATGATATGGACTTGTGTGCTTATTAAGGACTAGTTTGCTTTCCATAGCCCATAGTAGCTTTCAATATTACATGGATGCATTATTTTATCCATGATATGTTTAATTTAAATTAATATTTATATGTGATAATTATGTTTGTATATTATTTATATATGCTATAATTATTTTATGTATTGTACCCCATCCATAGAGGTGGGGGATAGGGATAGATAATAACAGATACGTAGATGATACATACTTGACTTTATCTTTTAATTTTTAAAGAAAACAAGATAGTAACACATGACATTAGACTCTATCCTTTGGTTTTTGACGAAAACAAGATAGTGATTTCAGTATATTAATGTGTGTTTACTTAGGTTGTAAATTTATCATTAAATAAAAATTAGGATAGAAAAATTTTAAAAATCATATTTTAATGGTCCCTCCATTTTCATCTCATGCTTTTATGGTGTAAAATATTTTGTGGACTACAATCAATTAATGTTATGGACCACGATTCACCTCTTTATTTATTAGACATTGCATAATATATTATGTGGAAGTCTAAATATCTCCACTACCCTTTCGGCCTCCCCAATTCAATATAAATAAAAAAAAACAACAATACAAGTAATACTCCATTTCATAAAGAAATCATTTAACAGAAGAAAAATGGCAATTAATAGTAGAGTTGACTAAAAAATTATTGCGCACTCATCATATCTAAATTGCCAAGTTGACTCAAATTAGCAAGACGGCAGTTCCATAACTTCTCCTGATAGACACATTGCCTCCTCTTTTTGTCCTTTCCATTTTTTTTGTCTTTTGTCATCTTCAAATTTCATTTTTAGCCACCCAATTTTAGGCATGCAAATTTAATCCACGGGTTTCGGGTTTACCCGACTCCGACCCAATACCTGATGAATTTTGGGTACCCGAAATTTGAAATTATGGGTTCGAGTACGAGTTTGGGTAGTTAATGTTGTTAGGATTTTTCGGGTTTAGGGTATCCGAAACTCGTATTAGGGTACCCGACTAATATCTGATTAAACCCGATTAATTATGTATTTGTGATAAATATTTATGTTCTTACTTGTTATCTTTTGAAAATCTATGGTTATGCTTTCTCCTTTTCATTTACATGTTCATTTAATGTCTTAAAATTATTTAAATCTCTTTTATGTTTCAATTTATGCCAAAAAAAATTATTTTAAAATTAAATAGTATCTATTTGTCTAATGTCTATTTTATAGTACTATTTTTATTTTTAATAATTTATATTCTCATTACAATATAATTTATATAAAAGAATAAATTTGAAATATAATAACTTCGGGTTTATGGGTACCGATTAGTTGGGTTCGAATACCCGCATCGGGTATTAGGGTACCCGAATTCACATACGGGTCGGGTATTGGGTATGATATTTTTGAGATTTCGGATTCGGGTATCCGAATTTTCGGGTGAGGGTACCCGTGAGTACCCGAATTTATAGGCCTACCCAATTTTATCTTTTATCCCATATACGCATAAAGATTAAAAATTAGTAAGTTTTTTTGAGTTTGGAAAAGAGAAAAATATGAAAAATAATAAAATAAATAATTGAAAAAATAGTAAAATTAAAAAGAGAATATCAGCTTCAAACTCTAAGCATTTGAATTTGTCTTGTTAGTACAAACCTATCCCACATCGAACATTTGAAGGAAGTTGGAAGGTGTATATAATTCTTGTTTAATCCCAATTAGTTTGAGGCCTTTTGGGAGTGACTCAAAAACAAATCCGTGCGGGCTTGACCCAAAGCGGACAATATCAAACTAATACTGCTGACGCCGACAATCCTGACAGTCTCTAACTTCGATTCCAGGTCTTCAAAATTTAAATATTCAAAATTTATTGAGTTTGATCGTATATTATTGTTAAATAAACTTGATTTGATTAAGCATATCTCATTTTGTTGACATTAAACACACCCTCCTTAATATATTTCATTTTGTTGATTTTAAACAAAAGATAAAATTAATGGTCGTTTTTCATTTGAACTTGTTGCTGCAATAATCTGCTACTAGTATTTAATTTTAAAATATAAAAATTTGAAATGTGTTTGGTAATATTCAGGTCATCAAATAAATTATTAGAACTTTGGATATGTACAACTTGTCGACGAACCAGATTCATTTAATATGTTAGTTCGTTTCAAATTCAATATCTTTTTTCTTTATGAAGACTTTCTGTCTCATCTTTTTCGTAAGGAGATTATTATTATTTGGGCGAATGTGACATGACTTTTTAGCAACATTTTTTAAATACTAAAATGTTTTACACCTTTTTAAAAATAGATTTACACAAAAAATTAATGTTCGAACGACGTGATTTTTTCAGGTACCAAAAATTAGATCTTATGATAAACTTTAAACCATTTTCATTAAAAATTACTACTAGTGATATTCGGTGGATTCATTACCTTTTTGAATGAATTCCTGGTCCTAGATTCGATTTCCAAAAAATGCTTATAATTTCCAGCAAATTTATACATGCAATAAGGTGATGAATTCATTATAGATCTTCACTATCTAAGAACTATATATATAAAATTCTTAATTTTTATTCTAAAATTATTTTTATTTTAGATACCCCTATATATGACTTAAATTCACATTCTTGAACTTGAAATTAGAAGTAGATTTGTTACTATACAGACTTTGGCATATTAATATCTATCTATATATATATATATATATGGTCCACAAAATAGAGCAGGAAATTGGCAACTTAGCTTCTTCTGTATTATTATTGGGCCATCAATGTCAACATTGTTTTACGGCTATCATTTATTTTTTTAATTTCATTTTACTTTCATGAGTGAGAATCAATTGGTGCTCTTCTCATTTAATATTAAGAAAAATAAGTGAACCTCTCATTTTTATATGCTTGCCGACATGAGTATTGCTATTGTTCAAAAAATACGATAACTACTCTATCCAATTAAAAAACATTTTCCCCATTTTCATCGATATTTTTATATTCTCAATACGTAGATATTGTGTAGCAGATATCTCACAAATCCGTAAACAACATATTCTCCTTCTCACAAGAAAATACGAAAAACAATATATTTACGTTTTCCGAAACATTATTATAAGAAAATAAACGTTCCGAAAAAATGTGTACACTTAGTAATTACTATATTACTCCAAAATACCACCAAAATATGCGTGGATTTCGGATCTAACTTTATGTGATGCTATTAAACTATTGATTAGTTTATAATTTGTACCACTAATGTACCGCAAAACCCCATATTCTAGATTATGTTCAATATCGAAAGATGTTCTCTGACATGTCTTATGCCACGTAAAACGACATCTTTACTTTAAGCAATGAGCCATAAATGTAAGTTGCCATGTAAATATTATAGCTAGAAAAGTTTTCATAATTTCGAAGAAATTTTAGAAACATAATGACTTTTGTCATATATTTTTAGTGATTCATTCAGAAAACAGAATTTGTGGGATTAAAACGAGGATCTATACTCTATAGGCTGTGCATTCTATTATAATTATGTAACAACAACCAACTTCCAATGCCAATACTTTTGATAATCAATTAAAAAAATCTCAAAATACTTTACACAAAATTTAAAAATTCGAGCGAGGAAATGAAAAGGTTTGAATTAACAACTACACCATTTGTGTCCCTAGATGAAACAGAGGAATCTAAATAAATATTCTTAATAAGCTTGGATTTGTTATTGAAACACTAGGGGAGCACTACACTCCATGTATACTTATCTAGTTATAACATCCTACTTATATGAACCGTTAGATATAGAGAAGTGGGGTCATGATTGCCTTAACTGAAGTTGCATTTCGAAATATTTTAGTTGCATTGAAGGGTATATCAGTCAGATCATATGTTATACCCACTCTCCGAAATTGAATGCGCGGGATTTCTGCAATCAACAATACACGATCTTTTCTCACATTCAACTAATATCACACATTTCCACTCTCATTCCAATTCATTAATTTCTCAATTCTGCAGCTTTCCACTTCAAAAACCCTCAAAAAACACCTTCTCAATTCGAAACCCTAACCCAATCCTGCCGTTTTCCACATTTCCGGCAAGCAGAAATTCGCGTTTTTGCGAACAGAGCGTGAATCTCTTCCATTTACCGACCACCAGCAATTTCGAACACCCCTGCGCCTGATGTCGGGGAAACTTCGCGAAATGGTAATTTCCTGCTTTGTTTCGGTTCTTGTTCATTGAATTTCTGTTTGTTGCTTCACTTCATGTGAAAAAAGAGTATTTTTTTTTGTAGCGTTGTTTAATTGCTTAATTTATTTAGTTATCCACTTAATATTGTGGTGTTGTTGCTTAAATTTCTGCGAGAATTCAAGTAGATTGTTCAACTTGGTGTGTGGTATTTGGTTAATGCTGTATTTTTTTTGCTTATTGCAACCGATGATTTGCATATTTTGTGCGATTTAGTTAATTGATACCTACAACTTTTTATCCGCTGACTTTTTTTATTTTTTTATTTTTGCATTTCTTGTTAAATGTGCTTATTTTGTTTGAAATATTGTGTATTGAAAAGTTTGCATAAGCTATTCAAAATGTTGCTTAATTTGTTGGACACTATGCTTAATTTGTGCATCTTAATTTGATTGATCATTTGCTCAATTCTGCAGTTTTATTATTAAAATTTGCTTATTTCGTACAACAGTTTGATTACTTTGTGCTAAACTATGCTTATTCTGGTTCCACAACTTGATTATTGGTTATTGTGGACATTGCTTAATTTGTTCAATCCTTTGCTTATTTCATTCAAGAGTGTGCTTAATTTTTGAGATACATTGCTGAATTCGGAAACTTGCTTACTGTCATGGACTGACTCATGTGCTTTTTTTTCAATTTGTTTTAGAATTTTTACAATTTTACCCTGAAAGTTTGCTTATTTTGTAGTACAAAAGATTGCTTACTTTGAACTAGAAGATTTTTCGAGTTTTTCTACTTTCTTCCGATGGTTTGAGGAACTAGGAACTCCTTTGACCATAATTGCCCTCATGAAACTCAATCCCATCTTATTCTCTTCGCGAGAACTTCCGGATCGGAGAAGCATTCGGAACGGGCATTTCTCGCTCGGCGCCTCCGCTTCAAGAATCGGACATGGAATGCGCGGGAACTTTTTCCCCATGAGGAAGACGAGAAGGGCTTGTAGTATGCTTATTCTGGGTACGACAAGTTGATTATTACCTATTGTGGACATTGCTTGATTTGTTGAATGTTTTGCTTATTCTATCTGCTAGTGTGCTTAATTACTGAGATACTTTAGAGTGAGTTGTCTTTACAATACTACTTTACAACGAAAATCAGCATAAAACGCGGCTATTTGGGATCAAACGCACTGGTGATGGACATCATGCATCGTACCCATGGGTGCTATGAGGAAGGGAAGAGGAAAGGGCAAATTGATGTTGGGAAAATGATGGACACAATTTTTTGAGCTAGCCGGTTTATGATGGATACAATTTTGTTTTGACTAGACTGGTCCGGTATTGTAAGCTAGCTGAAATTGTTTTTGAATGGACGATATGTTTTACCGTTTACTAGACTTGGTTATTAGTTGCATAATGATCCTTTTTTTGGTTTACAATGCGAAAGTACAATGACATTGATGTAATTTGTGACGAGTTATTGTGCAAAATTATGTAGAATTTTAAGATGCAAGATTGATCATTCAATGCAGTTATTTGTGAATCGAATGCAATCCTTTGTGCATTCAATAAATATATGTATGCACTTCGCGAATAATAGAATGCAATGTAATGACATGTGGCTCAAGATGCAATTATTTGTACATTCACTGTATTACATATACAAATAATAATTCAACGACTCAATCAGGAAAGCATTGACAGTGTGAATATATTTCCTAGTCCACAAGCTTTGACTATAAAATGCAACTTTTGTTTATTGCAATTCAATTTAGAATTGTTTGAAAAGATCCATAATATTATAACAACGGAAAATAAAAATTGAGAAAAATTGTAAAGTCACAACACGAATGTTAATTGACGGGCTTTAGCTCAATAGGACAATAACGTACATTTGTACAAAATTGCATTTGTGTTGGTAATATATTATTGCTTTGGTCCTTCAAAAGTTGCATTAACTGCAAAAAAATACTGTGAAACATAAATTCCTATACAATTGTAGAAATGGTGAGCACTTTTTTTAAGATTCAAAATCAATCAAAGAAGTCTTATAATTCGATTGTAACACATAAATTGTTATTGATTAAAAATGAGATATCATTTACACTTTTATAACGATTGTATAATATCTTATCAAACGTGGAATATATAATTTCAACCCAAAAAATTAGGAAACTGTAACTTGCCAACTAGTAGATAATTATCCATCTATTCAGCAGTTTCCATAACCGAACCTAATATGCATACCAATTATACCCTTCGTGCATGGAAGTCTAAATATTTAACATCAATTTGAGTGGTGACGTGTGAAAATCTGGGGCGTCTATTACTAATATCAAATGGCTTATATTGGTGGGATGTTGTAAACTTAGAATTGGTTATTTTTGGAGCTGGAATAGGCCGAATATGGAACTGACATGGGTTATTGAGTAATTTAATGGGAGTAACATTTTCTTTTTGTGAGGTATGCGAAACGAGTCAAATATTTGCAATTACTGGTCATATTTGTATAATTGTATTAGTTTGGATTTCTATATCTGTAATTGACTAGTACTTGTATTTAACAGCAATGCTTAATTCAGCATGTGACAATATTGTGTTCATAAATAACGTTGTGTTTCAAAAATATAGTACTCCTCCGTAGCAATTTTCTGTCTATGTATATAGCCAAATAAAATAATAGTCAAAACTCAAAAGTGATTATTACTGTGTGGTGGGGTAAGATCTGCTCTCGAGACTCAAAAGATTTTCCACACAATTGTCAACAAGTTATAAATAAATAATCAATTTTTTTATCATTAAAACAGCGTGGTTATCCACATTAAAATTTTAACTATTTCATTTTAAAAGTATATTTAGATGATTTAGATAATTAATGTGATCTTTACATAACAATTAACATTAAATTTTGGATTGGATAAATTTAAAAAATTATACTATAAAAAATAACTTTAATAAGGGCAAGAGTACTCATGCAATCTAAACATGAGTGGTATGATGGTTGTTAGAGCATCTCCAAAGAAAATGATAAATAGAAAGGTAAAGAGAAATAACCATATTTCTTTTTTTATCATAAAATTTTATGCTTTCTTATTTGAGGAGGTACTTATCTTTCTTTTTTTATCATAAAATTTTATGCTTTCTTATTTGAGGAGGTACTTATCTTTACATTTTCCTGATACAAAAGGTAAAAAGTTAGTAGTAGTTATTTATGTTTGCTTTTTTAATTATTGAAGTCCATTACATTCTAAAAAGGTACATATATTTTATCACCGTGGAAATGCTCTTAGGCCACTCACAATCACTAATTATTTTTAATTGTACTAAAGGTGCAGGTTGGGGATCATCCATTTCGAGAGAGCCCGACCAACGCCAAGACGAGCAGCGGAGCGATACATGCAGCATAGAATCGATCAATCTTGGAGTGGCGCGTAGTTTGAAAATATCTTATTTGATTTCAAATTTTACGTTCACTATTGTTATTAGCTTTAAATAAATATGACATGCAATTCAAACAGGGAATCCACCTACTCCACAAAACAGATTTTCGATAAGACAAGCCAAAAACAATAATAATAATAATATAATGGAATCTGAGAGCCGGTAGAGATTAATTTGTTAAAAACATTATATTAATATAAGATCAAATCAAAATCGATTTCCTCAATGTGACGTGAAATGGTTTAATCTTTATTTTACCTGCTTCAATGCATGCGAACATCTCAACTTTCACCTTTAAAAAAAAAAAACTTATTGCTTAACAATAAAATTTATTTATTTTAAACGTATGTGTAATATCAGTCCTATATTCGGCTATCTATTTATTTATATATTTTCAACTGATAATCTGTGTATCATAATTTTTATACTCCAGCAATTTTACATTAAAATCTATCCATTCCACAAATATCATTTGAGTGAAGGACAAATCATTGTTGATGAGAACAATAGTAGTTTGTTTTGTTGTGAAAGAGAAAGACTGCACAAATGAGGATGTAACATGTCGGCTAAACAAGTAAAGACACGCTATGTTATTGAAAACCAAGTACTAGTTTCTGTTTTATTTCAAGTAGTACGCACCACGTCATAATTTCAAATAAAATTTTTACATTATTTATCTAATTTATGTATGTTAAAATGCATTATGCATGTCATCATATTCGCGTAAACCAAATAAATCAAAAATAAATTATGTCAATTTTCTTCTAGTAGTAATTTTTGTAGAAGAATTAAATTAAAGTAGAAGAGAGATAGGACGATGTCGGCGTTAAATTTTGATAATGAAATGAATAGTTTGGCGGCGGCAGCGCCGCTAGTCAGCCACCATCTTGCGCCGCCTACTCTCACATTCAATTTCTTCAATTGGACATTTATAATTTCACACATGCTCTCATTTCATTCGCCCTAATTACTCCTAAATTATCCCTTTCTCATAATTTTATACTTTACCATTTCTAGAGTTACCGTATAATTTAATTGTTCCATACACACTGTTTTTAAAACTTACTGAATCTCATTCGAGGATAGTATAAGTTATGGAGCATATTTCATCAAATCTTTTTAAAGTAAGGACTAGATTGACAAAACAAAATAAAAAAGCATAAAATATTATGAATAATAAAAATGAAACATAGTAATTCACGAATCCAGCTTCTCCAGCTCCATATAAATAAGACTCCATCATCATAATCCCCAGTCCCCACCCTTTTTATTCTCACACAAATCTCAATTTAACCCCTAACCTAAATCAATTCCCCCCCCCAAAATCACAATTCTCCCCCAATCGATGGAAGGGGTATGCTGCGCGGCGGAGAAGAAGCCCTACCGGGGGATTCGGATGCGCAAGTGGGGGAAATGGGTGGCGGAGATCAGGGAGCCCAACAAGCGCTCCAGAATCTGGCTGGGCTCCTACTCCTCCCCCGTCGCCGCCGCCCGCGCCTACGACACCGCCGTCTTCCTCCTCCGCGGCCCCACCGCCCGCCTCAACTTCCCCGACTGCGTCCCCGAGTACGGCCACCACGACCTCTCCGCCGCCGCCATCAGGAAAAAGGCCACCGAGGTCGGCGCTCGAGTCGACGCGATGCAGGCCGCCGCCCCGCCCCGCCCCGATTTGAATGAGTTTCCCACTCCTGAATCATCGGAGGAGAATTGATTTTTGCTATCTGCTTTTCATCTTTTCTTTTTCTTTTGTTTTTAGTTTTAAGATTTAAACCAAAAAGATGTAAATCTAATTAATTATAGACAAGGTATTTTTAATTTTAGTTTCTTGATGAAATTAATTTAGTGAGTCGTGATTTTGGTCGTTTTCTTATTATTCGATTTAAACTGTTACATTGAGTAAATAGCATGGCAGAAATTGGTCCAATCAGTTTTAGATTTAAGATCTGTTTTTTAAGAAATTGAAGATAGATATGAGTTCAAATAATGTTCTAAATAGTATACAATAAAAAATAATGAGATACAAATAAAGATTAGTGGTCCTGATTGAGTATGAATGGGTTGGATTGTTGGAAGGTTGATAGGCAGGTGGGCGGTGACTTTTTTTCTTTAAATTAATTCTATTTGATTAGTACTTAGAATTTAGCAACATCTTTACGTATAAGGGTGAGTATTTAAGAGATGAGCTTTCTGACAAGATAGAGAGTTACAATCCTTCTTTTTGGTGGACTAGTACGTATTCTGAATGAATATCCTTCGTACTATTGTTGGATGGAATATAAAGAACTTTTGAAATTCGAGTTTCAATATTTTGTAAGAGAGATGAGAGTGGTAATCAAGGAAATGTAATTTGTGTAAATGAAACATCAATTTTGGATAGACGAAAACAAATTTAAGAATTAAGAGCATGCCAATTTGGAAGGAAATTAATAATCTACTAGTATAACATTAGTTTTTTGGAAATAATGTTACATTAGACATTATAACACTCCAAGTCCAATTATGCTAGCATATAAATATTATAATGTGCTCAAATCAAGATCCTATCTATAAAATTAAGCTTATATGCAGGAGCCTTATCCTCACCATGGCTACAAATATATTTATAATAACACAGAATAAATTAAAATAGAAAAGAAACAAAAATAATAAAACTGACTAAATTAAAAAATAAGTGTTGTAGCACATGATTTTTGCCATTTGATATATTTATAAAACATTAAGCTGACACCTGTTGCACGCCAATCCTAGGTCCTACTGATATACACATTTGTTTTATCTCACCTTTTATTTAAGGATAACAACAAAATTAAACAATTATGGAGTGAATAAGTATCTATTAGTACGTCAGATTAAATTAATATTAGGTCTTGACGTAAAACAGTAGCATGCCCAAGCTTCGAGCTCTGTGTCAAATTAAACACGTAGCAGTAGTACCTATATTATATCATGACTAATTTTCCTTTACTCATTTTCCTAGCTTGTTTCAATCTCACTTGTTTCTTCTTTTTTTTTTGTTAAAAATTTTACTCCATAAAACAAATCATCCTGAGATATTATACATTAAAATTTAAATAACAATAGAATCATTTATCTCCATATATGAAAAAATATTAAAAAATACTAAGCATTTTTCTTATTGTAATTGAAAAGCTAATTAAAATAAAAACAGATTCTATTATTTTCGTATATTATAATCTCAATTATATTATATAATTTTATCACTATCCTATTTTTATTTATGAGCAACATTATAAATTTACAACCATCACTATGATCATTAATTCATAATCAATATATGAAATAAATATTAGTGGGTCAAATGAATAAATTAATACTCCTACATGCGTTGATATTAGTTTTGGGGGACCGATTAGGTTGGGCACTTATTCTTAATTAATTTTGGACGGCGCTTTCCTTCACGTAACTAGAAAAATGGAATATTTAATTATCCACGTACGAAAATGTATTCCAATCATGTTCTTCACTTTAAATTCTTTAAGTTTTATTTCGGGGCATTTTATGTTACATAACGTAACTAAATAAAATTATTTACAGTGTCTTATTATTTTCACATGATCATCAAATAAGTTCTTTAGGTTTATTGCGTTTCAAGGAGTTTACAAGTTTAGGCAAAACGTATTTGAAATTATAGTTAAAAATTGATAAATCCTAATTAAATTTTTTATATTCAGAACGACAATATGGGGGGGGGGGGGGGGGGGGGGGGTTATGAATCACGAATTTCTTAATATTGTGAATGATTACATAAATTTACAGTTAAGAAATCTAATTTTAAATTTACAATGAGATAACAGTAAAATTAAATGGTAAAATAATTATATATTTTAATTGGCTGGAACAAATCATACTCCTGTAATATAGTATTATACAGTATAAAATTAAATTTTAAGAAAGAAAGATAAATTACAATATAATTAAAAGGGTTATTATAATCAAAATTACTTGGTATGACTAGGATTATTAAATGGGTTATTATAATTTTGAGGTTAAAACATAAGCTCTAATTTGTTAGTGTTCTTGTCCCCAACAAATTTTGGGCTTTATTAGTTTTACACTTGTGTGTTGGAGTATATTTTTTGATTTGCTGATAGAATATCAATTTTGAATGAAATATTTTATATGACAATAATTCATTCATAAAAATTATTATAATTAAATATGAATATTGATTAAATATTTGAAAAATAATTCAACCATAAGAATAATTATTACGTACTATATTATATATGCGTATAACAATAATATAAGTATATAAAATAAGTTACTAAAAAAGATTTAGCATATTTGGAAACAATTCACATGCAAGTGTCTTAAATTTGGAAATATAAAGGAGGGATTCTATCGATACATGGTAGGGAAGTGACAATTGATTATGCGTTTGCCATATATATTTTGAAAATTTTAAAATTTCATAAAAAATGTGTTAACACTTTTTAACTGGACCGTGCAACTTTCGTAAAATGGCAAGTCCAAATTGACACCAATTCATAAAAATTGCAGTTTCACCTTCCTTCTTTTCTAAAATTTTTATACTCATGTTAAGTGAATCTTACGTTTCTTGTGGTTAATAAATTATAAAGTTGAATTCGAGACATTTAATAAAAATTCTGTTACCATAAGAATAAATCCAAATTTTACTAAACTGCCTATAAACACACTCATCCGATCCACCACCGTAAGAAACCCTAGTTTAATTTTGAGGATTTGGCTTCATTCTGTCTCAATCATTAACCGAGGTGAGTTGTATGCGATTATTCATAATTGTTTGTGAAATTGTTGTGTGTGATATTTTGGAATTGTTTTGGTTTGAAAACAGAAAGTGATATGGTTTTTGCATGCAGGGATTTGTGTTGATCTGCCTGCGTGGCTTCGATTCATGAATTTAAAGTACCAATTTGAAGTAATTCGATGGGGAGGAAGAGCGCCACTGCAATTGAATCAAATAAGGAGGGGTTGGCGATGGAAGATGATGTGGCGTTTAATGATGTTGATGGAGAAGCAGGGGATAATGTCTCTGCAGAGGAGGGAGAGAGGATGATGCTCCTGCAATTCAATTTGGTGGAAAAAAGAAGGCAAAGGGAAAAATGAGTGGATATAACAGTGGTTTTGTTGCTTCAGCTTTTGGGTTGCTAGGAGAAGATGATGATGATGATGATGTTGAAAGAGGGGAAAAAGATGATGACATTTCCGCATTTGAATTGGTTGATGGAGAGGAAGAGTGCGGAGATAAAGATGGAGATGATGTTGGTATTAGTTTTACTGGTAAAAAGAAGAAGTCGAAGAAGGCATCGTTCGGTTCCACATTGCTCGAAGAAGAAAGCGATGCACCATCTGATATTGTTGAATGTGGTGGTGATTGTAAGAGTAAAAAGGAAGATGTAGCTTCGAAAAACAAAGAGAAGAAGAAGAAGAAGAAGAAAGGTGGGAAAAATCTACAAGAGGAAGAAGAGGACCTGGACAAGATCCTGGCTGAGCTTGGCGTGCCTCTTCCACCTGCCGAACAAGAGAAGGCTGAAGAGGAGGGGCATGTGGAGGCTGTAACATCAAAGAAGAAGAAAAAGGAGGGCAAAGAGTAAGAGGAGAAGGCGTCTGCTGCGGAAGAAAAACCGGAAGATACAAATAGTAAAGTAAGTGGGAAGAAAGTCTCGAAGCATGTGAGGGAGATGCAGGAGAGGCTTGCTAAACTGAAGGAGGCTGAAGAGAGGAAGAAACGCGAAGAAGAAGAGAAATTGAGAAAAGAAGAAGAGGAGAGGCTTAGACAAGAAGAACTGGATAGATTGGCTGAAGAGAAAAAGCGTTTAAAGAAGGAGAGGGAGAAGGAGAAGCTCCTCAAGAAAAGGCAAGAAGGGAAGCTTCTTACTGGGAAGCACAAGGAAGAGGCTAGGAGGTTGGAGGCAATGAGGAATCAAATATTAGCTAATGCGAAATTGGAACTACCCACTGGAGAGCCTGCCAGGAGACCTCTGTACCAGAAGAAAAAATCAAAGCCCCAAAAACCAATCTAATCGGGAGAGCACTGATGCAAAAGAGATCCGAGAAGATGTTGTGTTGGAGTTGGCTTCTGTTGAAGCAGAGAATGTTGAGGTAACTGATGTTGTCGACAACAATGGAGTTGATGATGATGAAGAAGATGATGAAGAGTGGGATGCCAAACGTTGGGATGAAGCTGACTTGATGTTACCAGGAAAAAGTGTATTTGATGATGAAGAAGTTGATTCAGAATCTAAGCCCTTGCCTAAGAAGGATATGCCAATTGGCTTGGTTGAGAAAGTGATGCCACCAAAATTGGAGAATGTGGATGTTCAAAACAACTCTGTGGCAGAGAAGAAGAAAACAGAAGTTGTTGATGATCAGCCTGTTCGAAATGGACAAAACCTTCGGTCTCCTATATGTTGTATTATGGGCCATGTCGATGCTGGAAAGACGATGTTGCTTGATTTTATTAGAGGTACACACGTCCAAGAAGGCGAGGCGGGTGGGATTACACAGCAAATTGGAGCAACCTATTTCCCTGCTGAGAATATAAGGGAGAGGACAAAGCACCTGAAAGCTGATGCAAAGCTCAATGTCCCCGGTTTGTTAGTGATCGATACCCCCGGACACGAATCTTTCACCAAGCTGCGTTCTAGAGGATCAGGACTATGTGATATTGCAATTTTGATTGTTGATCTAATGCATGGTTTGCAGCCACAGACAATTGAGTCACTCAATCTTTTGAAAAGTGGAAATACAGACTTTGTAATTGCCTTGAACAAAGTGAGTAGTCACCACCTTGTATCTTTGCATTGTTGAGTTCTTTATACACATGCTGTTCCTCTGTTTTCATTTGGTATTTTCTGTAGGTTCACAGACTTTATGGGTGGAAGACTTGCCGTAATGCACCAATAGGAAAGGCAATCAAACAACAGTCAAAAGATGTCATGATTGAATTTAACAGGAGGCTAACTGAGGTCATATTTATCTCTTGCCTTATCTAGTACGTCTCAGCACCGGTTTATTTCTTATCTATTGCGGTTTTCGTTACAGATTATTACTCAGTTTAAGGAGCTGGGCCTCAATACCGAGTTGTATTATAAGAACAAAGAAATGGGGGAAACATATAACATTGTACCAACAAGTGCCAAAAGGTTTTTCTAATTGCTACTTTATGTTTCCATCTTGTTTACTACTACTAAGTTTATGCAATTTCTGACTTGTTGGTAATTGGCAACAGTGGAGAGGGCATCCCAGATTTACTGTTGCTGCTAGTCCAATGGGCTCAGAAGACGATGATTAAAAGGCTTACATATAGCGAGGAAGTGCAGGTTTGTTCCCTAGCCTACTGTTGCTTTAGAATGAGAATGAATGATACTCAAATGGAAATTCTCACCCTTTATCCTCAAAATTCCCCCCAGTGTACTATTTTGGAGGTCAAAGTGGATGAAGGACATGGGACAACAATCGACATTGTATTAGTGAATGGCGTGCTTCGTGAAGGAGATCAAATAGTTGTTGGTGGCATGCAGGGACCAATCGTTACCTCAATTAGAGCATTGCTAACACCCCACCCCATGACAGAGCTCAGAGTCAAGGTGGAACTTGGCGTAATTTATTGCTCCTGCTGCATTTTTGCAAAATTTGTCATATTTAAAATTTCCAATATTTCTTTTCAGGGAACATATTTGCATCACAAAGAAATCAAGGCTGCCCAATGTATCAAGATTGCTGCACAGGTAACTAACTGTCTCATTTTCATTGCAATATATAATGTTCTTATGTTATGTTAGTTGCCTTGAAATATTGCTAAATTTGCCCTCTTTCTTTATTTCTTCCTCCAGGGACTTGAGCATGCTATTGCAGGTGCTAGTCTATATGTTGTGGGGCCTAATGATTACATAGAGGATATCAAAGAATCTTCCATGGCCTATGTAAATAAAGTGATGAGTAGGATTGGCAAAAGTGGTAAAGGGGTGTGTGTTCAGGCATCTACACTTGGGTCTTTAGAAGCATTGCTGGACTTCTTGGAGACGCCGGCAGTTAACATACCGGTGAGTACTATAAGTATCGGTCCTGTACACAAGAGGGACGTGAAGAAGGCTAGTGTCATGCTTGAGAAGAAAAAGGAATATGGGACTATACTGGCTTTTGATGTTAAAGTAGCAACAGATGCTCAGGAACATGCTGATGAACTTGGTGTCAAAATTTTCACTGCTGACATTATATACCACCTTTTCGATCAATTCAAGGCACACATAGATAGTTTCAAGTTGGAAAAGAAGAGAGATGCTGCAAAGGATGCGGTTTTCCCCTGTGTCCTCAAGATCATACCAGACTGTGTTTTCAATACGAAAGATCCGATTATCTTGGGAGTTGATGTTGCTGAAGGCATTGCTAAGGTAGTCATACTATAATTTACATAGCATTCAAGTATATTTTGCTTATTAATACACAATATTTTTCCAAACTCATACAGATTGGAACACCTATATGTGTCCCTAAGAGAGGATTTCTCGAAATTGGTCGGGTTGCATCTATTAAAAATAATGATAATCCTGTTAATTCTGCCAAGAAAGGGCAAAAGGTGTCCATTAAGGTATGAGATATTGAATTTGTAGTGTATTAAGAATGTTGTTTGCAGATAATTGGCAGCAACCCTGAGGAGCAACAGAAAATGTTAGGGAGACATTTTGAGGTGGAAGACTTGCTTAAAAGCAAGATCTCAAGGCATTCAATTGATGTGCTTAAAGCTTACTACAAGGTCTGATATTTCTCGGTCCTACTAGATTTATCACGATGCCCCATCAACAGTAATATCCTCACTCCTTTTCACTGACGTGCAGGATGAAGTGTCTCCCGAAGATGTGAGATTACTTACGGATTTGAAAAAAGAGTTCGGGATACCATGATTTTAATCTAATGGAGTTCGATAGCGACCAGAATGAACGAGACCAAACATTACACAATTGCGCATTCTATTGTTGAAATGAGTTTCCATTTATTTCACCACACCATTTTTCTCTTGAAGTATGGATTTTGTTTGGATTGAAATTCAATCATAATGACTTTACTAGACTAGGGTCATATGAGAGTGGTTAGATCTTCAAAAGGAAATTTTCAAAAATTAGTTACCAGTCAAGTTTGAACTAAGACGTTTTACAAAGTTTTTAGCCTTAATACATGCATGGAGAACTAATTATTGATTTGTTTTCTCTTCTCATCTTTCTCTTAATCTCGTTGTCCATTTGCATTATTTAAATATACCGTCGTACTTATAGGAGGTGTTCGGTTTGCAAGATTGTATCTAGGATCGAATTTGTAGTGTGTTTGGTTCATGAGATTCAACCTCACAACTCAATCCTAGATGAATAATTATGGGATAATTAGTCATAACTAAGCTAACTCCATGCGACTAAAATAATCTCACAACTCAATCTTAGATTGTATCTTGATATTATTTTATTTTGGAAATCGAACACCACCTTAGTATTGAATTGACAAGTTTTGAGTAATCTTGATTCAAGATGAACATTTAGCTTCAAGAATTATGTAGAGAAATGAGAAAAATGTAGAAATTTAGTAGATATATATAACTCTTACTATAACAATGTTCTGCGTTCCCCATTTGCCAGGACAAAGCTAGATCCGGGTCGCGTTTGATCTGCGCAAATACAATTACGCAACGTTCATTCATTTTTATTTATTCTTCATATTTTAGTATATATTCTTATAAGTTCGTACAATCTAATTATTGGATCGACATATCTGAGAATTCAGTTATGTGCCCAGTTATATGATTCTTTTTAAAATAAAGATTTGGGGGACGTATGCAATTATGTAATGATGATGTTTTTGAGTAATACAGTAGGAGTATAAAATTAATTAATTGATTGGAATTTCTTTTTTCAAAGTTTAGCAATCATAGAATTCGAGCATTAGTGGACATGGCAATGATGAGATACAGTGCACGTGGCTACAAGCTGGCATCAAGCACGTGACTCCGTGCATGGCGGGAAGGAACCTACACACCCTTCAATTATTTGCCTCTCTCTCTCTCTCTCTCTCTCTCTCTCTCTCTCTCTCTCTCTCTCTCTCTCTCTCTCTCTCTCTCTCTCTCTCTCTAGTTTTCATATGCATACAAATATTTTATCATATTTTACATGAATATGACATACGATGGCTCACATTTACATCTCATGCAATTATTAGCTCAATAATTATTTAATCTAATAACAAATATTTTGACATGATTATGAGTATTTTTATACTACTACTACTTTTTATTGAATAAAATACTCCTATTTTTTATGCATTAAAATCAAGGGGTTTCAAGTTGTTTCGTGGTTAAAAAATAGTAGTAGTGCGTATGTGCCTAAACATCATTTAAATTTGGAAGGAGTATTTTAAAATATTACTCATAATTTTAATTTTATAGCTAGTTCATTTATTTCTCGATCTTTGTCATTCCCATCTATTTTAATGTAATAACCTTTAATAAATGTGTACTTATTTTTGTTATTTGTTAAATTTCTGTAAATTGAGTTTACTTTAGTTTTATTAAATCTTCTTTGAGTTTAATTCTATTAGAAAAGCTATGAGAAAGTACATATAAATTCAAATCATGATATTTTCACTTGATTATATGGAGTAGTATAATTATTTATACAGTATTACAGTATGATACAGATGTTCTTTGATACGGATGTACGTATTGCGATATTAAATACTACTAGTACATAAAAATAATAGAGAATTGTAGTACTCCTACTATAATTTAAGAAAACATGCGATCACTTAGAAAATGTAGAAGGAGAGCTAGGCATTGGAATGCTAAATGTCGTTAGTGGACATGAAAGGAAAAAGGGTTGAGAAAAGAAGCAACAATTTGGACTTTGGTGAGGTCAAGATTTAACTCTTTGAATGAATGAGTGGAACAATAATACCACAAAAGGGGTTGAAATCCCTAGAAGAATTCCCTCGTTAAATGTTTTTCGAATTTTAAAGTCAATTAATATGCAATTTTAATTGGATATTAAAATTTTAAAAATAGTGCAGTACTGGATACTCTCTTCGTCCCAAAAAATATGCACTTTGGGTTCGGCACGAGTTTAATGTAAAATTGGTAAAGTAAATGAGAGGTAGAAAGAAAAAGTAATTAAAATATTGTTAGTGGAAAATGGAGCCCATCTAATGAGAGAAAAGACTTTCCAATATTGAAAATTGCATATTTTTGTGAGATAGACTAAAAAGGAAAGAGTGCATATTCTTGTGGGATAGAGGGAGTATAACCTATAACATAAAAGTGTACGTACATGGAATTTTGAAAAAAGTCAATTAAAATTTAAAGAAAATGCAATTATAACTTATACTATTACTATATTCGCTAGTCTCGGTGGGTTGGGGGCTAACCAACCCATAGTCGGCCCATGAGGACTATTGAATTACGCATTTGGCGTGTCATCTCCGCTTCAATTGTTCATGGTCAAGGTTCACTTCCGTTCTTTGCATCTGTCCATATTCAGCAGCAAATACTATTCCGTCGCTGACGTTTTCAACTATTTCAACCTCAAGAGTTTTGTTTCTTATATATAAAACTGTTATTACTACCTTCGTCTCATATTAAGTGTCACATTTAGTGTGAGCACGAATTTTAAGAAATGTAAAGAAAAGTGAGTTGAATAAGTTAGTGGATTATGGATGCCACTTATATATAGTATTAGTTTTATAATAAAATGTGAGTAGAATTGGTTGGTGGAATGTGTGGTCTACTTACCACTTATAGTAAAAGTAAAATATGACACTTATTGTGGAACGGAGATAGTAATGCATGATATACTTCTTTAGTTTTGTTTAGAACATTATATATCAAATAATCACGAACTTAATCATTCTAATTAAATACTTCTAGCCAACTACCTCAAAATACATCATCACATGATTCACATCCCCGCCAAAAATTAAGAAACAAATAAAAGCAAAGCCAAAAAATAAAGATGAATGTAATAACAAAATTGGAATTCGAAAGAAAATTAGAAATTATTTGAGTGCCATCAATTCATGAAATTCCTTTTGTTTGGACTGTCAGGCATTTGCAAATACACCACCCAAAACATAACCCCCTTTTTTCACTGCAACAAGTTTTTGCACCCACTTTTCCTTACACGACATGACAAATTTGTTGCAACATGCTATCCTCTTTTTCTCTTACCAAACATTCCATTTCTTTTATCTGTTAAATAAAAACAAGAGATGGAAAGAGAGAAAAAAGGAGGCCTCTTTACATTGTTGGGAGAAATAAAAGGGTACGTAATAATCTAATTGGGATAAATTTCAATCAAGGTAATGATTGTTTAGAGGATTCACTTTAATTTGATCATAATTGAAATGGGTCAATGGAAGTAAAATAGCCATCAACTTCCAAGGTTAAAAATGTTCCCCAACACTAGGTCTAGATTCAAGAAGGCATGGTTTTGACATTTTTTTCGTAGAGTGATGCTAAATGGCCATAATGTGGCCAGCCATAAAACATAAAATATTAATAAAAAATTCTACACTCAATGCTGATTTACTCGAAATTAGTAAGTCTTAAAAGTATCAAATTTGTGAGAACATACCCTTACATATAAATGTAGTACAATGAAGAGACTAAGTCATTAAATGATTTGAATCCTCTTGGAAATATAAAATTTTAAATACTTAACACCTTAATTCTTAATTTTATGTCGATTTCTTTTCAGTTTTTCCTTTTACTTTAATTTATTGCTTTGTGGAGTACTATTATTAATTTTTATTTAGTCATATGTAAAATTACTTTTAAAATTAGAATATTCATGATGATAAATTCGATAATTGGTAATGGTGTATTTAGATTCTCTTATAAATGAAATAATTTAAAGTATTGTATTTAAAGTTAATATTTAAATAACTCATAAATAATAGGTGTAAACATTGTATTGTACAAATTTTTTTATAAAATTAATTCAAATTTTTTGGGGAAAGACTGTAAATATCAAAAGTATTTATATATATATATATATATATATATATAAAAATTTATTATTAAATATCTATAAAATAAACTGAAATTTTTAATGGTTCATAAAAAAATTGTGACACGGAGTACTATTGTGTAGTCCATAACAAAAAAAAAAGTTCGGTTGAAATCTTCAACAATCAGTTGAAATCATTAACTGAAATATGATCAATTAAAATTCATAATTGTTCAAAATAAAATCACAAATCAATAGAAACTCTCAGTTACTCAATTACTTTCAATTTGAATCCTCAACCGAAGATCATATGAGATACTAAGTAGAAATCAACCAAAATTTCAATTGCCCATAACATAAGCATGCAATTACGCCTTATGTATTTTTTTTCTAGTACGCACTCTTGTCTATGTCGTCTATGTCAGACAAATTTTAAGACATTTGGAAATCAAATCCTTAAGTTCAAAAATCATATATAATTTTTATTTAAAAAATTAATTTTTTTTAATGGATTGTACCAAGTAAATTGTCATTTAAAGCCACGTGATATTACATTTACAAAATAAGAATACAATATGCTGTTGCAAGCAAAGAATATTTATTGTTATAAACAAACTCAATTAATATGATACTATATACTACAATTGATTCTCTAATATAATATTATATAATATGATATAAATTGAAATTCACAATTGAAAATTTGAATCAACTATAAATGATATCTCACGTGAAAATATATACACAATATGCAGTGTCAATTTTTACATGTATAGTATGATCCTACATTTATGATACTATTATAGATTAATTATCAATGATAATTGTATTATCAATAATTATAATTTTGTTAACAGCTTGTTATATTATATAACTATAGTATGATATTTTATAATTTAATAATATGCTTAATCTACTTATAATTAAACTTCAATTATTTATTTCTAATTGATCTTTAATGTAACTAAAGATTAATTACTTCGATTGTATAATTTGATATTCAAATTAATTTTCATTCATTTAAGTAATTTAGATCCTGAGTAGATTTTCGATTTAATTGGGTGTCATCTAGTACTCCTATTAGATTAGATTGGAGATTTGAATTGATCTTCAATTTGACGAAGAATTTTTATTGATCTTAAATTTATTTAATAATTTGGGATCAAATATTTTCACGTATTAAATAACACCACAATGTAAAATCAAAGAAAAACATAAAATTAAAAATAAACGACACTAATAAGAAAAAAAAAATACACGTAAAAGATGAAATAGAATGTTTAATTGATTTTCCAAGACTTATGATCTACTCCATTATTTTACAATTTTTATTTATATTTTATGTATGTATTTGATGTTTTGATTTTTTTTAACTTTATTAATATGTTAACGTGCAGTAATTGCTATCCTTTGTATATATCCCCATTGTTGATGTACTTAAAAACAATTAATGTTAAAATTGCAAGCATACATACTAAGTACTCCCTCCGTTCCAAGGAAGATGACCCTTTTTTTGGGCGGCATGGGATTTTATGCAGTTATATTTTATGTGGTAAGAGGAGAGAGTAAAGTAAGAGAGAAGGAATAAAGTAGAGATAAAGGTGTTTCCATTTTAAGTAATGGGTCATCTTGATTGGGACAAACCAAAAAGGAAAGTGGGTCATCTTCAATGGGACGGAGGGAGTACTTATTAACACAATTTATTTATGATATATCGTGATGTCTCTTAGTTAATAGCTATGATATGATTATTTCCAATACAATTGTGCATATAATTTGACGTAAATTGTGCATAAATTATTATGGAGAGAGAATGTTGTAAATTTAAAATTTGAAGTAAAAAATTGAGAAAAGGGTAATTAAGTAAAATTATCTTAGCACTAACTATTACTATTAATTTATTGCATTGACTTTTATATTTATTTACAAAAATGTCATTGTGTGGCTGGCCACATTATGGCTGCATAGCATTACTCTTTTTCATATTAGTGTGACTAAGTACTCTATAATATATTTCCTCAGTTCCATAAGCGCATACACTATATCATTTTTAGTTCATCTAATAAAGGTATTCATTTTCTAATTTTGGAAACTCATTATCTCTAATAAGATGGGACCAACACATTCTCTACTAATAATATTTTATTTTTTTTCTACATCTTTCTTATTTTATTTTCTTCCTTTTTTATTCTCTTTATATTAATAATTTAATTATTATTTTCCTAAAACTCGTGTTTAATTGTAGTGTTTCACTTAGTACCATGAGACAGAGTGAGTATTATATTATATTCATGAATATACTAAGGTAGCGTTCGGTTGTCATGACTAATAATCATGAGACTATCTATCTAGAATTGAGTTGTGGGATTATTTTAGTTGGAGGGGGGAGGCTATGGCTAATTATTATGAGACTATCCATCTAAGATTAAGTTGAGGGTCAATATTATAAACCAAACATAATACATATTTAATCATAAGATTTAGTCTTGCCAACCGAACACCCCTAAAAGCAAACTCTACAATTCAAAACTATCACTCACACGGAGTATAACACCCCTATAATTAGTTAATGAATCAATGTCATTAGTCATTACTAATGATAGTAATATTAGGTTCAAAAAAGGATATAATTAAGTGCCCTGTGCCCACGAGGACTACTTATAACCAGATTTTCCATATCCTCATCCACTAATTATCTTCTAAGTAAAAATCTCTTTCTTATTAAAATTAAGAATGGATGTGTTTGCTATAATTGTATATATATGACCTAATAACAATATATTTTCATTAATTATTATGACATCACGATTTGAATTATTTTTTTATAAAAATCCCTTTTATTCTCATTAACGATGCTCAACTTGAAAAAAGATATGATTACAACATTTAAGGAGCATAGTTAAAATTATTTTTATTCATTACAAGAGAATTCTTCATTGGTAGAACTCCTGGTAGTAACTCCAATATTTTAGTGCAAACCTTTTAGCTGCGGTGTGTCTAATACTATGATGGATGAGGATTGACGGATAACGTCTTGATGTGTGCTGTTATTTTTTTATATATTTTTTAATTTGTATAATTTTAGATAGAACATTTGTTTTATATTTTCAACTGCTTTTATAATTGCTAATCCGTAATTCTTAACTTCACTATATTTTATACTGTAATGAAATAGAAATGGAGAAAAATGGAGAGATAGAAATGATGGCAAAATTTGTTTGTTTTTGTAATGATGGAATCCCACCGTTTGTTCCACTGAGTGGGGCAATTTATCATGCCATCCAACTTACAGCCCCACTTTATCTTTGACTCATTATTATTCCTCTAAATCACACTCCTAGTTTTTAGACATCTCACACTAGCTAATTTCAACTCATCCCTTAAAAGGCCTCATAAGGGGGAGGGTTATCCACACTTATATAGAGAAGTTTAGGATCATCACCAATGTGGGCCGATGTGGGACAAGATATTAGAATTTTAACACGCCCCCTCACGTGTGGGCCGGAATGACACATCGGACTTCCATCACGTGGGTAGGCAAGAGAAGAGATAAAGAGATAAACCATCATCGACTTGGGCCCTGCTCTGATACCATATTAGAAATGGGCCACTCACCCCTTAAAAGGCCTCATAAGGGGGAGGGTTATCCACACTTATATAGAGAAGCTAGGATCATCACCAAGCCGATGTGGGACAAGATATTATAATTTTAACACAAGCATCGTTCTTCAAATTCTTGTTATAATTAAAGAAATGATTGTTTTTTTAATATCGAATCTTTTTTGTATCTTTGCACTTCAGCAATACAGACACATTTAACATTATTTGCAATTGAGGCATATTCAATTTGTACGAGATTAGAAAATTTAGATGTCAATCGAGCTCAAAAGTTCTAAATTAATTGAAGGCTTTCCAAGCCTAAATTTTGAAAAAGCAGTTGGCTTAAAAAGATAAAACTGAAACTATTATATAAGTTTTATGAACCTCCACCCGTCACCAATTGGCTTCAGTGTGGAACCGTATGAATTTCTACACAAACTATGTCTTAACTCTGCTTTTCACCTCGATTCTTAATATATAAAGGGGAAGTACATGTTTACGAGTCTATAAACATGACACGAATATATCAAACTTATAGAAAATAATGGAATATTACAAACAGAAGTCTTTAATTTGATTTTTTTTATTTCATATTTTCGATGCGGAAAAGTCATATTTGAATATTTAAAAAAAAATGGTGTTTGTTGAGGGAAATCGTCAAATGAACATCATGATTTTAATATTCGGTTTGATGAGAAAAAATTAACCTTTTGGAATGACACATGATCAAGAAAAATTAGATTCGTTTATGCAATTTCAGTATAATTTTGGAATGACACATGATCAAGAAAAACTAGATTCGTTTATGCAATTTCAGTATAATTTTTATTGGAAACTAGTTATTGTTATGAAAAGGAAAATAACGAATGCACACCACAATTTGGGTAGTCGGCAAAAAGCTATAGCATAATTTCATTATAGATATATGATTAAGAGAGTAAGGCTCGTTTCCGCATTCACCTCCAAAAATTAAAAAGTTCGTTTGCGCATTTATAGTAATACTTGAATTTGACATTATTTGAAAATATGTATATTACGCAAACTAGCATACTATCTTAATCATTCTCATCACATTGTTCGGTAAAATATCGTACGAGGGGCATCTTAGGGTGTCACCGTCCCTTAAAATAACATCATACCACCATTCCTGACCAATTATTTATATACGTGGGCAAATAATAAGTTGTCACGTGGCAAAAAAAATCTGAAAAAGACAGCCAACAATTTGTTGCTCTTTATACAACAATTTTTCTTGTCCAGCAATATCCGACACACTATACAACAATCTATAGATTGATGTGTAGTGTTTGTAATATTGCTGTGTAGAAGCGTTTATAATATTCTTGTATAAGTGGTGTCACAGTGTCACTTTAAGAGGGGTTGTCATTTTAACACCATACGTATGATATGTAATAGAGATGCAATTATTTATATAGAAAATCTTAATAAATAGCACCAATTTAGAATGCAAAAGAAATTATTCCTAAATTAAAACTTAATATTTCTTTTTTTAGGACGCTTCTATTTACGTTCTCAAATTTTAGTTGGGACACCAATAATAAGGATGTGTTTAATGTTTTCAAGCATTGGAAGTATATTTAAAAATACAAATTAGTGTTCTTAGTTGTATTAAAAGTACTATTTTTAACAATTTTTTTAGTGTATAATAAATTACTAATAACACTTTGTTGATAGATTATATAGTTGATACTTGCGTTTGCTATCATCCACAATACTTTATCAAATAATTTATGTTCGACTGTGTACATGAAGGTTGAACCCAGATGTACAAAATCATGCAAGATCTTATTCTCTAATATACTAGTACTAAAATGAAAGACATTTTTTAGTATTTTTCTTGTGAAAGTGAGTTGGTGGATTTAAACTATTTGGGGAACTAACAGTTCCCAATAAATAACAGACTGATGAAAGATACAAATACACAACTTTTTGGATTATATGGTTTTTTGTGCATGCAGTATTAATTTACATAGTCCCTTTCTTTCCACATTCTATTTATTTAATCCAACCATTTTCCAACAATTGTCTAATCATGTCACATTTATGTGTCTCAAACCACTTTTTTTTTTTGTTATTTTTTAAACATATATCTGCTTATTGCCTATTGGCATTTGAAATATGAATAATTTGAAAATATTTTATAACTGCCCATCTATTTTTTAGGAATATTAAATATATTTCTTGATCAACGTGAATAGATATAATGGATTCATTGACGGTGCAGGTTGATATATAATTGATTGGGAATTTGGGTCCAATAAAAATTGTTTGTAGAGCCAAGATAAATAATTTTCAAATTTTAACACTAAAAAGACGGCATTTAACTGTTGAAACACACACATATTGGTATCTCGAAAAGGCAACTAGAAATAAAACAAAGGCATTTGCATTTTCAAGTTATTGGGATTGTGGGATTCACTTTAGCACATTCCCTCCAACTTTACACTGATAAAAGTTTGAAAAAAAGAGAAAGGAAAAGAAAAAAGAGAGGGAGAGGCACCTCATCATGAAAGCAAGAAAATTAAACTTGGATTGGACTATCCAACCACACGCACATTACATATACCCCTTTCATTCACCACACGCACGCCTCTTCAATAATGAACCCAACCCCATCAATCAATAGTTTAGTTGTGTCTTGTGTGAGTAAAATAGTGTATGTAATGTGTATATCTTGAGTTGTACATGCATGAATCTAGTATGATCGGAGATGGACTCATCACACATATGTGATATTATTAATCTTCATTAGTATATATAATCGATATATTTCTATGTATATAATCTTGAATCGTACATTCATAAGTCTAATACATTCGAAGATGAATTCGTATGCGGGGTTAGCTAGTTAAAAAAATATTTGAATTTGTTAATTTTCTTTTAACATAATGGACACTTTTCTTTAGTACATCCACACCACATGAATCCTTATGACAAATTTACTTTTTAAATCTTTATATTTTAGTAAATTACCCAACCTTTTAGAAAAAGGATTAATTTCCATCAACCCCTTTTTATCTCTAGAGCCCAACTTTTCCATCTCTCTTTTTAAACATGGAAATCATAAGTCAACCTCACCTCATCATTTGGTCTTGGTTAATTATCTATCTAGTAGTACCATCACTCCACTTTTTTTTCTCTTCTTAGCCTTTGTTTATTTTTTTGCTTTTTTCTCTCCCTCCCCCTCACCTTCTCTCACACCACCTTCTTCTATATAACCATAACACAATTTGGCATCAAAATTCATACCTCAAAATTCAATTTTCCATGGGAATTCAAGCCATGAAGGTTCATCAACTGCCACGTGGACTCATTTGGGATCACGACCCCCCTTCCCTCTCCCTCGGCTGCAAGCGCTTCCGCTCCCTCGCCCCCAAACTCTCCACCACCGCTGCCGACACGCTCTCCTCCACCACCACCGCCTCCTCCTTCGACCTCAAAAGCTTCATAAAACCCGATCAATGTAGTCCAAGAAACGTTGAAGTTCACAAGAAAGAATCATCTCAGGTAGTAATTAATTAATTTAATCAAATTGTCCACTTATAATATTGTGCATGGCAAATCTCCCATCATTGCTAATTTGGTAGTATCCACTAACACTTTAAATAAATTAATTAATAATTCAATCCCAATACCTTTTTCATTTCAATAATTGATTAAAATTAAAGGTAGGAGTACTAATTTATATGGCATGAAATATTGTGAAAAAAAAACAAAAAACAATATTTCAAAAGCATGTTGAAAACTAAGGCATATATGTGTACAGGTAGAGGCGGCGCAGCCAGGCGGAACGCGGTGGAATCCGACGCAGGAGCAGATCGGAATACTCGAGATGCTATACCGGAGCGGCATGAGAACTCCGAACACACAGCAAATCGAGCAGATCACAGCGCAACTCGGCAAATACGGCAAGATCGAAGGCAAAAACGTGTTTTATTGGTTTCAAAACCATAAAGCGCGCGAGCGGCAGAAGCAAAAGCGCACTAGCCTCGGCCTCTCTCCTTCTACCCGAACACCGCCCCCGCCTCCCGCTTCTTCCCTCTTCCTATCGTCGCCAATAAATAAGGTACGTCGAATTAATTATAAACATGACGTGTACTGATGAAATGAAATATTTAATAAGTTTTATTTAAATGTGACGTGTACTGATGAAATGAAATACTATTGATGTAGGAAGAGGAGAATAATCGTTATAAGAGGAAGTGCGTTTTCGATGAAGTGAGCAAATATTGTAGAGAAGAGGAAAAGGGAGATAGGACATTGAAGCTTTTTCCTTTGCACCCCGAAGGGAGATCTTCATTCAGGGATTATTGTTCGGATTAATTAGTGTTGAATTTAACTTAATTTAATCTTCTTTTTTTGTAACTTGCTTTCGATTGATCCAGTTTCTATTGGTGATGGTATCTGTGTAGCTTCTTTATCTCTGATTTTCTTTGAATATGAAGGAAATCTTCTCTTTGTGATGATCAATTATGAATAATTACTCCGTTCGTCTGTCAACAATTTGTCACAATTCTTTTCATCTGTCTACAACGTACTTGTCTCATCTTTCTATAGTAGTAGCATTTTAACATTTAAACTCAATAAAAAAATGGACCCCGTTTTACTAAGTCAACTAAATTATTAAAACTTGCACATATTATAAGTACATGATTAAATTATTCTAACTATAAATTGAGGACGATTTTTGTATTTTCACTAATATTATTGTGGGGAATTTTTAGTCGATCCTGATTTTTCTCCAAGCAATATGGTGACAACATGCATTTTGTATATATAAGTCACAAAATGAGTCTAAAATAATACGCACTTGAAAATTGCTTTAGATGTAAGTGTAACCATACAATACAAATTATCTTCCGTGATAGTATATCTGGAGTATTTTATATATAATTTTCAAAATACATTATTATAAATTTTTATTTAATAATTAAAACATAATAAAAGCCAATATGTTTATTCCTATTATCCTTGATTATCCAAGAAATGATGATTTCTTATAATGCATAAATTAATTTATGGGAAACTATATTGTGGAAAGAAACAATTATAAATGTGTTTTCGGCGGCAAAGGCCCATAAATTAATGGGCCTGATATTCCCTATCCCAAATTAAGCATCCATTACCAATTTTTAACTTTCTCTTAAATTTCAATATTTTGGTTTATTTAAATTTTGAACGATTTGTCACGCCAGTATTTTCTAAGGATAGAAAACACGGTTGATCGCGACTAGGGGACGATTAAAGAAGTGGGTAAGAAAGGGGAAAACACACATCTTTAACCAAAATATTTAATAAATTGAAATGACTTAGAAAACAACATAGTATCATTACAACTAAACTCTAAAGAAATAAAGACTAGAAAGTAAACAATTTTGAAAAGAGTTAGGTTCTCAATACTAAAACAATTCTAAAACAATTCTAAAGAAAAGACACTTAGCAGAAGCGTTCAAGACACGGAAAATGCCGAGTATGAAGACACGACATATGGTTCATTCAAATACAAAACATGGCAAGATAAACATTTTTCACCTCCTTTCACATAGTAAAAATATTTAGGATAGAGTCCTTATTTAAAAGTAAAGCCCACCTCGAAAGCTTACTCTTCAATCCCTTTCTGTTCCAACCGCAACAACGTGCATAAGTTCACCCTTTTTTAAAATACCATGACACGCAAAATTAGACTTTGCAAAATAATAAACTTAGCGCATCCTAAAAGTGTATGCTCAATTTATCCTTCATTCTTTCTTAAAAAGCCAAACTCATTCCAATCAATTCACTGTTCCAAACAAACACATGCAAACAAAATAAAGAAACAGTAGCTTAAAAAAAATGTGCTTCCAGCCACCATACGCGTACATACCCAAGACTAATTCTACTTTCTCAAATTAAATCCAATTTGCTCAAATCAAGTATAGCCAAATACATAACACAAGGATTAAAACAAGGTACATATACTTCCTACCACCTACGCATATTTCCCAAATTACTCAAAACAAAGAAAATATGAAGGCAGTACATATACTCCCAGCAAATCCACGTACCTACACTATATTCCGAACACCAACACAAATCTATTTAATTAAAGGCACTTGTAAGTGAATTAAATGGCCCAAGCCATTAAACAAATGAACTATAAAAAAAAATACTCCTAACCCAAACCAATTAATTAAGGTATCCTAATTCCTAACTAAAAGGCCTTAGCATATATATACTAATTAGAATATACTCAATTCCACACATTTTCAAAAGGAAACAAAAAACACATTACACAGTACAAGTCGTCTTCCCCAAAATTCATTCCCACAGAAAAAAAAATCATTTCTCCATTGCAAAACCAAATAAAGGATTTATAAATATGCATACTCAACTGTACATGCCTATTCCATCCATCACAGTATATATAAAAATTTAAAAGATTTGAACAAAACTTTCAACATCACGCACATATATATATATATATATATATATTCTTTCTGTCCCTCTCTCTTTTTATTCAACCAACTTATTTAAATACAGAGTTACTCAAAGGAATTGGGAAACTAAATCTTCTACTGCACTAAAGATCGGGGCTTGAACATGAAAGGGTCTCTCAAAAGGTTTCTAAGAGTTGTATTATTTTCTGTGAGTGAGCTACCGTGATTGTGCATTCATGCCATGGAATTGAAGAAAAGAAAATACCTTTGGGAGGAAGAAAGTTTGCACAGTAAAAGGTATTAACAAAATCACTCCTTCTCGATTTCGCCTTCCCACTGTAAATGTCGAATTTTTTTGGAATCAACAGCTATGGAGGTTTTCAAATTTAATGGAAGGAGAAGAAATTACTTTCGCAGAAGAAGCAAAACTTGCAGAAGAGAAGGTATTGAAAAAGATCACAACTCTCTGGGTTTCTCCTCCACACTGAGATTTCGAGAATTTTGATTACGGTTATGCAGATTTTCAAATTCAATGGAAGAAGAAAGAATTACCTTCACTGAAGGGAAGAAGACTGCAGTAACGATGGATTGCTGAGATTGTGGGAGGAGACGTATAAATAGAGTTAATGAAGAGTATTTGGTTTAAATATGGTGGAACTTGTGCTCCAAGTATTCTTGGGCACCAAGCTAATATATTTCTTAGGCACCAAGCTAATGTGTTTCTTATCCTCCAAGTTAATATCTTTTCCTTTTATAACACTCCCCCTCAAATTGAGTAGTGGGGTCTCCAATACTCAATTTGCAAAGAGCATCTTCAAAAAACCTCTTGTTGACTGCCTTTGTCAAAATGTCAGCAAGCTGATCTTCAGAAGAGCGAACAAATGGCAGCTCTACAATGTCTCCTTCAATGTTTTCCTTGATAAAGTGTCTATCCACCTCAACATGTTTGGTTCGATCATGTTGAACTGGATTCTCTGAGATGCTTATTAGTATGATTCTGAGTTGCTCGTTTATATCCATAACTAATCATCATTCTCCGCGAATTTCCCAAACCATACTCTTGGGGACCGGCTTCAACCCATATAAAGTTTTCCTCAAATTTCACATCCTTCTCCTATCTTGAAGTCTCGTCGCGAATCCCCGAGGGGCCTCCATATACACCTCTTATTCTTTAGCTCACCATGAAGAAAGGCATTCGTCACATCGAATCGATGCAAAAGGGCCAATCTTTATTTGCCACCAGCGTACAATAAGACTCGAATTGTGTTCATCTTGGCCACCGGGGAGAAAGTTTCCGAATAATCTACCCCATATGTCTCGAGTATATCCCTTCGCGACCAGCCGTGCTTTGTACGCCCTTAACCGGAGCCGCCCTGGGTTCCTCTCTGATAGTGAAGACCCACCTGCATCCTACAGTCGTCTCCTAATAGGTAAGATGCACGTTTCCCAAGTGTTGTTCCTGACGCTGGCATCTATTTCTTTTTGCATTGCCTCTCTCCAAAGGCTTATGCCGCATACCTCTTCCCATGACCGTGGATCTCTTCCTCCTCATACAAAGGCCTTCTCAAATGCTTGAGCCATTTCACAGACGGCTCGTAATCAGGCAAGCAACAAACCGTAGCGAGCCTTCCCTTGCTAATCCTCTCGTGTGTATATCTTTTTGGTGGAACTCCCCTATTCTCCCGATGTGGAAGAATGTACCCCCGTGCCTGGTCAATCCCTTCCCGACTTCTTCACTAAGGTCTCCATCTCGTGTTTTTTTACAACAGTGGTCTTCTTTTTTTCCTCCACACTTACACCATCGCAGTAAAGGAAATCGGAGGAACAAGGTTATCAATACTTACATTGGATAGCCTCCTCAACGGGAAGTAGTTGGTCAGAGTGTCACCTTCAGAACTAGACGTTCTACTTCGAGACTTGCTCACGGGACCGCTATCGCCGTCGTTAGGCCCACTTCGATTACTTGGCGTCGTACGGCGCGATATCCAACTTAGCGGATCCTTACTACTATTCTCCCCGTACTTACTAAGGTGGGTATAAAAGTATTCGGTTTCAAGGAAATTGCAATTCATCGTAACAAACATTCAATCGTTTTAATCAAAGCACCTATACCCCTTTGGTTTATCCCATATTCCACGAAGACACACTTAATTGCACAAGGAGAAAGTTTGGTTCGTTCATGTTTTGGGGTATGAACAAAAACTAGCACCCAAAGACTCGCGGCTCAAGAGTTAAAGGTGGTGGAATTTTGTGAAGATGAGGATAGGGCTTGGAGTGGCGTTTGGTGTGTTTCGAGATACTTCAGGTAATCTCGTTTCAAGAGATGGGGGCCGGTGTGGCAATGGCTTTGGGCCGAAGTGTTTTGGGGCTTTTGATTCAATGAGCATGGGGAAAATGGGTCATTTCTGTGCAGGGAACGATTTTTTCTTCACACCATTCGTTCAGAGTGTAGGCACAACTAGTTTGATGCACCGACCATTTTCTTGAAAAAATTGTTTTGGCGGCCGAATTAACGAATTCCCTTCCATTATCCGATCTCAAGATTTTTATAGAAGATCGTACCGAGTTTTGATAAGGTTAAAAAAGTGTGAAAATGTATATGTAAACCTCTGCATTTTTGTTTCATGAAATATACCTAAGTCATGAAAAAATATCAACAAAACTAAGCAAGATCTAAGATCCCGCCCGCAAAAAGGTGCTGGGCCCCAAACATCGAGTGAATTAATGAAAAAGGAAGATCAACACGAGTATTATTCAAAGGATAAGAGGTTCTAAGTGGCTTTGGCCAAACAAGTTTCACAATACTCATCATGTTTAGAAACAAAATCGAAACAATAATTTTAAGTAACCGATGAAGGATGTCCCAAGCGGCCGATGCCAAAGCCAAGCCTTCCTATCGCGTAATCTGCGGAGTTAGCATGACGGTCCCTTGAGCTATCTCATCTACATAGTACAATCCATCACGTTCGCCACGTCCAATTATTTCCGTCTCTGATATCCGGCAGCCAGGACAGGAATGAGGTCGCATCAATAAGGTGCAATTTAATTCCTTCGTGTGATACGGCTAATAGACAATTTGGCGAGACATCGAAGGAATGGGGCTGGGCAGCTTAGATAATTGAAGGGTAGGAGATATTTTCACAGCTCCCGCCCCCTCAACTTTTGTAAATTCCCCATTAATGTCCGAATATGGGATTTTTTGAGGCTTTTGAATCCCCGTAAGATCTCGGGCTACATCATAAGTTATCGTACGGGGCCGCCCACAATCAAATATCCATCTATCGCTTTTCTCATATCCACTAGACACCCGACATGCAATTCCAAAATCTTGTTTTCTAGGGCCGAAACCTATTTTTACACACAATCAGTGGTACTAATAGGGAAATTACTTAGTTCTAGGTCGACATTCGCACAACACAAGAGTAATAGGGGTCATTAGGCATTAAATGGGGTACACTAAGTAATTTATTGTGAATGTCCGGGTGAAAAATAGGATTTATGTAAAGTTTGGGGTTCTTAACCAAAGAACCCACAAACCCTACGTTACCCGCCGTTTTCTTCCATCTCCCCAAATTCCTCCTCTGACCACACCCGGACACCACCGCTCCTCCGGCGAAGTCGCGCTCCCCCGCCCGACCCGGCCTCTGCCGAGCAAAGACTGACAGCCTCCCCGTCGCCGCCCGAGTCCGAGCAGCTTCCCCGGCTTCGCCTCGGCGGTGGCGATGTGGTAATTTCCTCCGTCTCTTGGTTGCCCTCCGATAACCGCAGTGAGCGCGCCGCCGTGGCCGCCGCGTCCTGTGAGCGCATGGTGGCGCGGATGGGGCGCGGTGCGGATGAGCTCGCGTGTTTCTCCTCCCACCAATCGGGAAATCCGATCAATCGAAGCACGATTCTTTCGTGTGCTTCTTCTTCTTACAATAAGAACAAGATAAGCTTCGATTTGTCTTCATCATCGTCTACTGGCCTGCACCGCCTCCTCCACCGCGATTGCCGCCGCCCCCGGAGCCACGCTCTAGTTGGTGCGATCCTCCTGACGACAAGTCCTCGCTCCGATGCCTTCTCAAGGGTTCGGCTTCCCCTGATCGTAACACTTCGAGACCGTGTCTCTCTGCCTGACGCATTGTGTGCAAGGTCATCCGAGGGAAGTGGCTCCATTTTAACTATCTCCTTTGGGTTGTTTCATATTTGCCGTCTATTGCAATAAACGATAGAGTCTCTGCTGCTCTGGATCCAATTATCATGTATTTCCATGTCCTCCGGTACTTCATAAGATTTGTCCGTTTCGATCTATCGACATCCATAAATCTTCTCGTAGGGTAATTCCATGTCTCCTCTAATGATTGGCTTCCCTGTTTCACCATGCCGGCTTTGATATGCGTATCGCATATTTGGAGTTTATCTCCTCCGCTCCATACGTGGGATAGCCAACGCATCCCATATGTGTTTCCGTCGTCTACATTTCAACACTCACGACCAACCGAGGTTCGATATTCCAGGTGAGCCATGTGAACACGCAAGGATCGCCTTGTTGCCATTGCGAAAGGCCGGATCGGGGTGCCTCTAGGCGGAGGTGGCACTGACATGTGAGAAACCATTCTGCCGCTTATAGCCAGCTTCATCGACGCCCCATTCGTAGTAATTTTCTCCATTCAATTCCGCTTCCTCCGTTGTGTGGGAGGGTTGTGTATCGATTTTGTACACAATGGGTTTTTCTTCTCGGGGTGGATTTTCTCAGGTTCTCTAGTTTGGTAAGCCGTATGGTATCATCATGGCAAGACTTTTGCTCATGATTTCTGCAATTTGGGTTTAAAGAATTTCATCCGACTCGGGATGGATTTTTTCGTTCCGACATGGTTTGTTTTGAATGATTTTCTCAGATTCGCTTAAGGTCAAGAAAGTTAGGTGGGACAAATTGATGAAATTTTTCTCAGGGTCCTGGCTCGGTACCATGTTAAATAGTGTAAAACATCAGGAAAGGAAGAGGGTTAAAACAATTGTGTAGAATAGGATGATCATTTCATTGTATAAAGCACCCTTTAAATAGAGATTACAAACAAGTAAATATGGTGGAATTTGTGCTCCAAGTATTCTTGGGCACCAAGCTAAGATATTTCTTAGGCACCGAAGCTAATGTGTTTTTGTCCTCCAAATTAATATCTTTTCCTTTTCTAACAAGTGTACTTAAATGGTAACTAAATAGAAAAGATTTTTTTTTAATTTATTCTTTTGCTTACTAAATAGAAAAGATTGTTTAGGAAACAAGTGCTAGTTTATAATTACCAAATTAAAGTAAATTAAGACACTAAATTAGTTATACTACTAATTACTAAATCTTAACCGCATGTGCACTCATTTACATCGTCCTGTCTTTTAAAAATCTTACTAATAAATGAATCGGCAATGCTAAGACTAATCTAATTACTCCAAAAGTTTTTTATGTTCAAATCATACGGTAATGTAACAACACATTAATTTACGGTCTAACCGCTAGTTCAGTTTCTATAACACTAATCATCCATCCTACACCCTCCGAGTCAAACTATTTAGAACTTTGACATCATAATTCATTTGAGCAAATTACTACCCCTGTCATATAGTTTGATAGGCATAGCCTTGAGAGGCACAGCCTTTGCAATGAAAGACCAAATTTCTCACTCACATCCAATTCTTCACCATTTATCCCATCATTTTCAACTTTCCAATCAAAGTTGTGAACCAAAGCCCCACCATCACATGCACCATTCTATCGCCAACGCTCCATGGCAAATTCTCTGCCTGCCCCAAACGGAATCATCGAAATCTTGTCCCTTCACATCCATAACAATATTCTCATTCAAGAATCTCTCGGGCTCGAACGCATCGGGGTTCCCCATATTCTCGAATCCTCGCCATGGCCCATATATTGACCAAAACAACGCGTTCTGGGCACCACATGGCCTCCTATCTCGCCCTCATCCCCATCCTTTTGCCGCGAAATGAAGGGGCCGGGAGGATGTGTAGCGAAGGTCTCCTTGACGGCTTGTAGATATGGGAGCTTGGAGATGTCGAGTTCTTCGAGTAGTGCTTTGTTTTGTCCGAGGATGGTTTGAGCTCGACTTTGCCTTCGAAGTATGCTTGGATTGCGTATTAGCTCGGTCATTATCCACTCTCCGTGCCCGATGTCGTGTCGTCCTCTACGAATAGATCCTATCCAAATTTTGATTCATGGGTTATAATTAATCATCCAAATTGACATACTCGAGTTACAAATATGTAATTTAGTTAAATTTTTTATAGTATAGTAAAGTTTTAAAACATAATATTAAATCATGAAATTTAATTTTTCATAAGAGTTAAGGCTAAAAATGGTCCCTAACATATGGTTGTTTTATCAATTTGGTCCCGAACATGATCTTTTTGATTATTTGATCCTCACAAATTAACTCTAATCCGAATCGGTCCATTTGATGGAACGTCAAGAATAGACGGTAATGATAAGCGAAGCTCTACGACTCGTGCAAGTCGGCTTCCGCCGCCGTCTACGCCCTGACTCCGCCTTCCTCTGCGCGCGTGCGACGCCGAGCGTCTACGCGGCAACGAGGCTGGCTTCGCGCCACGGCCGCGTCGGATCTGCGAGGTCGCGGCGAGCCCCTGCCTCCTTCACCGCAAGGTCGCAGCGCCGCCGACATCCACCCCACCAACCCGCTGCCCGCCCCACGACCGCCTCCCGTCTCCCCTTCTACGCGCCGACGCCGGCTGCGCCAGCTCCGAGGAGGAGGCCGAGCACGTCGTGGCTCTGTCCGACCGAATAGCAAAATTGAGGAATCCGGTAAGCGGAGTACATGTCGTTGTTCTCCGATGTGGATCCGTATCTGGATCGGATCTCTCACCAAATCGTCGATAGCGGATAAATCCAATTTAATTTCCTTAATTTCTCCTCCCCAACCAACCCTCCATCTTTTTATCAACGCTAGCTGCAATAGTTTCCATAAAAACCCCAACGCCCAATTTTCTTCGACAGATCGCCGGCCATGACGCCCGCGGAGCATTCGGTCCGGCTTAATCCTGGCGGCGGTTTCGCAGCCGCACCAAATCGTCGATAGCGAGCACAAGCATTACTGCGCCGTCGACGTAATGCGGTGCAGACAAGCTCTCAATAATAGACGGCAATTACGGGAGGGTTTTGAGGCGGCATGGGTTGCGGCGGGTTTGAGCGTAGGTCTGAGGCGGGTTGAGCGGGGAGGGTTACCGTCTATTATTGATGGTTCCGTCAAGTTGGACCGATTGGTCGAGTTAATTTGTTAGGACAATAAAAAAGATAATGTTGGGACAAATTGGTAAAAGCAACGTATGTGAGGAGCCGTTTTTGCTAACTCTTTTCATAATTGTTTCATTTGTGTATAACGTATGCTCGTCATGATTGATTAAATAAGTATTTATCTTATTTTATATTTCTTTCATTTCTATTTTCAAATTAAACAACTTTATTTTATGTAATTGAGATAAATTGAAATGTTGAGATTTAATATTTTGGCTGTCAAAACGAGAGAATTCAAAAATTTAAGATTATATTATTTTTCATTTTTTAAATAAAAATTTAAAAACACACCAAATGGTCGACAATTTGACTCACCAGAAGCAAAAGCTTTAATTGTCGCGCGACAGTCCCCCCTTTTTTTGGCCAACAGCGCTTCCACAAATCATCCTTTTTCTCCGGCGTCCCTTTCCCCCCATCAATGTTCCCTCAAAAAACCCCATCAATCTCCCCATAACATCCCCGCATCCCTCAATCCCCCGCGGATCAAACACTCCGACGATCGGAAAATAATCCGCCCATTAAAACTCCCCAAAACCCCATCAATCCATGGACAATCCCCTTCAACGACCCCTCCCCTAATCCCCAAAAACCCCGAGAAAAGCGTGTTGGGTATCAAATTAAGCGACGTCACAAACGCAGCCTCGTTCACATCCACCGATTTCCCGATCATCGCAGCATTCTCCGACGTAGCCGATCAGCTTCGCAGATTTCGCCGCCGCAGCTCCCGGGCCGGGTCGAGGCGCGGCGGCGAGAACATCTCCCCCCCGGCAAAAGTCGGCGGGGGAAAGGCGCCACTGGCTGCCGGCGGGGAGGCAGGCGAGGGAGGAGAGGTGGTGGCCGAGGGCTCTGGGGGCGGCGGTCCTTTTTCCCCCCGGGAAGGATTGGTCGGGCTGGGGTTTCGGGGCGAGTTCCGGGGAGGAGATGATGACGGCGTGGATGGTGCCGACCCTTGAGGTGCATAAAAGGGGCCGTGGATTTTGGAGAGGTTGGTGAGGGATTGGTGGGGTTTCGGGCCGAGTTGGTGGATGTTTCCATTATGGGAAAAAGGGGCCCGGGCCCCGGGAGGGTGACGCCGGCCCCCGGCGTAGAAGATTGAAGCAAAAAAGGGATGCATAGTAATATGAGGGGAAAAAATATTAAACCCCAACTTTTTTTTGATTTATTATATTATTTTTGTAGTATTTCTATTTATGGAATGCAATTGGGTTTTGGGCAGAAAAATTTTTTGGTAGGAGCTATGTTTCCTAAAGTTCATTTGAAAGTATTTTTAAGATGTTTTAGATTATTAACACTATGAATTTTTTTCTTTTTAAATTTACACTACATTTAAAAAATTTTTTGGGAAATATTTAAATGAAATTTTTTAAAAATAACTTTAGCAAGTTAGCCCAATAGACAATAAAGTTATTACATAGGCCTGTAGGTAGCGGGCCCAAACTTATCATCAAGTCCATTTGAATTTGTGCGTATATGCTAGTATATTATAATTTATACACCTGTAGTGTTAAATGATAGTAGCATACAGTTTTTTTAATTTTCTTTCATTGTCAGTTTGGGACTTTGGGTACATAATTTTTGTATGGGTATATACGGTGACAATGATTTATTTCGGTGATCGGGATTGAATTAATGAAATAGGCCAGTCTAGCTACAGCATTTTTGCCAACAAGTTGGACTTTCTTTTTTAGTCATTCATGTTATTAATATCCACTAAGCTATATCACACCATCGTGGGGAGTTAAGATTTAAAAAAGTTAAGGTTTATTGCAAAATCGTTAAAAAAGGGGTTTTTTGAATGAGTATAAGTTTTAAAATATAAAATTGATGAAAAAAGAATAGAGATAGAAAAAAAAACTCTATAATTTAAATATTATTAATGGATAATGATGTTTATTTTTTTAAAAAAAATAAAAATGGTTTAATTTTATGGGGTGGTCTAAAAAATAAAAAGGAAACTTATTATTAGAAGACCCAAGACTTATTAATTGGGAAAACTAAAAGAGTATTTCAAAAATTTATATGATCTTCTATTTGTATATTAATAGTAAGTATATTTTTTAGGTTCAACTCAATGCAATGGAGTATAGTTCTAAGGGTATGATATATTTTGGTTGTCGTGATATTATGAGAAAAGTAACATATACCTTGATTTGTGCACATAAAAACCCAAACAACTTTAAAACTCCATGTCTAATCAAATTGTCTTGAGATTTTTTCCCCTTCTCCACACATTTGCAAGGGTTCATGTATGTCTTAGTATTGCCTTTTCCTTGTTCTACCTTTTTTTTCCCCTTTTGGGGCGATTAGTATTGACCAAAGATATTCCCTTTGCATTGTTTCCGCTTCACAACGAATAATTTCCTTTTTTTTAATTTTTTTGGGTTTTCAATATAAAGTATAATAATCATTTACTTATTTTTGATAAATGTTTATTTAATGAGCTAAGTCTCGTTTTCAATTCACAATATCTTTTTACTTTCTCTGTTTTTATTTTGCTTATTACTTTTTTATTAAATTTTTTTCCTCCATTGCATGAAGGTTGTACTACTACTTTTTTTTTGCTTGAATTATTAATACCCAATTGAATCATATTTCTAAGTTCTAAACTATATATAATGCGATTTTTTTTTTAATACATGAATTGTTAGATACTAGTACTATTAAATAGTACTCCATTGATACTATACTTTTACAATTTTTAATATTTTTGGATGAATATAGTAACTAACTTAAAACCCCTTAAGATTATAGCCCGGCCCTCGTAGTTGTCGGCCCGGCCCGCCTCGTCAAACCCCAGAAAGAAGGGTTTATGGGTTCCTTTTAAATTGTGTTTTATGGGTAAATCTTCGTACTTGCTTTTCCCCAGAAACATAAGTTTAATTAGTAAATGTGCTTGTTGGATCGGTCATTTCCAATCTATTTCCCTCACCCTTTTGAGTTTAGTTTCAATTTGAGAAATAAATCGTGAATGTAACCCTATTTTTTTGTTGCAGCTGAAATAATATTTATAGCTTATAGAGGCCCTTTTTCCCTGGATTTGGAGATGGCTTTCCGATTTCTGAAGGAATTGCGTGCCTTCGCCCCCAGCGATGTTTCTTCTCTGTCTTTTTCATTTAAAAAGGGACCCCTTCTCGCAAATTTTCCTTTTTCTTGAATAAGTAGTTTAATTTTTTTTTTTTCATTTCTCTTGTTTGCCATGAAAAACAAAAAGTTACGGCATTGTTGATTTCATCCGTAGTTCTTAGGTTATAATCAATATTCAGTTGTTTTTACCATTTCGCTGCTGTTCTCCCTTTTTTTTTTCTTTCATTTTCTCCATTTGCATTCACCTCAAAAATTTTGAATTTTGAAACTTTTTTTTTGGTTTCTAAGTTTTTTTTGCTTGCTATGAAATTTGATGCAGCATTTCGTGGTCATGATTTGGTGATAGCTCGTGATGATGAGATCCTCTGTCGTTGGGAAAAGGGAACCCGGAACGCACATGTGCAACTTAGTGAAATTGTTTTTATAGCAGTTACATTAATTTATGATAGTCTAAGTTCTTTTGAGTGCTTCTTGCTATGATTTTATATTCATATGCTCAAATGGGATCCAAAGCCCAGCTAACCCCTTATTTGTGCTAGACATCGTTGGATGTTTGCGAGGTCCCTTCTACCATTTGACTAATTCAGGAGGGTGCATTTCCCTTCTTTTGCTGTCCTGTAAAAGTAAAAGTGTGGCCTTTCCCGGATCGGGAAATAGGTACAGTTGCTCTTTTTTATGTTTACTAATTACCTAGTCGTATGTTTTATGTTTCATGTTACTGTCTGCTTGTGCTTGTTCTTCTATGTGACAATCGGTAGAATCTTAGAGAAATACTGGATATTTTTTTTTTTCCTGATGTTCACTACTTATGCTCTAGTGGGAAGTAAAATTAGAATAATGGGTGATCTTTATTTATCAGTGGTAGTCTTGTAGCATGGGCTTTTTTTAGGTGAGGCAAAATGTGAAGCTATACTCTCTTGCTTCCCCCACAGAGGAGCAAGCTGGTATGATCAAATATTTATTCACGAGGAATAAAATTAGTAAAAATCATATTTACATCAAATAATATGTTCATTTTCCTTCTGGTTGATACCAGAGTTATTTATTTTTAACTTGTAGCCCCTTGTCTAACAATTGGGGAGTGTGAAAAAAATAAATTGAAAGTAATTCCATTTGTTATTGCTAATCATTTTCAGATGTTAGCCGTAAAACTTGGATCTTTGTTGCTAATTTTATTGATTGATGCTGTAGGTCTCTCCCAGGATCTGGTTATTCCTGTTACAATTTTCTGAATGAAGATAAAGGCTTTATGACGTTGGGTGGTGATGTTTTTGATGTCCCAATTAGAAAGGATATTATTCATCGTGTCGTAAGGTGGCAACTAGCCAAGCGGCGGCAGGTGCGTCTTATTCATCCTTGTTTATGAATTTATATTTAAAGTCTTAAAGAAAATGATGCAACAATTCTCTTGGTGTGGGGAACAACAAAATGGAAGCAAAATATGAATCCTTGTTGCTTTTGTTGGTTGGTGCAAATCTTCTATTTCTATTTCAGTTATCTTCTTACTTATTCCCATTAAACAGAGAAATTCAATGTCTTGCCTCCCAACATGCTTTCTTTGAGTTTGTGATTTCTTCTTTTTTGTTGGCAAAGAACTAAAGAGTGTCAGGGCACATTTTTTCTTTCCTCCATTCCTCATTTGTAATATTTTTTTCATAAAGCACTCTTGGTTGATTTAGTTCTTTGTTGCTGTGTTCTTAGGGGACACATTCAACTAAAACCATAAGTGGGGGTTAGTGGGACTGGAAGAAGCCTTGGCCCCAGAAGGGTACTGGTCGAGCAAGGCATGGAACACTGCGCGGTGCACAGGTGAATATTTTATCTTGTCCAATGGATTTTCTCTAATCAAGAGTCTTAAAAAGGGTATACCTGACATATTATATGCTCTACAGTTCAGAGGTGGTGCTACCATGCACGGTCCAAAGCCACGAAGTCATGCTATCAAGCTGAATAAGAAGGTTCGGCGACTAGGACTGAAGATTGCACTTTCAGCTCGTGCTGCTGAAGGGAAGGCAAGTGTAGTTTGTTGAGAGAAATAATTTGCAAGAATATTACTCTAGCTTGCTTTTGACTAGGTGTCCAGATCTATAGTTTAGATTCACCTATTGCAAGCTTTGAAGCTTCAATGGCTTATACGAATTTACAAACGTGACTTTGGAGATATGAAGCTTTTATATGTATTGATTAGTATATTATTTTTACCTTACTTTAAATGGTTAGTTGTTCTCAAAACAGTGTCATTTGCCCATTAGAAGGTCCCACATCCTTGTCAAGTTGGATACTGCTATCATTTCTTTAGTATCCAGATCATGTTTCTGCTTTAGCTTTTCTCAAGCCTCGGAAGACAATAGCCACAACCATCAGTTGACTGTCATGTCAACACTTCCCTTAGATACTCCTACTAACCTGGCATGCCTTGTCCTCACACAATCTGGATTGTTTCCTTTATTGCTAACTTCAAACAAATTATTCTCTTTCTTTCTTTCTTCTGTTTGATTTTCTTGCTGAAGCTCCTGTATGTGACACAATGTGTGTGGGTGGGGTGGGGATGATGGGTTCTAGGGTTTCCGCCTTTGATCGCTTATTATTAAAGATCGCAATAATTTGTTTGTACGCTCAGGAGTGTTTAGGGTTTGCTGAACTTGCAATGCGAGTTTTGAGATAAGTTGCTTGCTTACTTTTAATTTGTGTTTTTTACATTGTCTCCATTCTCTATAGATCTTTTTGTGACAATGCAATGATTTTCATGTCTTCTGCCTATTGAGCAAGCATAATTCCTGTGGTTCTTTCCTCTTAATCTATCTTTTCGTATACCTATCTGGCCATCTTTACATCCTCTCACAATGAAAGTTGTGGCTCTCGATTTGTATAACTATTCTATTCCTTATGTTCTGTATATGTTAATTCCTCTACAGCTTATGGTTTTTGAGGATTTAGAAGTTCCTTCGCACAAGACAAAGAACATTGTGCACTTTGTGAGTCAAATGGAGAATGCTAAGAAAATTCTGGTGGTTGATGGCGGTCCTATTAATGAGAAGCTGAAGTTGGCCACTCAGAATTTACATTATGTCAACGTATTGCCATCCATTGTAAGTCTTGAATTTTTGGTTTTCATTTCTTTGTATGAAAATGAATGCTTCAGTATATGCGTAACAACTATATGCACAACTCAGAATATAAAAAAAAATCTTCAAGTGATCACTCAATTTCCAAAACTATTTTGGCACAAATCCGCGACCAATCCAAACAAATTATGTGTGTTTTCTGTGTCAAAATCACCTGCATCAAACATTTTAATTTCTCTTCACTCAGAAGTTCAATACAAATAGTGGCCCTCGTTCATTGAAGCATAAAGCTTCTTAGTTGTTTTAAGTAATTGACAAGTATATGTTACTCTTACTGTGCCAACAATTTCAGGGTCTGAATGTTTACAGCATCCTTCTGCATGATACACTAGTAATGTCACGTGATGCTGTGAACCGAATAGTTGAAAGGATGAGAACTCCAATCAATTTCGCTGATAGAGCTCGTGCTTACTGACATCAGAACGGACACTGGGAGTTTCCGTCTACCTCGACTGAAGTCTGTATTGAACATGTCGTCTTAAGGTATTTCTCATCCCAGGAAAGCACCTTCAGGCGACTAGTTTTTGAACTGGGATTTCACTCTGTTTATTGCTTGGGAGAGAACTCGCATTTTTAGAGCTTAGATTTTTCACTAGATTGTTGCTAAGTTTTGGCTACTTTGATCTAATTTTCCTTTCTGCTGCTAATCCCTCACATGAAAAGAGGGATCATATCATAATTTAGCTTTGAATAGTTTTGGCTGGCGTTGTCAAATTGGAATTAAATTTAGCTTAAACCATGTTTTTATGCCTCTTTTTATGTGTTCTAGTAGTTTTTGTTTTGTAGTAGGAGTATCAAATAAAATAAAAAACTATTTTTTTTAGGGTGAATTTTAGCAGTACCAAGTTTTTTATAGGACCAGTCATTGTAGTGTCTGAAACGATCCTCGAAAAAGATAGGAGTAAACATACTATCAATTTATTTTTTAAACTTAGAAAAATTAGTCATAGTTGACAACTTATAATCTATGAACCAAAACATTGAAATTTCTCTGTCTATCTTCTTTGAATAGGACTCCGATGTAGGCATTATTAAAGTTTGGATGTCATTGTTGCATAACATATGCATCTTTCTTAGAATATTTGAGTCTTATCAAAGCAAACAACAAACAAGTGGTAAGGAATTCCAAAATTTGTGATTGTATTAACCTTTCATCCACCACACCAACTGTACTTCTTATCTCATGTTTTGTTTCGTTGACACATGCAGTACGATACTATTATGCTCATGGGGTTCGAGGATGATATATAGTGCTTTGGGTCAGTCGATCCGACCCAAACCTGCCTGGATCCGTCTCGATGATAAAACAAAATATTATTATAGGAGTATCCTTTTTAACCCTGATGAGTGTCTTGGAAGTAAAGATATCAGCCTTATTCCCCATTTCCCCTACATGAATTAGAGCATGCTAGGGGCATCTAACATGAAAAAAGGTTCCACCAAACAATTTTTGCCCAGCTTCTAAAGTTACCTGTAGAGAAATATTAATATCAATTATTCTAGCATAGTCCTTTGCTATTTGTAGTTATGATACCCTTTGAAATTAGATAATTTGTTTGTTCAAAGAATAGTGTTATTTTGAATTATAATAACACATTTTTAACTCATTTTTAACGTTTATTTTCCGACAACCATGACATCTTTAATTTTGCCGAAATAGGCCAATATTGTAAATCACATAATTGTGCAAGAAACGAGTAAACTAATTAAAGTTGATGTAATTTTTGAATTATAATAACACATTTTTAACTCATTTTTAACGTTTATTTTCCGACAACCATGACATCTTTAATTTTGCCGAAATAGGCCAATATTGTAAATCACATAATTGTGCAAGAAACGAGTAAACTAATTAAAGTTGTGTATTACATGAGGTCATATTCAATCTTATAGCACTTAATCCAAAATCAAGATTAAATCTCACCCTTAGATTTTAAAATGAGTGGATGAGATTAAGCCTGACGAATCTCAAGAAATAGTAGACAAAATATCAACAAAAAGGTAATATCGATCATTATGTTATTATATGATAATTTTAAGTGAATGTTTTTTATATCAGCATAAGTGTATTACAATATCAACAATATGGCATAAGAATATCAACAATACAATAAAAATATCAACACATATTTATTGAGATTCTTACATGATTTTATTGAGATTTTTGATGTATTTGGTGATAAAAATCGTTATCAACATTCTAAAACTAAAATAAAAAATATCAAATTTCATCATCCCAGCGTCGTCGAACATATTCAATTGAGATCTCGTTAGAATCCTTATAAATTGTCTTTAATTTGATATATTTTTTGTGAAAAAATAATTTAAATTGAGAGAGTGACGTAAATTTTTAAAGTTTTGAGATGATTTTAATGAGAGTGGATTGACATTAATACTATACTAATTTTATTTATTAATTTTCTTAATTAAAAATATAATCTATGCGGCATTATTTCAACCACTAGAATCTTCTAATCTAATGGCTAAGATTTAGTTTTAATTTGAAATTGGTAATTAGTTACCAATTGATCACTCCTATGTGCAATTTCCCCTTTAATTATTATAATTATTTGTAATTTACAATATCCAATAAAAACGGTGAAGATTTGAGAAGAACGTATGATTTCACTTAACTCTAAAGAAATTTCCCGAATCACGTGTCTTTCTCGTAAGACCGAGAGAAATTAATAAAAAATGGCTACAAAGTGTTAAAGTGGGTCCCAACTTCCACTACAACTAATAAAAAGTGTTAAAAGTGGGTTCAACATCCACTAAAACATTTATGTATTACACACTAAACACTTTTTTCTTAAAACATGTGCCCGACTCAACCGGGACTCCTAAAGCGGGACGGAGGGAGTACAAAATTTTCCAAAAATTTATTTTTTCTCAGTGAATTTTAAACTTGACATATAATATCACGAACTTAAATAGTTGTTGAATTTTTCTCACCATCGACGAAATCCGGCTGCATCTTACTTACCATCACACCACATTACATTAGATATATATGGTTACCACTGGAAAATGATAGTTATGTGTTTATAAAGCCTCTAGAAGACAGATATAATTATTCATCTCATTTAAAAAGTAGTCGGATTTCGTTATTGACTTACTAGTGTGAAGAATTCAACAACTATTTAAGTTCGTGATATTATATGTCATATTTAAAGGTCGGGAGAAAAAATAAATTTTTGGAAAATTTCGTGATTTTACGCTCCAATGCCCCTTGATTTTATTATTTTACAGTTTTATTTCTATTGTAAATTGGTACTCTGATAATCAGCAATTTTAGCTTTAATGTTACTTTTATATCTAAAAAGAAACAAAATAAAAGGATGGCATGATGCCGAGTAGATTCCACTATATCCGGGGTGAAATAATACTAATAAATTAGTTAGGCGGTAACACTAATACTCCATCTAATAATAACAGGTGCATTGTTTGTGGTATCGGCATATGAAAATCAACGTCACGCCAAGTATATATAATCTCTTCAATTTGCTGCCCAATTTTGATTCATAAAGTTTGGAATTTTTGTCACAAAATTTATAATAACAATAGTTTGCTTTGCTTACATCCCTTCTAGTCCACCTTATCATTTTTTTCCCCGGATCATCTTTCCACATGTTATGTAAGAACAATGACATTCCAATGCATAAAATTAATATTTTAATTAGTAGTACAATTTAAGTATTTATCTCCACTATCCAAATTCATATGTATGTAATAGGACTTGATCTTAAACACTTACTGTACATTATTTATATTTTTATTTTTCCTCCTCTTTTCTCTAAAATATGGCTTGATTTGAAATATATACTCCATCCATCCACGATTATTAGTCCATTTTCCCGACACTTGTGTGTAAAAAATATGAGTTGAAAATAGTGTAGTACAATTTTAGTAACTCTTTAAAGTCACCAACTTTCCATGAATTCTTTTTTTCCCCAACTTTAAAAGCTGTAATGCCCACGAACTTTATTGTGGTTGCCATTTCCAGCTTTTCACTGATTCAAACTGTTGTTTTCTATTGGGCAAATATTCTTTTATCTTACTATCGTATCTTCGCCAAATAGCTTGCTGGGTACCTTATGCGTTAATCGGAACTCGGATGAAGAAATTATGGCCATTTGATGAAGGCTGCGACCTTGTACTATCTAATGACCATAACTTCTTCATCCGATTTCCCGTTAAGGGCCCCACGCGCTTTTCAAAGACAAAGATACGATAGTAAGATAAAGAATTTGGACATTGTTAATAGGAAATAAACTGTTTGAATCAGACCAAACCCGACATGAATGACAACCAAATAAAGTCGGGGACATACAGAACTTTTTAAAGTTCGGAAAAAAAATTCAGTTGATGATTTTAAAAGCGTTACCTATATTTTTCCATACCACTTTCCTATCGTATAGCTAGCCTATACAATTGGCTCAACTTTTAAGAAGTTATCCTTATTTCAATCTCCATCAACCCATAAATACATTGTACTACTATATAAATTAGAGTGAACTACAAAATTGGTCTCTACGTATGACAAGTCGAACGCTAGAGGCACCCATGTTTAAAAATGCATTGTAAGCCTCTACGTATGGGTATAATATCATTTCAGACTCTTTTTCATTATTTTGAGTCTTTTATACCCTTTTCCCCTCAATTTTAACCTAAATATAATTCCAAGGATGTTTTAGTCTTTTTCATTTTTATTACTATTTACTATGTTTATTTTATATTAAAATATTATTTTTATTTAATCCACAAATATTGTAAATTTAATTAAATTGATAAAATTAAAACACTTATCAAACTAAAATAAAAACATAAATCATTTTTAGTTAATATTAAAATTAAATAGAAGATGTTTAATATTAAAATATTTTAGTTAAACTAAAATAAATTCTAATTTCTCAATTAGGTTAATATTAAAATTAAATAGAAGATGTTTAACTAAAATATCAAACATAAATCCTAATATTTCGACAATCCATCTTCTATTTAGTTTAACTAAAATAAAAATATAAATTATTTTAATTTATCAATCTAATTAAATTTATAATATTTATGGATAATTGAAAATAATATTTTAATATAAAATAAACATAGTACATAGTAATAAAAATGAAAAAGACTAAAACAACCTTGGAATTACATTTAGGTTAAAGGTGAGGGGAAAAGGGTATAAAAGACTCAAAATAGTGAAAAAGGGTCTGAAATGATATTATACCCATACGTAGAGGCTTACAATGCATTTTTTTAAACATGGGTACCTCTAGCGTTCGACTTGTCATACGTAGAGGCCAATTTTGTAGTTCACTCTATAAATTATACAAATATAGGTTACGAAATTACGTTGGCTTGTATAGTTGTATGTATATATACACACTAAACCACGATTATAACATCCGAACACACATATTTCGTTAAAGGGGAGTGATCAATTGCTAGCTCATCATTTAATTGCTAACTACAATTAATTTAAGGTCATATGATTTTAGAAAACGTGTGGTCTACAATTTGTCACGTGTAATTTTAATTTTTATTAATAAAATAAAAAAAGATAAAAAAAACTCCAAATTAGAGTTTTGGATGAAAATGTTAACATAGTGTTTCGAAAATATCAACACAATGCTTTGAGAATGTCAACACAATGTTTTAAGAATGTTAACTCATTGTTTATATTGACATTCTACGTGTATTATATTGACATATTTTATATAGTATGTTGACATTTCTATTAAGTACGAAAAAAATAAAAAAATTTCAAAATTTTTTCAAATTTTGACGCCGGAACATATGCATGTAGGATATCGTTGGAATCCTTATGAAATTATCTTTAAATTGATATATGTTATATGAATTTAAAGTTTTGGTATTTCTTTTAAAAGTTAGTTATAACTAAATATGTAGTTAATTGACATTAATATCCCTATTGATATTTTTTGGAATTAATCTTATGGCCTTATTGACGTTTTTCGTTGATCGTATTGACATTTAGGGATTAATGATCTAAGCCCTCAATTTAAATATCTAATGACTATTATTTAGTTGTAATTAGCAATTAAGTTATGAATTAGTAATATAACACCCCCGTTCGGTTAAATACTCAATAAAAACTTAGGTCGTAAGTTGTAATTCGAGTTAACCACGTTTATGAGACCAAACCAATTACATTTGTTTCCTTAAATAGAAAGTGAAATTTATTTACTTTTAGGCAAATTACGAAATAAGCGTGAGTCAGTTGAAAGATGGTCAAAATTGTACAAACCAGATATTATTGTGAAGAAATCTTATTGTTGGTATATAATTGAAGAATTTAATGTTGAATAGTGATTGGCTACATAATATTATTTTGGTGTAACATTTAATGAAACCTCACCAAAATATAAAAATTCTAAATACATGTACCATGATTCGTGCATTTATGTACCTTCTATGCAGTGGTGGACGCAAGATTTTGTGGTTGGGGGTCCAATATATTGGTAACGTATTTTTTTATGTCGTTGTAGCCAAAAGTTGCGACAAAAATGCGCATAAGAGCATCCACAGTGGTGTCTATTATCCGTCTCTTAACCCTCTCATCTCTTCACTATTCATGGGCCCCAATGTACTTTTGACTCCATCTCTTAACTAAGAGATAACGCCCACTTCTTTCTCGAGAGGAGATGAGAAACACGCTCAATATCATTTGATTGAATAGTTGACCCAGCCATTTGTTGTTTGAAGAAACCCTCCACTTCAATTGGTAATTTTTCACG